>NC_051179.1:61431039-61735328 GCF_013339695.2 Rhipicephalus sanguineus
CCCCGCCCCCAAGGGCCGGTTTTTTTTTTCGGTAAAAGGTGGCAACCCTATTTATGGCTCGCCACTTGCGTCTGCGAAAGAAAAAGAAGATCGACAAAAAAGATTGGGGGAGCGAGCTTGTTTTATTAGCCAAATAGTGCACTTGCAAATATACTCCAAAATACTTTGCCGATGAAAAAATTATGATACAATGGCCCACAAGCACAATAGCACAATACTTCGAACGCTCCAGTGGTTTTCCCATCGAGGAAAACCACTGGAGCGAAACAGCAGCCTTGAGAGTATCACTTCGGCAACCTTATAGAGTACAGCGTTTCATCACGAAAGGCGAGGGCATGCCGGCCGTGTGCCAGCGAAAGCAACCTGCAGTCACAGGAGCGGTTATATACACATTCCGTGAACTAGTTCAGCTTTCTGAAATGACACGCCAGTAAACAACACACAAGCAAATAAATAACCTACGGAAGATACGCACGAAACCACCGCGCAAAAGTGGACGATGCCTCGTTGACCCGACAATGCGCCGAACCAGGCCCAAGAAAGTCTCAAGTTACAGCCATCACCGATGGGGGCAAAAAAGTCGACAATGCCCCTACTAAAAAAAAAACATATGGTTTCCCCTCAAAAGCCTGCCCTCGTGAACGCACTGTATCCCGCAAAGAGAACTATCATTTTCGCAAAAAGTCTGTCCTTTCTTAAACAATTGAAAGATAATATTTGAATTCCCGTCTTGTGCGTAATACTTATGAGCACTAAGTTTGTGGTTTAGCGATTGCGATACAATAGTATTCAACAGACGTTCACGCGTTCGACGTCATCGACCTTCCATGTGGCTTCTACCCTGGGTTCTCTGACCAGTGACGAAGCAGAAAAGCTGCGCCGCTGCTCTTCGGCGGCCGCAGCTAACGCGCAGATGCGCAGTTAGTTTTCACCCGATGGTCGGCCTAGTCCGCTGCTTTCCGTTTTCTTGCAAACATTTTTTTTGGTAATTCGCTTATGCAGCCACATTGTAGTTAAGGTAGGTATTCGCTGTACTGCTGTATCGTGCCGCAGGAGCTCTGATACCCACGAAGTCATGGATTTCTTGCAGGTTCCCGGCAATGACAGCTAGATTGGTTTTCCTGATGCGTGCATATTTGTTATTCTTGTTGGGTGATTGCAATCTGATACTTTGTTGCCAATGTCAGTGTTGTGTATTTATGTACGTACATAGATTTGGAACAATTCCTACACGTGTTTGAATGCTTGGGCTTCTCTCAACTTCCGCTGCGATGTGATTTCTTTGCGCGAACCCCCACCTGCTTGCTGTCCTCAGCTTGACCGCAGTGTGTTGCAATGCGTAAAAACCTGGGGGTGTTAAGCCGTGCTCGTTGAAAGCAAGTGCTGAAATTCGAAGCTGTCGATATCACTCGCAGAAAAGGATGATGTTTTACGACTGTTTTGTAATGCAAGTTAGTTATTGTGAATGCTAACTGACGGGGCAAATAGGCGAGACACGCTTTCCTGTCCGTTTTGTCTCTGAAGACGAAGGCGAGCCGTTTACGAGCTCCCGATAATGGTTCGAACACGATAGTTTTATTTCTTGCATTGAAAGAGCATTGCCGGTGTGCTGTCAATAAAAAATATTGTTCTCTGTACTTAAATATGTTCTCTGTTCTCTGTACTGGTGCCAGTAGGTGTCCTTCAGTTTCCTGTAAACTTATTACACGCCAGTACAGTGTTAAGGCGGGCGCTGAGGCATGCTTCTGGGCGTGTAAATGCACTTAAAATAAGCGGGCTAAAGAGTACGAGGCACATCTTGCCCTACGCATGTCCCGTCCTCTTTCGCAACGTCGGCGCATGTGCACAGACTACGTAGAAAAGAAAAAAAAAAGAAACTCGCGAAAGCGGTCACTTTTTTAAAGCAGTTTTCGCTTCCGCTTTATGTTTGCCCAGCACCATTTCTTGGATGCCATGGGTATAGTTCCATGCGCTACCGCAGCTTATTTTTCGTACCGTTATCAAAGTTACAGTTTTTTTTTCCATTTAGTAAAGTAAAGTAAACTTTATTTGGGCATAACACATACAGGGTTTGCCCGCGAGGCAAGGCAAAAGGAGGACTTAAACCCCCTGACTAAACTGGTTCTTTCTTCTATGGCCGAACTAAACACAAGCCCACATCCCACATAGCAGACTGCCTGCATACGCCCCCTCATTTATGGCGCTCGATCCAAAAGAAATGAGGCAATCAACTGTTTAGCCAAGTGTCAGGTAAGCCGTAAAGTAAATTTCTAGTTTACTTTGGCATATGTAAAATTAGGAGTATTCGTAAAAAATTCCCTTGAGTTTTTGGTTTTCTTCATTTGTACCCTCCTCACCTAGTCGCGCTTCAATCGTACGGCGGGCGTTGATGTCTGTGGCAATAGGTTTTCGACCACTTTACGTTCCAAGTTTCGCGACCGAAATAATATGACCTTGTCGTCGGGGCAACAGCTGTTTTCCTTGACGCTGTTTACTTACTGAGCCGCTCTGTAACGTATATCTTGTAAAAATATTTTATACTTGACTTTTAACTAATCCCATTTATTTCATAGTTCCCCTTGGCGAAATGCGATTCAACATTGCAACGGCTTAGTTAATCACAGGCGCCATGTTGCTTCTATGCTTGGATAAACGTACAATGGCCGATGTTGCTGTGGTCTGTTGGAACGTTCGAAAAGACAGCAACAAACTGAAGCTGATGGCACCGCGGTGTGCTTATATGTTTCTATATTTCATCAGCCCTGAACGCAAGCTATAGACTTCTAAGACAAGCGTGTTTATTTCTTTTTATTGTTACTTCAAAGTTTCTTATATGGTGGCTAGTTTCTTACTTCATAAGTCAATGTTATCGACATCACCAGGACAAAAGCCCTGAAGATTAACGTATGCCAGCTTCGCTGAAAAAAAAAGCCATTCAGGAACGTAGGCCTTAACGAGTGAATATCATTTCTTTCGCGCTTGTGACGCGGATATAAGGCTTGTATACCTAGCGGTAAGAACTTACTTACATGCGCTAGCGTAGCTGTGCTTGGATCATTCGGTACTCGATGAGCACTTACATGCGAACTTGGGGGAATGCACATATACATAACTGCAGTTATGCTATTGGGTATATTGGTAGGCGAGGTACAATGATAACACTTTGTGTTACTGTTGTCCTAGACAAAGTGAGAAAAGTGCTCGGAAGCATTCAATCAAACATTTATAGGACGGAGTTCATCCTCCGGTGAAGTTCCCCAGGTGCTTCATGTATTCGAGGTATTTCAGGGAGCCTTTATACACATTCATACGCCCTCTACCTCAGCTTATCACTGCTCAGAGGCTGCACAAATCCGTTAGAGTGGCACGACCAGTGTGAAACGCGTGTGTCTATTCGAGAACCGGCCTTCGAACCCACTCAACAATGCGGAGATACCTAGCTCCCTTATGAGCCCAAATTCTTCACCGCAGCCCTTAATAGCTCAAGTAAATCGAATAAGTGAGTTATATCTGTCTGAAGATGAAAGTTCTGCATTTACAATGTACGAAATGAGATTACGAGTACTATGAGCGCTACCATAGGAGAGCGAAGGACTTTACCCTAACATGGCAAAGCAACGCGTTTAATTCATTATGGGAGAGCTTCGCAACATTTACAACGGCACAACGTTGACGGAACAGTGGTTGTTGTGAATTGTACGGGTCTAACATACGCAGATGTTCCCGCGCATCTTCTCAGTGTTTGTTACTGTGATGGCCTACGTAATAGCACTGGAACTAGCGCACACCACACACGTCCACTAGCAGTGGCGTTCTATAAACAGAAATTGACAATAAACGGCATGTTAAAAATGCAAACTTGAGTTCGGGTGCCCTTTAACTTCGAAGCCACACCGCTGTTGCGTGTGACTGCGAATGTCATTTTCCGTAGTTTGGGGTCCGTACCTTTTGCCTCTCGCTATTAATGTATATTAACGCGAATGTTCATTGCGAATAGCCTTCTTTTGACAGAAAATCGATTTTTTGTCGCCGGTCGAGTATATCCTTCGCCATTTGTCATTGGACGCGATTCTCTGATTTCGTCTTGCTTATTAGACGCCGTCAACACATCGACTCCACACGTCATCACATCAGCCGAATGTCATCCGCATGGTATCACATCAACCGCTACGTTTCTTTCAACACCACCAGATGACGCTGTCCTCCGACCGCCCGGCTGCAATCGGCTGCAACGCTCTAACCACGCTCTAACCACGCTTTCACCGAGTCTGATCCACGTACGCCCGCGGTGGATATCGTAACGGAGCACTCGACACACACAGCAAAAGCACGCTAAACCCCTTAGCCTGGCGGCCATATCACCTTTAGCCTCGCCGTTTCGCTCTCTTCTTCTTCCTCATTATCTCTCCTAAGCCCGTGTCCCACGCATTTCTTCCCGTAACAATATTCTAATCAACACAAACTTTAGCCGCAAATTAGCATGAAAAATATTTGATGATGCGCATGTCAACAAATTTGAATGACGTAACTGTTAAATCATCACACGTATGAGCTGTAGTTGCACGTGATCCGAAACAAAGATTGTATGAAAGTTTCGCTATGTTTGTAAGTAAATACTTCATTGAGCGATTCGGAAATCATGATGGCTAGGCTTTTTCTGGCGTGAGCGTCCCGTTTCAGTTCCGAGGTTAGAACCGGAACGTACGCATGTACAGAGTAAACATTCTTGCACCTTTGAGGGATTGGGTTTATTCCAAGGCCAACATCATTTTACCGTTAAGAGATGATACAGAATCATCGGTGGGTACAAAACGAGTTCCATACAGTTAGTACAGATTCCAAAGCTCTCCATAGGGTCCATGCATAAGGATCTCCGACCACAAGGGCGCTGCCTTTGCCGCCATTACACCATCGTGCGAGCGTTACCAGCCCCTGAGACGCGTGCTAGATTTGACGGTGGTATTCAGTTTTCATCGTAATTAATAAAAGTGAGCTCACGTGGAGTAGAGTTGTAAGCACGTGTCAATAGAAAGCGCAGGCGACGACGCACTACAAGACACGCAATCGGCCGCGGTCTCGAACTCGGGTGGACATGGTGGCGCCATCTAGCAAAAGTGCCTGCAAACGCTTCTTCCTGCGTCACGAGTCCTACGCACAGTACATTGCCTAAATAGCCTTGAATGTTGCCTAAAATATTTTGAAAAAGCGTTAAACACTGTCCGCATGTTTATAATTTGTCAAAATTCCCGTGTTCCATTTATAGTACCAGTGTTACTAACACTGAATAGCGCTAATTTTAGCCGATCTGTCAATGATTCGAAAGACAACGATCACAACGGTAGTGTAATGGTCATTCTACATGGTAATGGTATTAATGAGAACTAACAGACAATAATGCCAAGGAAAGTATAGGGGATGTTTTTAGTAATAAATGTAAGGTAATTGTGAAGAAAGAAAAGTGGACGAAAAGATAGCTTGCCGCGGGCAGGGACCGAACCTGCGACCTTCGAATAACGCGTCCGATGCTCTACCAACTGAGCTACCGCGGCGGCCATCCCCCCGTCCACTTTATAGGGTATATATGTACATTTAAACGTGGAAACGTGTATAACAAAGAAAACGAGCCCTTGAAATTAACACTTCTTTCCTTCATTCATAGCGAGGGTCTCGTTCTGGCAGACTTGATGCTTTCAGGTAGTATGCGAGGGATTATTGGTCAGCTGCCAGCTCGTAATAAGTTCACGTGCTACGTGACGCCAACAAGGCAGAAAAAGAGTGTTCCACACTCGCCGTCATGGCTACTGGCGGCGCTGACTGACGCTCCCACGTTTAAATGTACATATATACCCTATAAAGTGGACGGGGGGATGGCCGCCGCGGTAGCTCAGTTGGTAGAGCATCGGACGCGTTATTCGAAGGTCGCAGGTTCGGTCCCTGCCCGCGGCAAGCTATCTTTTCGTCCACTTTTCTTTCTTCACAATTACCTTACATTTATTACTAAAAACATCCCCTATACTTTCCTTGGCATTATTGTCTGTTAGTTCTCATTAATATTGTGTATAACAAAGAAAACGAGCCCTTGAAATTAACACTTCTTTCCTTCATTCATAGCGAGGGTCTCGTTCTGGCAGACTTGATGTTTTCAGGTAGTATGCGAGGGATTATCGGTCAGCTGCCAGCTCGTAATAAGTTCACGTGCTACGTGACGCCAACAAGGCAGAAAAAGAGTGTTCCACACTCGCAGTCATGGCTACTGGCGGCGCTGACTGACGCTCCCACGTTTAAATGTACATATATACCCTATAAAGTGGACGGGGGGATGGCCGCCGCGGTAGCTCAGTTGGTAGAGCATCGGACGCGTTATTCGAAGGTCGCAGGTTCGGTCCCTGCCCGCGGCAAGCTATCTTTTCGTCCACTTTTCTTTCTTCACAATTACCTTACATTTATTACTAAAAACATCCCCTATACTTTCCTTGGCATTATTGTCTGTTAGTTCTCATTAATATTGTGTATAACAAAGAAAACGAGCCCTTGAAATTAACACTTCTTTCCTTCATTCATAGCGAGGGTCTCGTTCTGGCAGACTTGATGTTTTCAGGTAGTATGCGAGGGATTATTGGTCAGCTGCCAGCTCGTAATAAGTTCACGTGCTACGTGACGCCAACAAGGCAGAAAAAGAGTGTTCCACACTCGCAGTCATGGCTACTGGCGGCGCTGACTGACGCTCCCACGTTTAAATGTACATATATACCCTATAAAGTGGACGGGGGGATGGCCGCCGCGGTAGCTCAGTTGGTAGAGCATCGGACGCGTTATTCGAAGGTCGCAGGTTCGGTCCCTGCCCGCGGCAAGCTATCTTTTCGTCCACTTTTCTTTCTTCACAATTACCTTACATTTATTACTAAAAACATCCCCTATACTTTCCTTGGCATTATTGTCTGTTAGTTCTCATTAATATTGTGTATAACAAAGAAAACGAGCCCTTGAAATTAACACTTCTTTCCTTCATACATGGTAATGGTGGTGTTCTTGTGGTCGGCGCTCTTTCGGCCCAGCTTTTCCACTAGAGTCCGTACTAATTCTTTAACGAGTTCACCTTCGGGCGGCATTTTATAACAAGTTAAACACAGTGACGCATTGCTAAAGACGACACAGAAACAACGTGAAATAAATATTATTTGTGAAGCTTGCTGTAGACAGAACAGCACTTTTCACAGCAACGACATGTTGCTGAAACACGACAGATTACAAATTTATGAGCCGAGCACTTGCTCAGAATGCTTTGCAATTTTCTAGCTTAATGCAGACACATGCAATGTCCTTTAGTAAATTTTATGAACGTTGCTGAGCTTTTCAGCTTTCAAAGCTGACACTACCGTTCAAATTCGATTGTGTACGACATGTGCATGTAATTGCAGGAACGTTTTTTTTTTACTTACACGTAGCCGTGTCAATCTTTTTTTGTTCGCGCAAAATGTTGCTAATAAGAGATAGCCGAGCTCGGTCGCATAAGCATAGGGTTGTCAGAGAATAAAACGCAGTAATATTTTCAAACTGCCATTATCCCATGCATTTATATATTGTTCAAGTACACGAGCTCGAGGAACAAGGTTGCTCCTGCATAAAAAATAAAAATCAAGTAAAACATAAGAAGAAAGTGCCGTGACCAGGATTCGAACCTGGGTTATAGCGGCCACAACGCAAGGTACTAACCACTATACGATCACGGCTGCCCGGCTGGACGGATGCCACAGAGAAAACAATGTGGGGTGGATCTCGAAACAACGCCACCGAAGTCGGGGAGGGGGGGAACTGGATTACCCGAGAGTAAAATATATTGTCGCGAGAGGAAACGACACACAGGGAACTCGAAGCGACCAGCTGTTTACTTTCGGCCACAACAGCCCCCAACTTCGTCGCCCTCTTCTTCTGCCACCACTAGCGCGTGGCATTACCCTATCCCCAGAAAAAAAAAAGACGTGAAAACAGACAAAAAAGAGACAATAACAGTGAAAGCGTTGCCAAAGAAAAAGAAAGAACGTGTCTGTTGCACAGCACAAGGGCGAGATAAAAGAAAAGGGAAATAACTCCACAATGGCCCTGAAGGCAGGCTCCGCACCACAAAGTGCGTGACTTGCAGTCAACGGGAATGGTACGGCTTCATCCTGGAGACATGAACAACATCCGAGGAGCGTAGTCTACGGGAATGGTGCGATGTGTCTGCTGGGACAACTTCGTAGTTGACTTCACCGAGGCGATGAAGAACTCGGTAGGGTCCAAAGTATCGGCATAACAATTTCTCGGAGCGCCCTCGTTGACGTATGGGGATCCAAACCCAGACTAGGTCGCCAGGCTCGTACGTTACAGTTCTATGATGGGTGTTGTACCGGTGAGCGTCTTGATTTTGCCGCGACAAAATGCGTAAGCGTGCTAGCTTCCGGGCTTCTTCGGCGCGCTGAACAAATACGTCTGTATCCGGGGTAATCGCGTCCGGCGGAGTTGGTTGTAGCATGATGTCAAGCATCGTAGTGACGTCGCGGCCGTAAACCAGACTAAAAGGAGCAAAGCCGGTGGTTTCCTGAAGCGCAGTGTTTAGGCAAATGTGACATATGGGAGGATTTCGTCCCAGTTCTTGTGATCTTTGGCGACATACATCGAAAGCATATCTGTAATTGTTTTGTTAAGGCGTTCGGTTAACCCGTTGGTCTGCGGGTGGTACGCGGTTGCTGTTCGGTGTGTCGTACCACGCAGCCGCAGGATATGTGCCGTACCACGATCTGTGATAACAGCGGGGGCACCGTTGCGGAGAACGATGTTTTTGACAAACAAATTAGCCACATCGGAAGCAGTTGCTCGCTGAACGGCTTGGGTTTCGCAGTATCTAGTCAAGTAGTCGGTGGAGACGACAATCCAGCGGTTATCAGCTGAAGATTTCGGAAACGGGCCGAGTAGATCCATCCCGACCTGTGCAAAAGGTGCGTGAGGGGGTCGTACACGTTGAAGCAGACCAGCTGGTTTCATCGGTGGATTTTTGCGGCGTTGGCAAGCTGTGCAAGTCTTGACGTACTGCCTGACGGTTTTTGTAAGTTTCCGCCAGTAGTATTTCTGCTTGACTTCGTCGCTCTCTTCTTCTGCCACCACTAGCGCGTGGCAATATTGAATGTGACGATTCGAACGAAGATTTCACCCACCTGTGTGAGAAGTGCAGCCGAGAATGAACCGGTTATTTGTCAGTGCTGCTTCGCGTGGTTCAAGGTGTTATTTCGGGGAAGTATATAAGTAAGCGGGGAAAAAAAAAATGTGCCGTGACCAGGATTCGAACCTGGGTTATTGCGGCCACAACGCAAGGTACTAACCACTATACGATCACGGCTGTCCCGAAGGACGAAGCGTGTGATCACCTTTATGAAAGCTATCGATGGGAGCTGAAATCAGGCCCAGCTGTGCAAGAGACGCATGGTGCTGGCTACAGTAAGTAGGTGAGGGCAAAATTAAGGAATTATTGTGGTTGGAATCAGCTGCAGATTCTTACGTGCATATGTGAGAACTGCAACCGAGAGCCGGTTACCGGTCCGTCGTGCACTTCGTAATGCAGAGGGCTTTTTTCCTTGAAAAAATAAAATAAAAATCGAAAGTAAAAAAAATCTGCCGTGACCAGGATTCGAACCTGGGTTATTGCGGCCACAACGCAAGGTACTAACCACTATACGATCACGGCTGCCCGGCTGGACGGATGCCAGGGCGAGAAAAGTTGGGGTGGTTGCAAAAACAACGTCAGGGGCGGGCGAGAAACAGGATCACCGTGAACGGCGCGCAAGAGGGAGGAGAGAAAGAAAGAGACACTAAACAAAATAAACTCCGTCAAGTGAAGGAGCAGCACTGCCGGAATCACGTGCTCGTTATGAAGTGTCACTTTTTTTTACATGTTTAGAATTTTCTCAAGAAGTTAATAAAGAAAGTACTGATTTAGAACGAACGAGTATACATACACGGGAGCTACAGATAAAGGGGGGGGGGGGAGGTTCATTTAGAATTTGAATAATGAATGAAAGAATATTGAAAGGATGGTTTAGTTTGTGTGAACTGCACTCTGTTTACTAGCACAGTAGTACCATTGCCCAATGATGGCTGAATACTCGCTATGCGCTCCTATAACAATGAAAGAAAATGATAAATATTGTACTATACTCTGTTTTATACAAAAAAGCGTGCATACATGCATTCAACACCAGTTCCCATGGGAGAAATTCACCTCAAATGTCCAAATAATAATGATTAATTATTTAACTAGATAAATAATTAGTTACTTGAATAATTGCTTTACTTATTTATTTACTTATTCCGCTCTTAAACGATGAAAGCGCTATCCCTCTGGAACCAAGAAGGGGTCCTATAAGAGCGCACTTGTTTTACGTAGAGCCAAGTTGGCATCGTGTTCGATTCTCAGGTGAATAGAAGCAGGGTATATTATACATACGCAGGACCTTCCTAAAAAAAAAGGGGGTTAGCTAATCAATCTCGCTACAGCAAAGATTTTAAAAAATTAAAGCTATTTCTACGCCTGTAAAATCCCAGTAAACAGCGGAGATGGCAAGCAAGCACCACCACTTGGCGAACGCAGATTCTCTTTCTTCATCATCATCTTTCTTTATCTCTTTCTACATCTTCTCCTTCGTTCTTCTTTTCTTTATAGAACACCAGGTGATCAAAATTTCCGGAGCCCTCCACTACGGCGTCTCATAATCATAACGTGGTTTTGGGACGTTAAACACCAGTAATTAATATCATTATATGTTTTAAAGTGTCCTCTCTCCTCCTTTCCCACACCTTACTATACTATACTGTACACGGCTATGCTATGATTTGCCCTCTCACATCCTCCATTCCTTCCTCCTCACCTTACAACAGTCATCCTTACCCTCACTTCCCTTTCCCAACCGCTTGCATGCCATACTATGCATGGCTATGATATATGCTAGGAGCTGCGTGGCACATGCCCACTGTCTGTGGCGCATAAACTATACTATAGAAGGCTGTGCCATATTTTACCCTATCCAATCCTCCTTTCCTTCCTCCTCACGACGCTCACGTCCATCTGTTTAAGGACAGGAAGTTAACAGTTAGGCAAAAATTGCGTGGCAGCGGTGGGATTCAAACCCACGCCGCCTCCGAAGAGACTGGTGCCTGAAACCAGCGCCTTAGACCGCTCGGCCACGCCATCTTTTTTTCTTTATTACCGGCTTGGCAAAACTTACAAACACAAGGAATATATATTAGTAGGGCATATAAATGGCGATAAAAATGCCTGCCTCATGCTGGCTGACACAGAGTTAAAAGCGCTTCAAGTTTACAAGTTCATTCAACACATTCATCCAGGGTGGTTCATCTTGTTGCAAGCTATCCAATTCTTTCATATAACACATGCTTTCAATGAAGTGCTCCCTTACTGGCCTGGGATTCAGTTCCATGTGCCTCACATCCATTCTGCCTTTCCACAAGCAGTGCAAGGAAATCAACATAAACATGTCATACGGAACAGTGTCCTCACTTAATGTTGGCAGAAAACGAATACCGAGCGGTGTGATCGGCAGGTCCTTCTTTAGAGTCCTTTGTAAAATATCCCAATGAAAAACTGCGTCCCAGCATTCTATGAATGCATGTTCGACTGTCTCAGGCTTATTGCATAATGAACAGTTCACAGACCATGGTATGGAAATACCTCTTTCCTCAAGCCAAGTCTCTACAGGTAATGTGTTCGTGTGCAGCTCGAAAAAGAAGGACTTAACCGATGCACGCACAGGCGTTCGCTTCACTCTTTTAGGCACATTCCTCTCTGGTCCTATGGAATACATGGATCGATACAACGGCATGGGTAGCATAACGTCTCGTAAATCCTTGTACAGACGCTTCCGCGGAATATTACTCAGGTATTCCATAGAAAACCGCACCATCAAGAATTGAACAGCCCCGACAATTTCTTTTAGGAACCCTCGCACTCTGCCATCAACACACCGTCGCGACGACACAATGAATTCTGGTAGTTCATCGCAGAGCCTTACTTGAAGCACTGTCAACAGAAATGGGTCCTTTTGGTCCCGTAAGTAAACAAATCTTGACACAATCTGCCGTATAAACAAATGTGCTAAACCTAGCCCACCATTTTTGACAGACCGAAACAAGATAGTGCGGCTTGTTTGCTCCCAACTCGATGCCCACACAAAAACAGCGAGCACTCTGTGTAATTTCTGTATGTTAGCTCTTGACATACACAAAGCATGAAGCACGTAAAATATTTTTGCAACGACAAACAAATTGCAGACCATCGCGCGGCCAAACATGGAAAGATTACGACCTCCCCAATTCAGTGTGTTCTCGCGGACCCTTCCAGTTTCTGCATTCCAGTAATCCGCGGCATTTCGATAGTGTTCAAGTGGAACTTCTAGGTATTTTGCTGGCGTGACGGTCCACTGTACATTTACAAACCTACTGGGGGGGTCTTTCCATCTTCCGATCCAGAAACCCGAAGATTTATCAAAGTTGACAGCACTTCCTGTCCTCTTACGATATAAAAGCGCCTCGTCGACCGCGGTTTTCACACTTTATCGCGACAAAACAGCGCGATGTCGTCGGCGTATATGCAAGTATTTTCACTTCTGCGGACTGAAGTGTAAAACCAGTTACCCTGCTATTGCTGTTTATCTTTCTACAAAGTGGTTCCAAGTATATGGCGAATAAAAGGGGGAGGGGGGTATAAACAACATCCCTGTCTCACAGATGACCGCACGTTAAAGGCTCTCGTGACCTCCTTGTTTATTATGAGGTGAGCAGTGCATTCCTCATAACACATCTTTACAGCATCTGTGATTAGGTGCCCTACATTTACGTGTTCTAGTATGCAAAAAAAGAATCTCGTGAGCAACCCGGTCGAAAGCCTTTTGCAAGTCCAGCTGCAACATGGCTCCACATTCGCCCAGTTCTTCAAAGCATTCTAATATGCTTCAGGCAGTATGGATGTTGGTGTATATTGACCTCCCTTTGATGCCGCATGTTTGATGCGGTCCTACAATACTTGTTACCATCCCCTGCAGTCTCCTTCCAAGCACCCTGGTGAATATATTGTAATCGACGTTCATCAGTGATATCGGACGGTAAGCGTCGACATTTAACAATTTGTCTGGATCCTCTGTTTTCGGTACAAAAACCACGTGGGATGTCCGAAAAGACGGAGGAACCTGCTTCTGCGTGTAGGCCTCACTTTCAACAGCGCCTGGCTGATGTCGCTTTTGAAGACTTTACAAAACTTGCCCCGAGTCCGTCAGGGCCCGGTGACTTGCCTCGAGCTAAACATTCAATTGCTGCTTCTACTTCACCAATGGTTAAAGGCCACTCCAGGCGCTCTTGCACGCTGTCTTCTAATCGAGGCATGTTTAGTAGAAATTCTGTTTTAAACTCTTCCTTAACGTGTTCTACCGTACCGAATATTTCTCCATAATGCTCAAGGAATGCCTGCTCTATTAGTTGAGGTTCTTTCGTAATTTCGTTCGCGTACCTAATCATCCTGGTTTCATTCCGCCTCGCATACGCCTTTTCGTCTGATAGAGCACGTTTAGACGGCGTTTCGTCCAGCCACACCCTTTCGGCTCGTGCGGTTATGACTGCGCCTTTGAACTTATCTTCATCGATGAGCTCCAGCTGACTCTTCAGTTCTTTTATTTCTTTGGTTTTACTTCCTGGGCTTTCCATCTCGACTGAGTACAAAAAATTCAGCTCGCGGTGTATTTCTTTTTTTTCCCTTTTGTTATACGTAGCTAAACTGGCTTCCTCTATTGCTCTGATCTTACCTTCTGTTTGAAAATTTCCCACATTTCCAGCACGTTGCCTTCGTCAGTGCCAGTCAATTTATGCAGCTTTTCTTTCATATACTCACAGAATGATTCATTCTGCAGTATCTCATCGTTAAATTTCCACGTCTTCCAGTTGAATTTCGACTTGGGTTGCCTTTTACCTTTACTGAACATTACGAGACTATCATCGCTGAACGACACATATTTCACACCATAATCGCCACACTTTTGTACAAGGTCTAATGATACATATGCTCTGTCAAGCCTAGCGTGCCCCTGAAAGTGCGTGAAGGCAGCCACGTCATCACTCGAAAGAAGGTGACCAACGTCTTCGAGATTAGCTTCTTGCACAAGGGTACTTGTGCAAGAAGCTAATCCGTCACGCCACGCGTGACGGATTGATAGGTTCGTCTATTGCACGGGCATGCGCAGATTTTTCTTTTTTTTCGCCGTTGTGCGCCTTTGCAGTTGTCAGTCGGCGTCTGTGGTGTCTTGACTTCTTGTTCGTGTCCGTGTTTGCACGCCCTGTCTTTTAGAATTATGCTGGTATTCATGTTATGTCTGTTGATCTCTACGATATCTGTAGGTATCGAATTACTTCAATCTGGCCATGCACATTTCACTACATACAATCTCGCGCCATATCTGATCTTGTATATATTAAATTCGATCTGAATCGATGATCTTAATTCGGACCAGAATGTTTTTTTACATGAGTATATACCTCCGTGGCCATGTTAAGCACGTAAGAACAAGGAAGGTACTTACCATCGTGCTTACACTGTTGGTTGACATTAGTCAAGACGATGGAAAGTCGAAGTACGTAGAAAACTGCAGGCCATGTAGCGATTCACCAAGGACAGTATAAACATTTTTTATTGACTTTTCAAGCAATGTACGCACAGTCATTTCAGCTAATGGTCATGGAAATTTAATATCGGCTAATATAATCTACGCAATAATTATACATCGTTGGTGATTATGATTCGTGGGTTACAGTGGCGCGAGGGCCAGATGTGGCCAAAGAGCACACTGTCTGGTGTTAGCAGTGACCGATGGTTACAATGAGAGGATGTAAAGAGGCCTAAAATCACGCGAATAGTTACACGTCTTTAAATTGCTCAACTTAACCATTGAGTCCTTGAGACAATGGACAAAGAGCCACAGCGGAGAAACAGTCTGAGGTACAAACATAAAAGTTACACAGGACAAAGATCCATATGGCCCACTTCGACAAAGCAGCATGCTGATACGATGCCCGACTGTTTGTGGAGACTGATAGCAACAATTTCTGTAAGGATGCATGGTCCAACGACCTTCGATGTTTTAGTGCGCGTGTTTACCTTGCACAAACAGCGGAAGCAATACACAGATTGAGAAGCACGGCACTTGAAAGTGGATGCTTGCATTCATCGAAACAAAATGATTCAGACTGGACAAATTACGAGCATGGTGGGCTAGCCACCACGAACCAGCTTTATTGCGAGTCTCAAAACATAGAAGCCTTTGCATAGGCCAGAGTGTTTGTTGGTGAGGGTAAACACCCAGCCCTTTCCCACTCATTCACGCTGTGCACTTTTGCAGCGGCGGGTTGAAGTTCTAAATTTGTGATGAGCGACATGCAAAGGAACAGAGGCCATGTATGAAACTCTCGCGTCCTACAAGAGAGTATACATGAAAGACATATGTCAGATTAACAGGCAACACCAAACGAGCGCTTCAAACTTTCCCATACCAGCATCATTATACAACAGATCCACTCAATGTGTGAAGCAATCAATCCAAGATCAGACCATCCGTCAAAGCCAAGTAAAGTGCACTAAGAGACTTTAAAGGGGCCCTGCAACACTTTTCGAGCATGCTCAAAAAGCGCTGCCGATCGGTAGTCGAGGCTCTCGAGAACACGCGAGCCAAATATTATAGCGATGCGCACGGCCTGGAATTTACAATAAATTCTCAAAGTCAGCTGAAAATCGCTCCCTCTTCTCTCGACAAATGATGTATTAGTCCGCAAAATATGACGCGATTGTCGACAGTTCCACCATTGGCTGATGTTATAATCACGATAACACCCTCATTATTACTTTCGTTGTTAATTTTGAGTTCAATAAGTAGATAATATGTACGTTTATATTATGTTATCGCGTTAAAAACACCGAACAAACATTAATATTAGCACTTCCGGTCTCGCCGACAGCTCGTCTGCTCGTAGTTGCGTGGTTCCGTTTTCTTCGCCATGCGCAGTGCCGAAAACGTGAATATTTCTGTGCTTTTGACCATCGCCGGTTGCCGTTGAGAGTGGCAGCCGTTCGAGTGTTGCCTCGTCAGCTGAGAACTGCATCGTCGGCACGTTCTCACGACCGACCGAGGCACGGGCGCAGCGTGTCTCCGATAACAATGCTGGCGTCCGGTAATGGCGGCGCTTCGGGGTCGTCTGCCAGTGCCGTCTTACGAGGCGGTGTATCGGAGTATGGGCCGAAACCGATCTCAGCTGTCATTCGTTCCAAACGAGCGCGCACGTTTGCTTCCATGGTTGGCAGAGTGATGAAAACACTACGGCGTTCGAGGTGCACACCCAACATTACCAAACCGACGCGCAGTTTTCAAGCACGCGCGATACACAGCGCGATCGACTCCGCTCGACGAGAACGACGCAAGCCGACCGGAAGTGGCGGCACAGACCACGTGGTTGCGCCGAGACGCCAGAGAGAAAAAATGAAAAAAATGCCGCCGGCGCTGACGTCGCCTCCTCGCACCTCCGCCCTCCCTCTCTCCCCTCACGCCGCGCGCAGCTTTCCGCGCGCTCGCTGCGTTGAGTTGAGAGAGAAAGCTGCGGAACGTGATCTCTATAATTTGGTAACACCACTTAGACTTGACGGATTCGAAAAATTTTTGCGGCATATGACTCGTGAAGAGTCATACGTCAATAATGAGACTATTCCAATATAATTAAGAAAGGTGTTGCAGGGCCCCTTTAAGGGAGGATGTCAAAGTGGCGATCACTCCGGAAACCAAACCGCCGTGATGGCGAACAAAAAAATGTGGGAGTTTCACAACCAGAGCCATCATGACCTGTCACTTAAAACATTTTGACGGACGCAGTCAGCAATGTGAGAGGACCGAGAACTTGTACGAAACCCTTGTTTGTGACAAGGAAAGTGTTTTACAACAATTTCGTTGAAATGACGAAACAACCGCACTGCAGCACACCCTGAAGCCAAAGCCAAAGAGGTGCTTCGAATGCTAAAAACACGATGACTTTGCACGAAATATAGGTGCAATGGTCGAAATAACCACCACGAAATCAAACCTCGGGACAAAGCCAAACGGGCTTCTACCGATGCGACGCGACGAATTCTGTGCAAATAAGTTCAATGAATCAAAGGCCGGAGTTCTAACCTCGGGACAAAGCCAAGCGGGCTTCTACCAATTAGAAACGACAAATACTGTGCAAATAAGTTCAATGAATGAAATTCCCGAGTTCTAACCTCAGGACAAAGCCAAGAGGGCTTCTACCGATGCAACACGACGAGTTCTGTGCAAATAAGTTCAATGAATCAAAGGCCCGAGTTCTAACCTCGAGACAAAGCCAAGCGGGCTTCTACCGATGCAACAGGACGAGTTCTGTGCAAATAAGTCCAATGATTCAAAGGCCCGAGTTCTAACCTCGGGGCAAAGCCAAACGGGCTTCTACCGATGCAACACGACGAGTTCTGTGCAAATAAGTTCAATGAATCAAAGGCCCGAGTTCTAACCTCGAGACAAAGCCAAGCGGGCTTCTACCGATGCAACACGACGAGTTCTGTGCAAATAAGTTCAATGAATCAAAGGCCCGAGTTCTAATCTCGAGAAAAAGCCAAGCGGGCTTCTACCGATGCAAGACGACGAGTTCTGTGCAAATAAGTTCAATGAATGAAATGCCCGAGTTCTAACCTCAGGACGAAGCCAAGCGGCCGCTTCTACCGATGCAACACGACGAATTCTGTGTAAATAAGTTCAATGAATCAAAGGCGCGAGTTCTAACCTCCAAACAAAGCCAAGCGGGCTTCTACCGATGCAACATGACGAGGTCTGTGCAAATAATTCCAGTGATTCAAAGGCCCGAGTTCCAACCTCGGGGCAAAGCCAAACGGGCTTCTACCGATGCAACACGACGAATCCTGTGTAAATAAGTTCAATGAATCAAAGGCGCGAGTTCTAACCTCGACACAAAGCCAAGCGGGCTTCTACCAATGCAACACGACGAGTTCTGTGTAAATAAGTTCAATGAATCAAAGGCCCGAGTTCTAACCTCGGGGCAAAACCAAACTAGCTTCTACAGATGCAACACGAGCAATTCTGTGTAAGTTCAATCAATCAAAGGCGCGAGTTCTAACCTCGAGACAAAGCCAAGCGGGCTTCTACCGATGCAACACGATGAGTTCTGTGCAAATAAGTTCAATGAATCAAAGGCCCGAGTTCTAATCTCGAGACAAAGCCAAGCGGGCTTCTACCGATGCAATATGATGAGTTCTGTGCAAATAAGTCCAATGATTCAAAGGCCCGAGTTCTAACCTCGGGGCAAAGCCAAACGGGATTCTACCGAAGCAAGACGACGAGTTCTGTGCAGATAAGTTCAATGAATGAAATGCCCGAGTTCTAACCTCAGGACGAAGCCAAGCGGCCGCTTCTACCGATGCAACACGACGAATTCTGTGTAAATAAGTTCAATGAATCAAAGGCCCGAGTTCTAACCTCGAGACAAAGCCAAGCGGGCTTCTACCGATGCAACACGACGAATTCTGTGTAAATAACTTCAATGAATCAAAGGCGCGAGTTCTAATCTCGAGACAAAGCCAAGCGGGCTTCTACCGATGCAATATGATGAGTTCTGTGCAAATAAGTCCAATGATTCAAAGGCCCGAGTTCTAACCTCGGGGCAAAGCAAAACGGGCTTCTACTGATGCAAGACGACGAGTTCTGTGCAAATAAGTTCAATGAATGAAATGACCGAGTTCTAACCTCAGGACGAAGCCAAGCGGCCGCTTCTACCGATGCAACACGACCAATTCTGTGTAAATAAGTTCAATGAATCAAAGGCGCGAGTTCTAACCTCGAGACAAAGCCAAGCGGGCTTCTACCGATGCAACATGACGAGGTCTGTGCAAATAAGTCCAATGATTCAAAGGCCCGAGTTCTAACCTCGGGGCAAAGCCAAACTGGCTTCTACCGATGCAACACGAGGGGTTCTTTGCAAATAAGTTCAATGAATCAAAGGCGCGAGTTCTAACCTCGAGACAAAGCCAAGCGGGCTTCTACCGATGCAACATGATGAGTTCTGTGCAAATAAGTCCAGTGATTCAAAGGCCCAAGTTCAAACTTCTGGGCAAATCCAAACGGGCTTCTACCGATGCAACACGACGGGTTCTGTGAGATAAGTTCAATGAATCAAAGGTCCGAGTTCTAACCTCAGGACAAGGCCAAGCGGGCTTCTACCGATGCAACACGACGAGTTCTGTGTAAATAAGTTCAATGAATCAAAGGCCCGAGTTCTAACCTCGGGGCAAAACCAAACTGGCTTCTACAGATGCAACACGAGGAATTCTGTGTAAGTTCAATGAATCAAAGGCGCGAGTTCTAACCTCGAGACAAAGCCAAGCGGGCTTCTACCGATTAGACACGACGAATACCCTGGAAATAAGTTCAATGAATCAATGGTCCGAGTTCTAACCTCGGGGCCAAGCTAAACGGGCTTCTACCGATGCAACACGGTGAATTCTGTGCAAATAAGTTCAATGAATGAAATGTCCGAGTTCTAACCTCGGGACGAAGCCAAACGGGCTTCTACCGATGCAACACGACGAGTTCTGTGCAAGTTCAATGAATCAAAGGTCCGAGTTCTAACTTCGAGGCAAAACCAAAGGGCTTCTACAGATGCAACACGAGGAATTCTGTGTAAATAAGTTCAATGAATCAAAGGCGCGAGTTCTAAGCTCGAGACAAAGCCAAGCGGGCTTCTATCGATGCAACATGATGAGTTCTGTGCAAATAAGTCCAATGATTCAAAGGCCCGAGTTCTAACCTCGGGGCAAAGCCAAACGGGCTTCTACCGATGCAACACGACGAGTTCTTTGCAAATAAGTTCAATGAATCAAAGGCGCGAGTTCTAACCTCGAGACAAAGCCTAGCGGGCTTCTACCGATGCAACATGATGAGTTCTGTGCAAATCAGTCCAATGATTCAAAGGCCCGAGTTCCAACCTCGGGCAAAGCCAAACGATGTTCAACCGATGCAACACGACGGGTTCTGTGCAATTAAGTTCAATGAATCAAAGGCCCGAGTTCTAACCTCAGGACAAGGCCAAGCGGGCTTCTACCGATGCAACACGACGAGTTCTGTGTAATTAAGTTCAATGAATCAAATGCCCGAGTTCTAACCTCGGGGCAAAGCCAAACGGGCTTCTACCGACGCAACACGACGAGTTCTGGGCAAATAAGTTCAATGAATCAAAGGCCCGAGTTCTAGCCTCGTGACAAAGCCAAACGGGCTTCTACCGATTCGACACGAGGAATTCTGTGTAAATATAATCAATGAATCAAAGGCCCGAGTTCTAACCTCGGGACAAAGCCAAACGGGCTTCTACCGATGCGACGAGACGAATTCTGTGCAAATAAGTTCAATGAATCAAAGGCCGGTGTTCTGACCTCGGGACAAAGCCAAGCGTGCTTCTACCGATTAGACACGACGAATAATGTGCAAATAAGTTAAATGAATCAAAGGTCGTAGTTATAACATCGGGACAAAGCCAAGCCGGCATTTACCGATTCCACACGACGATTTCTGTGTCAAATATGTGCGATAAATGAAGGGCCCGAGTTCTAACCTCGGGAGAAAGCCAAACGGGCTTCTGCCGATGCGACGCGACGAATTCTGTGCAAATAAGTTCAATGAATCAAAGGTCCGAGTTCTAACCTCGGGGCAAAGCCAAACGGGCTTCTACCGATGCAACACGACGAATTCTGTGGAAATAAGTTCAATGAATGAAATGCCCGAGTTCTAACCTCGGGACGAAGCCAAACGGACTTCTACCGATGCAACACGACGGGTTCTGTGCAAATAAGCTCAATGAATAAAAGGCCCGAGTTCTAGCCTCGTGCAAAGCCATACGGGCTTCTACCGATTCGACACGACGAATTCGGTGCAGGTAAGTTCAATGAATCAAAGGTCCGAGTTCTAACATCGGGACAAAGCCAAGCGGGCTGCTACAGATATAAATAATCATTTTGAACAAGTCAATTCAATGAATGAAAACGCCCCGTGATCAACCATATGGAGGACTGAAGCCAAACATGTGAAGGGCGAGGAAGAAGTAGATGGGAAGACAGGGAGGCTAGCCAAATGCTTGCACTGTTTGCAAAGTGGATGTCCATGAACGATAGCGAACGATCACTTCGGCGCCGTATACACAATCAGTATGGCCGGAAGCAAAATCTATCAACGGGTTATGGTCGTTACCAGCGACAATGACAAGTGTGAAAACCACAATGTGCACCGAACCCTGTTGAAACAACGTTCTATTCACGTTCTATTCACAGTTCTATTCACGACCCACGAAGACTATCAGAGATGATGTGAGCAAATGAAAATGCACATGAACAGGCACCATCTATGCCTTGCTGCAAAAGCGCACAATGTAAATGTCCTTACCCTCACCGCCAAACATTCACAGATGAGCTCATATGTGAGAAATCAGTTTTTTGGGTTCGTATTGCTGTAACTGCTAGATGCCCCAGCCGTTGGCTTAGCGAAGCGCAGCTCTCAAGATAGAGTGGGTTGCTACACTGAGCTGTTGACATTAGTGCAACACGGGATCTGGTAGGTGGTTGAGCGACGGCGACTGCAGTCTACGGAGAATACCCACACGCAGCAAAGGCAGTGCGGGACACCAACGAAGTCTTAGAAACGTAGGAAGACTTGTCTGGTCCAGAGTCCCCGGTAGAACGGTCAGGCCGGACACAGTCGCTCTTGAGGAAATGCCACGGATGTTTCGGATGCCAGTGAGCGGGCTGGACCAATCTTCTATAGTGCGCCACACGCCAGTACACGCTGGGAGCCTGAAACGACAGGCGAGATGCGTGTTAGTGTAATTCGAGGAATTCGAAAACACAGCCGTACTATGATTCCTGCGCACAGATGAAAAAAAGTCTTAGCAGGGAATGCGGCTGTAGCCAGCGTTTCTGCAAAAGGATTTGTCTTCGTCAAAGCAGCAAATAAACGAGGTCTCCTTGTAGAAACGTTGGCTCCGCCGATATTACCTGTTAGTTTGCCAGTTCCGCTTATAATAAGCGGATTTAGGCTTTTTCACC
Organism: Rhipicephalus sanguineus; assembly: GCF_013339695.2. Taxonomy (NCBI): domain Eukaryota; kingdom Metazoa; phylum Arthropoda; class Arachnida; order Ixodida; family Ixodidae; genus Rhipicephalus; species Rhipicephalus sanguineus. The sequence goes on from NC_051179.1 coordinate 61,453,229, forward strand.
GAGTCGTTTCGGATTTTACCGTATCTGGTCACGTTATTTTGCACAGCGGAGCCGTTTAAGCGTGGCAAAACTCCGTTGTCCTCCCGAATTAACTGGTTGAGCGAGGTACAGCCACGTTAAGAGAAGACTGGGAACTCAGCCTGGCTATGCCAAGGCACCCAAAGCGGACAGATGAGCACAGTAGTGTAGCAAGGGGGTGGGAAAATGAAGTGAGGATGAGTAAATGAGAAGGTGAAGGGGAAGGAAATGAGAAGGGGAGAGGTTGAAGGATAACACATTCATGTAGAGTATAGTATAGCGAGGGATCAGAAAAGGAAGTGAGGCTGAAGAGCAGGGAAAAGAGAAGGGGTATGCCACTAACTCCGCAGCTTCCTCAGTCTTAGCAACACTAGCGTAGAGCTTCCTCATTTTTTCGGGGTGGGGGGGTGGGGTGGAGGGCTTATTTGCGCTTTTCTTGCAAATAGTTATTTTAGTGCTTTTGTGACCCCTACCCAAAATTTTTAAATTTGGCATTGATACGCATGCACACATACATACAAAACATGCATGAACTTACACAAAAGGTGGTTTAATGAAGCTTTAAAAAGTAATTTGAGTGTTGCAGGTCATTTCTCACGGCTGTACATAAAATTAATTCATGTAATCAGATAGTGCAGCACAGATTCAATTCCGCTAACAAAAAAGGCAAGTAATAAACGATATACGTAATAAAGTTAGCCGGAATGACCAAATAGCAGGACTGTGTAATGCAGAATTATGTGGAAACAGTTCGCAAAAAAAATTGAACACATTTCTGTGCACAAACACGTTTAACGTTTGGACCGTGTTTATGACGGAACGACCTAGTTGAGAGTAAGGGTATAGCCCTCCGCACGAATGCCTAATATTGAAAAATAAATGGAATGGAAGAATTTTGCCCTGGCAGCCTCGCAAAACTCCAAGCAGCGTTCCATATTTGCCAATTAGAGCACAGGTGAAGGAATCTAGGTGCGTACAATAAATATGTACAAACGGAGCTGATAGTCTTCGCGCTTGAATTTCATCGACATCGGCTGCTGGGTGCGGACTCCAAGGCGAGGAGGAGAGCAAAGTTGCGAGCCTCGCGTGTCAGGGTGGAGGACGATACAAATAATGAAGTCTTTTCCTACCGTCTGCAAAGGTAGTGACCATGTCCCGTCTCCCTGGATGTCGCCGTCAGCAAAGCAATGCAAATGTGGCCATAAGTTCGGACATACGACGAGTGGTGCCCCGAGGACCTCAGGAACGTAGGCATTGTAACCAGTCTGCTGGAGCCAGCTTCATGTCTTTGTCACGGGTAGCGATGGACTCTGGGAAGCTGTACCGAGAAGTGACGGAATTGTTAAGCACATGTAAACACAGGCACAGTAAGAGTTCTGTGAACGTGACACCTACCAACGGAATTCCTCGAGTAGCAGCAATGTGCAGTCTCCCTCCATGACGCCATCAGCGAAGCAGTGAGAAGGTGGCAGTAAGTTCGGTCATGTGACGTGTGTTGCCCAGGAGACCTCAAGGACGTATACATTGGAACCAATCTGCAGAAGCCAGCTCCATCTCCTTGTCACGGGTATCAAAGGAAGACAGGCGCGGTGAGGCTGCAATGAAAGGCGGCGGAATTTTTAAGCACATGTAAACAACGCTGAAGAAAGTTGTGTGAATGTGAAACCTACCAACAGAATTCCACGAGTAGAAGCAATGTGCAGTCTCCCTCGATGACGCCATCAGCGAAGCAGTGCGAAGGTGGCAGCAAGTTCGGTCATGTGGCGTGCGTTGCCCAGGAGACCAAGAATGTATACATTGGAACCAATCTGCAGGAGCCAGCTCCATCTCCTTGTCACGGGTAGCAGTGGAAGACAGACGCGGAAAAGCTGAAAAGACACACGACGGAATCGTTAAGCACATGTAAACACAGCTGCAGTAAGTTTTGCGTACGTGATATTTACCATATGGCGCTTATTGAAGTCCCTCCTACTGACAGGAGTATCGGCGGTTGAATGTGGAAGTGCTGCCGACACGGCGACAGGACGGGTGGTGTTCAACGCCATCTCCACCGTGGGCTCGGGCTAGACAATCTTCGATGCACAGCTCGTTCAGGAGCGGGACATCCGCCGGCCCTGATATACACGAATAGGTGCAAAAGCTGCTTCTTAAAAAAATGGAAATGAAAAATACGCGCTTACACACGATGTCCAGAATAAAGTGCGGTGCTCCATGGACTCCTCCTGGAAGGTCGGCGGGACTTGAAGAAAAGGCTGAAAGTAAACCTCAAAACTGCATGGTAAGCATAGCACCGTGAATAAGCGGGACCGTGAATAAGCAGGATCATGAGAAACACAGCGACCAGGAAAAGCAGCAATAACTGGAATGAAACCGCGCTGTAAGGTGAACAGCATGTTCTACAGTACGGTTAATAAAAAGCTGGCGAGGCGGTTCCGAATGCCGTTTGCTTCCGCGAAACCACATTTCGCTCGAGCGCACTATCGCGCGCGGGCTACTCGACACGAAATAGCGGTCGCTTCACAAAAGACGTTCGGAACGGGTTCAATGTCCTCGGCGAAATCGAAAGAGAACACCTGTCATATCCTGCCTATCGTGTTCGCTAAGGCTGAAGCTGTATGCGGCACGCCCCCACCCGTACCCCGTCCTCTTCGTTTTCGTCAAGGAGAAGACCCGATATGGCTGCAACAGCCGGCCACCAAAACTGGGGGCTCTGATTAGACACTAAAACTAACTGCAACTTCGCCAGTCTGGAATACCTCTGTCATCTCATTTGCAATGTTGGGATGATACTCGCCGCAACGATGGATTCACGTGCTGGTGCTCAGATGACTGCCGTGGACACACGTCGATGTATGGCAGCCCAAAGGTATGTACAAGGCATCTGAAACGTTCAACAAACTCTCTTTAGAAATACGAACGTTGGAATAACTGGTATATATACTCACCGTGACGAGGTTCGCACGCGTGCGCGGGCCGTGTTCCAAGAACTCGACCAAAGCGAGCGGCGCGTTCAACCAAGTGTGCGAGGTTCGCACCACAGTAATGGGCAAACAGACTGCCCGCACACGCACATGAAGTGCAACAAGGTTGACGGCCACTCACATTGGCTGCAGCAGGAAGCGCTGACCTGCAGCCCGAAGAAGTTCAGCAGCACTAATAAAGCTATCGAGCTAACGAGGAAATGCCGCATGTCGTTTGCTTCCTCGAAGCCACATTTCGCTTAACAGAAAACCACACCTCACTTCAACTCTTATCGCGCGCGAAGGACCTAATCACGAAATAGTGGTCGAGGTCGCAACGTCATTCGGAACGGGCAACTGTCCCTGACGAAACCGAGAGAGGACGGCTATCAAGCTACCCTGCCTAGTGTCAGCTACCCTGCCTAACTGTGAGCTATGCCTGAAGCTATATGCATCGCCACACCAGCGACGCCAGGGGCGTAGGTAGAAATTTTTTTGGGGGGAGGGGGCACCTCCATGATCTGAAGTGCGGGCTGGACAGGCAAATGTGGTCGAGTGACCTTTTCTGCTTTGTGCCATGGCAAAAGAAAAAAAAAATCTTAGGGGGGTGGGGCATGGGTCCCCGGTCTGTCACCCCCTGGCTACGCCACTGAGCGACGCGCTCCGTCCGCTCAAATTCCGTCACGGCGAATACCCGATACGTGGCCGCAGCTCGCCCAGAAAAGATTCGGGCTTAATTTTATGACGCGACTAACCTCACGTAACTTTTTGCGAGCGTAACCAAGACGCTTGGCGCGTACCAATTCGAGAAACTCAACTGACACACTATCTAAGCTGCGTACCACCCTCGCGAGCTCGGGGACTCCCTATCTTGTTGACCGATGACAACGCACTCCGTGAAGAGGGGTGGTTCCACTGGTCCTCGGAGGAATGTCCACCATGAATCAAAGTTCTCTGTCGAGGCGACGCCGACGGTTGGTGAACGCGCACAACAAAAAATGAGTCCACGGCAGGCATGACTTGCGACTTCTCCGGCTTCCCCGGAGGGAGCCATAAGCCTTAGGCCTACTATGGTAACGTCGTGCATTTGCCGAGGTTTGGAGTATTCGCCGAGCGTCACATGTATTCCAGAAGCTCGCTTGAAGGGCGATAATTGTCGTGCGGGAGGAACTTGACAGTCGAAATAAATGTCCGTGGCAAGTTGACAGTCACTATTGCACATGTTGAGCAGCGAGCAGTCTCTGGTAGCAACCGAAACGCACCGGCGGTGTCAGAAGGCTTGTCAGGCACGAAGTTTTTCGAAACGTTCCTCACATTTTCAATGTTCGGAGGTTGAAGGCAGTTCTTTCTGAGTCCGTGTAGAAGACGCACGGTAACACGAGCGCGAATTCGTCGAGCGCAGCCTGTCAGTGCGTGAGTACGACAGCAGTGCGACGCAGAGCTCAGCAGACAGACAAAGCAACCACCACGGTCGAAGGAAGAAAGCAAAATGGGGGGTCCAAAACCACGGAAAGACGCTCCCGGACGACGAAGATCAAGATCACGTGATGCTTGGCCGACGACGGTCGGCGGTCGACGTGCCTGCGCATTGGTCAATCTTGTGTTTACGTCACTGTCGCAATGCGCCACGACGCCGTTGTTATCACAGCGATCAACGCGACTGGCAAAGTAGAAAAGAAAACCTAAAGAAAAAAAAGTCGCGTCATCGTGGTCCAGCCGAACATGGAATGTTCTAGAAGCTGCTCCCGTGTTCCTTGACAGCAACTGCGTAGTTAGCGCTGTCGCCATCGTTTTATCGATGTAATACGCAATAAATCCGCGAAAGCGCTACATTAACGCGTTTAAAAAATGCAATGTGGACGTTACCTTTATTTTCGGTACTTGCGTGCAAAAAGTCTGCTTCTGGTACCCGATAAAAAGAATATATTATGGAATGTATTGCTGCAGTGCAGGCTTCGGATTCGAAATGGCGCTCCGACGACGAGCTTTGCCACACGTTCCGAATTATAAGCTATTTTACGTGTTCACAATCCGCTTATGAGGCACACGGAAAGTGGCTGCACCCGGAAAAATTTCGTGAGCGTAAATCTAAGTGTACTAGCGTACTCAAAGAGAAGTGCAGCGCTAGTAACCAAGACCGAGACGAAGGCAGGAGGGCACATACGAGGCGCTCACTAACAAACAAGTTTTATTGTGTTTTCACGTGAATAGTTACTCGGGAACAGTCAGTAAAAAAAAAAAGTAGGCACTTTTCTACGCTCGTAGACTCGGGTTCAACTCCCGGCAAAGGCGGCTGCATTTCGATAGGGGCCAAATGCAAGAACGCCCGTGTATTTTGGTTTACGTGCTCGCTAAAGAACGTTGGGCGGCCAGCATTAAACCATAGTATACCCAGTACGTCGTGCTTCAAAAACACACCGGGGTTTTCATCCGCAAAAGCTCAGAATGACATCGAAAAAAAAATAGGGATTCGCGATATCATAGTAATTGTTCTGTCGCATGCTGTACAAGATTTCATTTGGTGTAGCTAATGTGACGGCACTCTGATACAATTATATCCTTTTTGGTACGGAAATCCTGCGAAGATCTCCTGCTGGCGTTGTTCTAGGTATTTGCCTAACGCTGTGCAGTCAAGCAAGGGTTCGCAGTTACGCTTCTTGCAGTGTTCAGTTCTTCCAGTTTAGTAATTTACCGAGACCAATTCAACACGCTAGTGAAATACACCAGGATTTTAGTTTAATTCCTTCATACATTGAGCACGTTAGGGGGGTTACACGTATGCGAACATGTAGTTGTAAATAATCCATTATGAAAACTTGACCACGCAAACAAACGAGACACAGAAGGAGCAGGACAAAAACTTGTGTGCTGCTCCTTATGCGTCTCGTTTTTCCTCGCTGCCAAGTTTTCATAATGAATCTATACCAACTAGCCCCGGCTATCTACCATTCTGCAATAATAACAATATCTGGAGTTTTATGTGCCAAAACCACGATACGATTGTGAGGCACGTCGAAGTGCACGGCTTCGGGAATTTCGACCATCTGGTGTTTCTTTAACCTGCACTGACACCACACAGTACACGGGCCTCTGGCATTTCGCCTCCATCGAAATGCGGCCACCGCGGCTGGCATTCGATCCCGCGACATTCGGGTCAGCGGTCAAGTACTTGCTAATTCATCGAAATTACGAGGAAGCGCCCGAAATGAGCGAAATGAAAGGGTTGTCAGTAGGCGGTCGTATTGTCTGTTACTTGCCTTTCGTCGACTCGCTTCTTCATTTTTCGAAAGCAAAGCTGTTTAAACCAGCCGTAAAAACTTTGGTGCGTACAAAAACTGTCATCATCATGAACAGGGTATGAGCCGCGTAAATTGGGCAAATCCCACCACTCACCGCTACGCACCACTGAATTAACCCAGTGATAAACACATTGGCCGCACGTTTCAGCTGCGCTGATAAGCATCTGTGCGGAGTGCTTCAGCGGTACGTACTACAACAAGAGAATAGGGAACGGGAAGAGCAACGGCGGCTGCGAGAAGACCCCGAAGCGATGGAAGCCCTACGCGAACGACGAGGTGCCCGTACATCTATGGGAGGTGCGAACGCTCGATTTCAGCGCGAGTTTCTGTCTCTGGAGTTTGGACATCCGTGCCGTGTCTGTGACTGTCCGTGGTTTAACTCGAACGTCTCTGCGCCGAGAAGCAACCAAGAAACAACCTAGCATCACCCAGCTGAAGCCTAGCAACGACCTAGAAGCAAACAAAGTAGACTTCAGAATCATTCGCTGTTTCGAGCATTGCGCGACTTATTGCAAGCTTCGCAATTTCTTTTTTCTTTCAAGGAGGCATAGATAAACCGAGTGCGTCGTCTTGTCTACGTTTAACGTGTAATTGCCCGCTGGCGCTGAGATGATTCGCAATTAAAGGATGTTTCTTCTCATTGTGAAGGAGTCAGCGGAAAGACATCGTTAACACATCTCACGAATATTTCACAGCCCGATCAGGACACGCACCGAGTGCCTACTGCAGCTCGGAGTACACAATACGTTGGAGGAGATTGCCGAAGCGCAGGAGCGAGCCCAGATCGCGCGCCTTTCGACCTCCCAGGCCGGTAGGCATATACTGCGAGAGCTCGGCCACTCCCCGGCCGAAGTGAAGGAGAAGATGAGGCAGCTGCCCCGCGAGATTCGCGACCTCATTACCGTGGCACCGATCCCGAGGAATGTCCATCCCGAGCACAACCGCGGTAGGCGACGGGCCAGAGCCGCTGCTATTCTCAAGCAGATCCGCAGCGAGGAACGCAGCGTCAGCTTCGTCGACGCGGCAGCCTACCGCGGGAGCCGCGCCTTTTCCGCGGTTGTCGTCGACTCCAAACAGCAAATCACCAACTGCGCATCGGTCCGCACCGACGACCCGGCAATTGCCGAGCAAGTGGCCATCGCCCTGGCTATCCTGGACGGCGAAAGGGATGTCATCTATAGCGACTCGAGGTCGGCTATCAGAGCTTTTGAGAGCGGCGTCGTCTCCGAGAAAGCCCTGCGCGTGCTCCGGAGTGGCCGCCGAGACGGTATAAAGGACCACGTACTTATATGGTTTCCCGCACACGTTGGACAGGTCAAGGGTGCTCCCCCCAACCTCAACGAGTCGGCCCACGAGACCGCGCGCGCGCTAACCGACCGCGCCGGTTCCGGGCAACGGCTTGGTAACAACGAGGTTGCGGAGAACAGGGACGCGCCTGCCACATACAACGAAATAACGAAACATTTTTACCTCGCGCGAAGAGTGTACCCACTCCCTCACCCCAAACTTAATAGGCCTCAGGCCCTTACGCTCAGACTACTGCAGACGGAGACGTACCCTAATCCGAGCTCCTTACACGCCATTTATCCCGAGGTATTCCCCAGTGACGCTTGCCCCGCATGCGGAGACGTAGCCACGCTAGCGCATATGCTCTGGGAGTGCAAGGCAACGCACACTAACCCCGATACTGCTTCGGCCAGGTGGGAGGCGGCCCTCCGCAGCTCCCTCCTGGCTGACCAGCTCTGGGCCGTCCAGCAGGCCCGCGGAGCGGCCGGCAGGCTTGGTCTGACGGTCCCGACGTGGGAGTCGCCCGCTGCGCGCTGACGCGCGCCTTGCAGGACCCAAATAAAGTTTTTTCAACCAACCAACCAACTAGAGACGTCAATTATCCGACATTCATTCTGTAATTCACCTGAATCTCAATCAACTCTCTTATGCGTATTTATAATGCCGCGTTCTAAACATTCAAATATGGACGCGTCTTATCACGGCTCCCGCTTGCGCCCTGGCGAATGAAAGCATATTTTTGTTTTGAATGTTTGTGTAGTGTGTAACGTAATAATAATAGTTGGGTAGTGGAGAGGTGCGGAAATTTTGACCACCTGGGATTCTTGAACGTGCACCTAAATCTAACTACACGGGTCTCTCGCATCTTGCTTGCATCGAAATGCGGCCACGGCGGCCGGGAATCGATCCCACGACCTTCAGGTTAATGTTGTAGCGGACGACCTCGTCAAACACAGCCTCTTGACATTGCGTCAGCAGCTGCACGTGGCCTCTGATACACGACGCACAGTTCAATTCCTTCAACAAACGCAACGCGCGGCGAGGTCCGCTTAAAGTACAATATGGCGGTCCTGAGCCCCGGGTGTTGGCTCCTTGACCGGGAAGCCGAGCTGCTTGCCGCACGCATCGATACGACCGGACATCTTTTTTTATTCGTGCGTATCGCTCGCACGCCGCCACGAGGCAGTTATCACCGAGATCAGCACGCTGGTTGCTGTCTAAAAACAGAAACACACGTGCAGCTTTGGAAGTCTGAGTGAAGATTATTTCGCGTACTTTGTGAACCATGGCGTTAGCGCGGTCGCCGTCGTTTTAGTTTTAACGGCATAGGACACGCCAACGGAACATCTCGCATTCGCGGTAGCAGCGAGTTATATATGGCCGCTGTTCAGGCCACGAGCCTGACTTGCAACTCGCGAGCGCGCGTCAGCACGTTCACAGTTAATTAGATGGCGATGTTCTACGTGTGAAAAGTGCGAACTCATTAGACAGTTTTAGAATAGGGTTGGTAGGTTTAGCTTTCGTTGGATACGACACGCTATTTTCGTAACTTAACGTGGGTACCCAGGAGGATAGCGTATTGCGCTTGCGCAGTGGCGACAAACGCTATAACGCAAAGCTTTGCGTGCCAAAATTCTCTATTATGAGGCACGCCGTAAGTGGATGCGTCCGAATTAATTTCGGCGATATATCAATCCAAGTACACACTAGCGTTTTTGCATATCGCGTCCATCGAACACTTGGCGGTGGCGATCTTGCTCCAGGGTGCCTTATCGACAAGGGTCTGCCGTCCATTAACCATGCATTTAGACTGCTTTTCTCTCTCCGCTGCTTGCACTTTTCGCTTATGTCTGCACGTCAAAACGCCAGTGAACTGTGGCTCACGTCAGGTCTATAGACCTTGTTCAAGCACACGAGTGCCACCAACGGGCGCGCAAGCGCTCATGGGAAACGTGTGTACGCAGCACTCGCCGCACCGAGTGCGCGGGCCTCACGCTTTAGCTTTCCGCTTACGCCGTGCCAGCACCTGTCAGATCAAGTGAATGCGACAAGGTGTAACGTATTACTGCGTAAATCAGCCGTGAACTTCTTCTGTGTTTAACTACGACGGCCTCTCTACGATTCCCATCTGTGTTCCCGCGTGCCACTGTCGGACCACCTGAGCGGTTCCGAAGCGTCATTATTATTATTTATTTTTTTTTGGCGCCAGCATGCCCTACGGCATAAATTAAACAAAAAGATACAACTCGGTTTCTTAGACGAATTCCGCGAGCGGTCATTACAATTCGTTAATCGTGGATCCATACGAAATCAACGCCCACCGACACTGTTGGCGAGCACAAGGACAGACTGTAATATTTAAAGATTGCGCGAAATCGTGGATCCATACGAAATCAACGCCCACCGACACTGTTGGCGAGCACAAGGACAGACTGTAATATTTAAAGATTGCGCGAGACAGTATGCACTTACATTGGCTTAGCAAAGTCAGATACATTGATTAGACAGCGTGCGCGTCACTCGTACCGCAGGTAACAAAAGATACGCTTTTATCACCATTCGCTCACGCTTACGGCAAATGTTATATTTTACAAAGGCCGGTTGTGTTTCCGCGTGTTGCCTCACATGTGACCACACTGTGGATACGTATGGGGAACCCAAGCTCAAGTTCGGGCGCGGCGCTCGTGCGGCTGAGCTATTCGTTACTGGGGGCAGACACTGCTCGCGAAGGCGGGTTGTCACCGGCTTTTCCAGCGGCAGGGACACGTGCGCGCATTCGTCCCCGAGCACTAGTGCTAGTCAGCAATAGTTACATTGGGACGCACCACAGATGCAATCCGAGAGCTCTGCGCGTGCGCGGAAACGGGGGTGGTAATGTTGTGGCCGTGGATGCCCCCAGTTGCGATAAGAGCAGTGGCGTCGCTCGACGTTGCGTTGAAAGCCTATTCGCCGCGAGATCGGACTATAGGTGGCAACACCGTCGCCGCGTTTGTGTGGATAGGCCCTTGGATAGGCGGTCGGTGGCTCGTATACAAATGTACGCAGCGACGCTTCGCCGTATGCGGTTTGAGTCGATTGTTGGCGAGTAAAGCGCGTTGACTGCAGCCTAGTGGTAATGTATGTGCCCTCTATTGCCACATCAATTCACGCAACCATCCTAACGTACCTATTAATTGTGAGAGAAGTGCAATCTGCCAATCAATGGGGTACTGGCCTTCAGTCACATTCGTGTTTTGCCCCGTGCTCGATGTTTTAGGGGCGAAGCTCCTTATAGCATCACCTGGTCGGTCGTCGGTCCATGCGGCGTCTCCCCGCCGTCGCGTCTCCCGTATCATTCAATAGATGGCGCTGTCCCATAGAGATGCATGCAAACTGCAGTTGGGTGACGATATACTAGATGGTGCTGTCCCATAGAAATAGAAAAATAAAAATAAAAAAGAAATAAATAAATAAAAGAAAAACAAAAAAAGCAAAAAAAGAAAAATAAATAAAAATATAAAAAATAAAAATAAAAGAAAGAAGAAAAAAAGGAAAAGTAATCAAAGCGGCGTATCGCTTTGATTACTGCTGGGCGAAACCGCTGAACATTTCACGGTGTAACCATGATTGCTCAGGAGCTTCGCCCAAGCTCTTCATCATTTACCCGTGGATATGCTGTAATTTTTTTTCTTGATTTATTTGCACGTGTTTAAATTGTGTTTTGCCTATACCACAACATAAACTGTGTTGCGCGACTGAGCCATTGGAGTATTTACTTATTGCTCTAGCGGCTACAAAGAAAGAGAACCTGTATTTCTGCGTACTTAGATCAAGTAGAACTTTGTGCACTCTGCTTTTCTGTTTGCATGAATACGCGTATTGCTGTAGAAATGCGTGGCTTCAGGTCATTTTTACCGCTTACCATCCTTCTGCAGACGATAGTTCATGCTTTGCGGTATCACAAGGATTTCCAAATCGCCAACACATCACGAGATGGTGTCACTAAAATTCTGCATTCACACCTCGACCTTTAGTACTTTTTTTTCGTTTAGGATGACGACGAATGAACTATGTGACGTGCTTGAACGAGAAAGCGGTACCCACATTGAAAGGATTTTGGCGAATGAACGGTACGATGGTTAGACCTAGCGCCATACCGACACGGGCGTGTACTCACTTAGAGTGCATACAAGTCTCGTAAGGCGAGATGCTTATGTATATCGTGTAGGCATACGTACAAGCATTTGATACTGTGCTAGCACAACGGAATAAGCTGTGATTTGAGGACGCGCATGACGTACTACGCACACATGCGAACACGGTGTGGCTAGCAGACGACGCAAGGAGCCATCCACACCGCGGGGTTTCGTCCGGTCGCTGCTAGGTGCCGACTCTGCTCGATCTCGCCGCCAAAAGTCGTGCTCGGGACCAATACGAAATTACCTTTTTAAGGCCATAGCGACTAAGTGCAGTCGGCAAGCGCAAAAGTGTTCATAAATGCTCAAGCGAAAGACTGTCTCTGGCAATACGATGCGTCTCGCTGATATCAGTACATTACAAGTAATATTTGAATAAACATGGCTTAGGCTAGATGGCCGAAATCTACATCTTTAACCTACATCTGCGTCTTTTAGATGTAGGTTATCCTCGCGTTGCAGTGGCCATTGTCGCTGAACGTTTAAAGAAGTCGGGTTTGTTAAGTACGAGCATGGTTTTAGAAATTCGATAGGAAGAAACGTGTCGTATAAGTATTCCTTACATTCATTGCGTATCCCACAGGCTATGTAAGATTTGTGCCGCTTTGCAGAGAAAGAATGAGCGAGTAATAGGCAAGACGCGGACGGAAATTTGTGTCGTAAAACACACCAACAAATTCACTGATTTCCGTACATTTGTGGTGTATAAGGTTCCTTTTAGCTGCGGCCGCTTCCACGTACACAGACGGGCCGCTGTGTTAAGAGATTATTGGAACATAAGAGGCCGCTAACCGGAGGCTCACCTCCTAATCTTTCTTTACATTGCCGATAATGTAAGTGAATGTCGAAGTTCGATGAATGCGCAGTTTTGTACCGGCACAGGAATGAAGAAAACGCGTTCAATGATTGAGGCATGGCATATCGATAGCAGTGATAGCGCATGCGTGAGTTTATTTGGTGGGGAAGAAGAAACCAAATGCCTAAACAGTTATCTGTCATGTAGACCTCCACACGTGCCGGATTGGTAGGTTCGCCTATTGCACGGGCATACGCATATACGTTTTCGTTTCCATTCTTTTTTTCGCCGTTGTGCGCCTTTGCAGTTGTTAGTCAGCGTCTCTGGTGTCTCCACTTCTTCCCTGTGTCCGTGTTTGCACGCCCTGTCTTTTAGAATGAATTCGATGTTCCAGCTAATATTTAATACATCTTGATGATATCGACACGCGATAATACGCATGCTGCTTAACTGCTACATCCGATGCATATCTGCTCGGTTAACACCGACACTGCACTGTGTTAATACTTTCGCATTTCATGCGTTGAGATACGTGCAGATGCGTCCGGATGTGTGCAGTATTTACAGCGTAAGAAGAGTCAAGAAGCGGCGACGTGTTCTTTTCGTTTCGTGGTCCCACCGATATCGCGGCGCTAACGAGCAGCAGGCGAGCGAACAGCCGGCTCGCTCGGCGTACACACTTTTCCCATAGTGCTCCGCGCGCCCGCGGGGCGCTCTGGGATCGCTTGAAAAAGGTCTATTTTTTTCCTTTACCTTTTTTTTTATAAAATCAGAGCAAAACAGAGGAGGTAGCCTATACTTCTATTTCGGCAACTTGGTGTGATATACCGAAAACGTTAACCAGAGCGAATGAGGAAACTAAGAAAAACACGAACGTACAAGACAAGTATTGAATTGAAGGAGCGGAATGTTGAGGGCTCGTTTCTTTTCGTTTGACACAACCTTAATGAAAACCAGCAAAAAATGAAGCCAATTGGGAAGGTATAGGGGGCGTTAATTGTAATGTTCTAGCCGTATTCTAGTAATTGTGATATATATCCCAAGAAAGCAGACTGGACGAAAAGACAACTTACCGCCGGCAGGGAACGAACCTCCAACCTTCGAATAACGCCTCCGATGCTCAACCAGTTGAGTTACGGCGGTTTTTAGGGGCGTAGCTCCTCTTAGTCTAACCTTGTCACGTCTCCGTTGTCCGGCGTATCTCCCGGCAGCCGGCAGTAAACGGCAGTATCTGTCCGGTGGTGGTGGTGGTGTGCGGCGTGACCACCCTTACTGCGCATGCGCATACCCTCTCCACACACCTCCTCTCCACTCCCCTTACCATTCCACATGTCCTCTACCCCTCTCCCTCTCCACTCACCATCTCCCCTTCCCCTCTCCACTTCCCCTCCCCCTCCCCCTCTCCCATACCCCTCTCCACTTCCCCTCTCCCCTCTCCCATAACCAGTCTTAAAAAATTGGCCGCGTATCTGCGTGCTTCGCTGCAAATGTCGCCGAAAGACGATAGTCGTCTGCCTGCCGTACTACATGTGTCCTCCTCCTCTATGTTGAATCGCCGCATCTGGCTCATAGCGTCGCATTTGCAGCGCAGCCCGGAAAATACTAGCATTTTCCACGCAGCCTAAGAAACACTGCGGTCTTTAGAATTACGTATCGATGTATTTTCAAGTAAAGGAACACACAATCTAATACTTATATATTGATGTAGCGCCTCAGATATGCGTAACATTTGCTTTTTGATCGACTATGTTCCCAAGTATGAACGGCGGTACCAGTTCAAGATGGCTGGGCATTCCGCAAGTGGTTAAACTTTGGCCGGGTAGAAAAAGTAGCAGACATAGGTCATTAGTACAAAGAAAACTATAAACAAAAACCTGCTGTGCCAAAACAAATAACAGGAAGTAAGGCATTTCATTGAAACAACGCAATGAGGGCCATATTACACAGCCTGTTAGCGTGTCCGTAGATGCATTTCTGTTTATTTTCTTTCTGTCTTTCTTTCTATCTATCTTTCTTTCTTCTTCTTCTTCTTTTTTTTTTTTTGAATGCCGAAACAAGAAAGACACGGACGTATGAATGCATGTCAGCAGTAGCGCTTCCGGTCGCAACATGTGATCTGTTTAATCACAAGGGCATCTAGACAAAGTTCATGCGCTTTATGATGGTCTGAAGCAGAAAAAGAAACGAGCCAGCATGCACTCACAATTACGCTGATGACGACATTTTTATGCAAGAAGATGATTCACAAAGAGGCCGTCCTGACAACAGTATATAGGTAATTTTCACTATTGCTGGACTCAACCGCACAGGAAGCAGCAGAGCGCCGCTATCAGTGCCGATGTTGACGTCTACGACTTCGGTTTCCTGTTTGCTAATTGTAAAAGGGACACCTTGGAACGTAACGCATTCATCTATCTATCTATCTATCTATCTATCTATCTATCTATCTATCTATCTATCTATCTATCTATCTATCTATCTATCTATCTATCTATCTATCTATCTATCTATCTATCTATCTATCTATCTATCTATCTATCTTCAAGGTATCGCGAGGTGTGCAGTGACCATGCAATGCTTCTGCTAAATGCGTATGCACTACATACACCATACAAATACCCGTTAAGAGAAGGCGGAAACAATGCCCGGCTAGCTCAGTCGGTAGAGCATGAGACTCTTAATCTCAGGGTCGTGGGTTCGAGCCCCACGTTGGGCGTTCTTTTTTTTTTGCTAAAGTTTTTTTGTTATTGTGGAGAGGAGCACGCACAAAGTGTCCGGTGCCCTTTTCAAACCAGGATTGACACTTACCAGCCATTGACCTATTTTGAATGCGATAACCATCACACGAACGTCGTAGAAAGGAGTTCTGCTTCTTGGTTTGGTTGGCCTAGCATACTGTATTTTTGGACGCGTTGGAAAAACAAGGTCACACTGAGGCACGCAGAAAACCACAAACGTAAGCGCTCTGGCAACTGAACGGTATTGGAGCATTCTGCCTACATTTATATCGCCAACATGCATCATGTAGCATTTGCTATCGCACCATCGACCTAAAAGAAACTACAATTCCTTTTGCGACAGAGCAACCGCCGATGAGCTGACACAAGTGGTCCCTTTTTTGATTATAGCTTGTGCCTCTATAATCTCTCTCCTGCTTCTATCTTTATCGTGGCTGATTATGCGGCAAATCAAAGATACGGATAAGAAACCACAGTCATTGCAGTAAATAGATAGGTCCCTCTACCGTGCGACGTTTTGTCTGGCACGAAGCATTTATCGTTTTTTGGTGAACTATTCAGTTCTACGTTGTCAAAGCTGAGATAGGAAGGGAGCAGAGGTACTCCATCACTTCGAGCCATTTGTTTTCTTTTCTTTTCGTAATTGCTTCGTCTTGTGCCTCGCTCAATGATCTACATCACGGAGCTGGTTTTTTTTACGGCTCCAAGTCCGCTTCGGTTTTTGCTGTGCTGGCGACCGTCCAACCGGGCAGCCGTGATCGTATAGTGGTTAGTACCTTGCGTTGTGGCCGCAATAACCCAGGTTCGAATCCTGGTCACGGCAATTTTTTTTCTTTGTCATGTAGAATTTCTTGCAGACAGTATAGCGAGGTGTTCTTATTAAATTTTTTTCGTTTCGTGTGGGATCTGTCAGGGCTTGCCTCTACATCCCAATAAATTTATCTCATATTGGTCGCGGGAGGCCGGTCTCTCCGAACTGGACATAAGAAGCCAATTTCGAGCAAATTATTGGCTACTTTCCAATTACGTTTGACTAATATATGTTATGCCGGCTTCCCTTATGCTGCAACGAATTGGCCAAAACAAAAAAGAAAAAGAAGGCTAACAAAGACAAGTTAAAGGGGCCATGACACGGTCACACAACAATTTGCGGTTTTCATCGAAAAAAAAATGCACGCAGAGGGTCTATTGTTCCCAGTGTTGGCGGTAACGCGTTACAAGTAACGGCGTTACCGGTAACGCGTTACTTTTTTGAGTAACATAGTAACGTACTCGTTACTATTTCGGAACGGTAACGGGTAACGTACTTTCGTAACGATTTTTCGGTAACGTCAGGTGTCCCGTTACTGGTTACTTTGAATTCCAATTATCCTCGCAGTCTTACACAAAATTCAGTCGTCTTGTAGGAGCGCCTTTCTCAGACCTCGTCCAGACATTATTTTTTCGCTGCAGCAGACTGCTGTCGGCCCGCCTGCGTTGGCAAAGCGACCCCGCACGAGGTCCTTTATAGTGCGGGCGAAATTGCAATAGGGAGCAAATTGCCAAAGCTTAATAAATGGATAGTTTCGGCTACCTTGCTATCGAAGTTCGAGTTCCTCGTAACCGTCAAAAGCGAGCTGTCCAGACCTGCTCGGCTTGTGGACACCAAGACTCGGTGTGAGCTCCAGCGCAAAGGAGGATGACTTCTTCGGAAATGCCTTCTGAACGTAATCGACAACTGAAGATGAGCGACTGTCTCGGTACCTCTGATGCCGCATGGAATCGCCATGAGCGGGCTCAAGGAAAGTGCGTCCGTTGAGCTCCTATTTAGCGCAGGTGCGGACGTATTCGCTAATAAGCGAGTCAGGCTGTCCGATTAAATATTTGAAACACAGCTGTTGCTTATATTCAGCGGTTTGTAGTTACATTACCTGTCCCTGCCATAGTCTAGCACTCTTTATAAACTTCGTATTCAAAATTATTTTTGCGTCTTGCTATTTGCAACTGTGCCTACGTTTCTGGTTGCTGAGCTCCTGAGCAAGCGAGGCTGACCTTGAACACTTTCACGTATGCTATCGCAATATTTGTGGCAATTAGGCACGTCAAATTGTAAACAAAAAAAAACTTGTTTATGTGCGCAAGTAATTTTCCCCAGATTTATGCCATTTAAGCATTCCTTTGTTGCTGCCAAAATTTCCGCATTTATTTTGGTAGTAGAAGCACGCCGTCATAATTACTGCAAGTTTGTTCAGGGATGTTTTCATTGCAGAGAGCGTTGATAATGAAATCGGTCACTTTGTGTTTGATGACCCATTTTGAAAGATAGCTTTCCCATGTGCGACAGAGTTGGAAGCCATCACATGCAACTATACGGGCAATCTTACGCGACTATAGTACTGCGAAGATGCGGCAGATTTTTGCAAATTGCTCTCGTTTAATCGGTATTTCGGGTAAAATTTTTGTTTGGGCGCCAACTTTAATGTGACATACAAATATGAGGTTTATAATGTTGCTTTTGTAGGTTCTTGAAGCTAGGACGCCCTGATTAAGATTTATGA
Source organism: Rhipicephalus sanguineus (assembly GCF_013339695.2). Taxonomy (NCBI): domain Eukaryota; kingdom Metazoa; phylum Arthropoda; class Arachnida; order Ixodida; family Ixodidae; genus Rhipicephalus; species Rhipicephalus sanguineus. Next base: position 61,471,039 of record NC_051179.1, read on the forward strand.
CTATGGGGTAACGGCAGAAGTAACGTCCGTTACTTTTTTTCGGTAACGGTAACGCGTTCCTCTTTCTTTAGCGTAACGAGTAACGTATTTAGTTACTTTTTTTTGGTAACGCATACAACACTGATTGTGTATATATATATATATATATATATATATATATATATATATATATATATATATATATATATATATATATATATATATACAGGCAGAATAAATAGACCCTCTACTTGTATATTTCGCTGAATAAAGCCGCAAATTCTTGTGACCGTGTCAAGGATTAAGTGCATTTCTGCTACCGGCAGAAATGCACCGTTGATAACGCATACCTCCGCAAGCAGAGCAAAGGAAGAGAGAAAACAAAGCAGCAAAAAAAAATATTATGGCAGCGGTGGGATTCGAACCCCCGCCTCCGAAGAGACTGGTGCCTAAAACCAGCGCCTTAGACCGCTCGGCCACGCTACCGACAGGTGTCCTCGACGCTCACGTACGTCTGGTTAAGGAGAGTAAGTTAACTGTAACTCAGGCGCGCAAGCGGGCATTTCATGTGGTAAATTTTTGTATTTCGCGGGCATCTGGAGAAAAGCGCGAATATTTAATAGATAGAAAGCTAGAAACTGTCAATTCGGACGTTTTGCAAACAGATCTACAACTTTCTCATTGGAATTGTTTTTCCAGCTTCGTTGTTTAAAAAGTCAGTTAATTAAACATGCCTAATTAAGCGATTAACAAGAACACAAAAACATGGTTGATCCCTCCGTCATAGGAATCGGAATAACACGAAAGTAAAGCGTGCCCTTACAGAAGTAACTGAATGCTTACTGTACATTGGTATAAGAGAGTTTGCACAATGTATATTGATGTCTGGCAGCTAATGGCACCGTTTAACGTGTATGCACCCACTTTGATGATTGGTGGTACATCTCCATCCCGACGACTAACGTCCGTGTTAAATGATTAAACAAACCCTTGTGGTAGCTGTAGTAGTTAACGATGAAAGCATAATCAGAGAACGAGGTGGGATAGCCCGAAGAGCGTCGCATATTGGACGCAGAACTTGGTCGCCATCGCGCGGCATGTTAAAATGTGATTGAACACCGTGGCCGTACTAGAGGGAAACGCAAAGCGCGTCGTGCCGCCTCGGTACCCCGGCAGCGATCTTTCTCGGGGCGAGCGCGTGAGCGTGGAACGTGGTGTTACAGCCAGGTGAGGCAGGCGCGCGTGCAGAGCTATTTTTGGTTTGTATTACCGTGATGCTATGAGCGAGGCCGACGCTTTTACTACGCTTGGGCAAAGGTCGCCACCTCGCGGTATGTTAAGACATTGACAAATTTAAACTTCTATTGAAAACGCTCCGAACGGGACGGACGTGTAACGCGTTGCAGGTGCTAATCGCGGATGCCATAGAAATGACGAATTACTTTACCTTACCACTCCCAGAGGTCGACACCACCTAGCCGACCGGGAGAGTGGTAGATATAAAAGGCGCGTTTGTAAAGCCTCCAGAGTCTGTGATTGTGGCGCAGTGGATAGCGTGCCCGGCATCTGTTGTTGCGGACCGAGCGGTCGTGGGTTCGATGCCCGTTGACGGTACCTTTTTTTCTTTGCCATCTGATCGCGTATATTTTTTCGACGTCATTTCCGTGACGGAAATACGTCACTGAAGTCTTGGTGGACCCCGGCATAAAACACTTTCGTGTTAAAAATACTATGACTTACTCCGTGCAGTAGTCAACCACATGCATTTAGTCCCGTCGTCATAGAGTGCGTCGGCGTATTTTTAGTCTGGCTAGAGTTGGCTGGAGCACCCTGCAGATATTTGTTTGTAAAGCAGGCCATACAAACTGTCATACTATAAATTGCAATCATGCGAGATATACACTGAAACATTAGTAATTCAGTGGGGAGTAGTGGGATTTCAGTGGGAACCAGTGGGGAGTAGTGGGATTTACCCAACTTCTGTGGCACATACGCGTTTATGATGATGACAGTTTTTTGGTTCGTCGGACAAGGAACGATTTGCTAAACAGCTTCGCTGTTAAAACATGCAGAACGTAAACTGAAGGCTCGGAAAATAGATTTCCTTTTTCGTCTCTATCTTTCCCTGTGTGTGCGTGTGTGCGTGTGTGTGTGTGTGTGTGTGTGTGCGCGTGTGTGCGTGTGTGCGTGTGCGTGTGTGTGTGTGTGGGGGGGGGGGTGTCCTTAGGGCACGACCAAGTCGTACTCACTGAACTGATGTCCTGGCGCATTACAATACCACTCATAACGCTTTGCATTAACCAGTTTGTATCAGCCATTAACAAGGTAAGTACGGTATACTAAATCATGATCGCCATAAATAATATGCCCTTAAGGGACCTCAGTGAGGTATTACACTAAAGGAGGAGGGGGGACAACAAAAAATAAAAGCATATGTCATTAATTGAAAAAGAAACTAAGAAAAATATGTTGTACCAAAAACAAACAGGAAGTCTGATTGTAACAAGGCAATCAGGGCCATATTACACAGCCTGTTAGCGTGTCGGTAGACGCATTGCCGTATATTTTCTTTTGCAATACCAGAACAAAAATGATATGGACGTAAGGATGCATATCAGCCGTAGCGCTCCAGCGAAAAAGTGTTGTCTGATTAATCATAAGACCATGTAGATAAGGTTCATGTGCGTTATGATGGAGAAAGCAGAAAAACAAGTGAGCCAGTATGCCAGTGGAGTAGCCAGGGGGGCACACCGGGCTCGTGCCCCCCCCCCCTCCCCTAAGAAATTTTTTTTTTGCTATGGCATACAAAGCCCAAAATGACACTTGACCACATCTGCCTGCCCGGCCCCCACTTCAAATCGAGGAGGTGCCCCCCCCCCCCCCCCACCGAAGAAAAAACTAACAAAACAAACAACGGGAAGTAACATTGAAACAACGTCATCAGGGTCATATATACAAAGCCTGTTAGCATGTTGGTAGACGCATTGCGGTTTCTTTTTTTGCAATACCAGAACCAAAATATATGGACGCAAGGATGCATATCAGCAGTAGCACTCCAGCGAAAATTGTTTATCTGATTAATCATAAGAGCATGTAGATAAGGTTCATGTGCGTTATGGCGCAGAAAGCAGAAAAAGAAGTGACAAAGCATGCGCTCACCGTGATGATGATCACGACCTTGTTATGCCGGAAAATAATTTACAAATATGCCGTCGTGACAACAATAGGTAATTTTCGCTATTTCGTAACTCAGTGGCACAAGAAGCAGCATGGCGCCGCTATCTGTGCCGCTGGAGACACGTTATGACCTTGGTTTTCTGTTAATTGTAATCTGTAAAAGAGAAACCTAGGGATGTGCCATGCTAATATCTATCTATCTATCTATCTATCTATCTATCTATCTATCTATCTATCTATCTATCTATCTATCTATCTATCTATCTATCTATCTATCTATCTATCTATCTATCTATCTATCTATCTATCTATCTAATCTCAGGTAATCGCGAAGTGTGCAATGACCATGCGATGCGTCTGGCAAATGCGTATGCACTTTACAGACACCATAGATATAACAGTGAGGAGACGCCTGACGCACAGCCCGGCTAGCTCAGTCGGTAGAGCATGAGACTCTTAATCTCAGGGTCGTGGGTTCGAGCCCCACGTTGGGCGTATTTTTTTTACCTCCCCCCTTTTTTGAGAGGGGAGCCCCGACATGGTAACCGGTGCCCTTTTCTAACAAGAATTCAAAATTACGAGAAATTTACCGATTTTGAATGCGATAGCAATCACACGAACTTCATAGGAAGGAGTTCTGTTTCTTGGTGTAGTTGGACTAGCATAATGTATTTTTGGACGCGCTGCAAAAACAAGGACACACTGAGGCTCGCAGAAAACTACAAACGTAACCGATTTAGCAACTGAAGGGTATTGGGGCATTTTGCCTACATTTATATTGCCAACTTGCATCATGTGACGATTGCTATCGCACCATCGACCTAAAAGAAACCACCATTCCTTTTGCGACAAAGCAACCGACGATGAGCTGACACAAGTGGTCCCCTTTTTGATTATAGCTTGTGCCTCTATAATCTCTCTCCTGCTTCTATCTTTATCGTGGCTGATTATGCGGCAAATTAAAGATACGGATAAGCAACCACTGTTATTGCAGTACATCGATAGGTCCCCATACCGTGCAAAGATTTGTCTCGGACGAAGCATTTACCGTTTTTTAGTGAACCATTCAGTTCTAAGTTGTCAAAGCTGAGATAGGAAGGGAGCAGAAGTACTCCGTCGCTTCGAGCCCCCTTTTTTCTTTATAATTGCTTCGTCTTGTGCCTCGCTCAATGGTCTACATTATGGAGCCGGTTTTTTTACTGCTCCGAGTCCGCTTCGGTTTTTGCTGCGCTGGCGACCGTCCAACCGGGCAGCCGTGATCGTATAGTGGTTAGTACCTTGCGTTGTGGCCGCAATAACCCAGGTTCGAATCCTGGTCACGGCAATTTTTTTTTCTTGCAGAAAGTATAGCGAAGTGTTCTTATTAAATTTTTTCGTGGCGTGTGGAATCTCTAAGGTCTTGCCTCTACGTCTCCAATAAATTTATCACATCTAGGTCGTGGGATGTGCGACTCTCCGAACTGGACATAAGAAGCCAATTTCAAGTAAAGTAGTGGCTACATTCCAATTAAGTTCCACGAATATATATTATTTCCGCTTCCCTTGTGGTATAAAGGTATGACAAAAAAAAGAAAAAAATGAAAGAAAGCTAACAAAGACAAGTGAATGTTAAAGGTGCCATGACATGGTCACCTAACAATTTGCGGTTTTCAGCGAAAAATAGTAGAGCGTCTATAGTGCGCATATATATATATATATATATATATATATATATATATATATATATATATATATACTGACGTCACCTGCTGCATGGAGCGGAGCATTCGTCTTCTACCCAAGTTTCAATTTCAATGCCACGTTGAACAAAGCTGAAATACCTCGACCGCAAGCTCGGCTGATCACGGAACAAAATTGTCCGCCAGAATGCGGACCCTCGTACCGCAAGCAGCTTCTTACGTCACGGCTCGCGACTGTGTCAGTGTTGCCCGACTCTCAGCTGCTCGCATGTTTATAAAAATATTCGTTTATAAATTATTTACTTCACCAAATGCGCAAAAATCTCGCCATCTGGTTTGGAAACGCACAAGGATTAACCCGCATAACACAGATTATGCTCGAAATGTGGGTGTCAAGGCCCCTTTATTCTGGGGGCCAAACCTCAAGCGTAGGTGCCAGCTTCGTCCTGCATGTTTCTTAAAGGCGTTGTATATTTCTTAAGAATAATAATAATATCTGGGGTTTAACGTCCCAAAACCGCGATATGATTATGAGAGACGCCGTAGTGGTGGGCTCCGGAAATTTCGACCACCTGGGGTTCTTTAACGTGCACCTAAATCTAAGTAAACGGGCCTCAGACTATTTCTTAAGAACAAAAAGAGGTTAACAACCTGGCGCAAAAAGAGGTGTGTCGATCCCAAACCCCCTCTTCGCACTCGCAGGAACAGATTAGACTGACTTGTACGTTCCTACGTGGATTTTCACATAAACACAGTGAGAACAGAGGGAAATTTCTGCGTGTTAACTCCGGAACAGCGATGATCCTGCTGTTTACGTTCCAAATTTTGTGACTCAACTCATGGTACAGGTAGTCGATCTGGAAAAACATTCTATCTGCTCGTCCTATCGCGCAATTCACCAGTCTGTAATTTTTTGTTTTTTTTTAAGTGCGGTTCACTGCCCTTGCATGGGTGCTCAGAGATATTTCAACGCTGTGTGAACAAAATGGACGATAGCAAAAGTGTCAGGCATTCCAGGGCAGTCACCATGTCAGAATGCGGTGAATGGCGGCCGCCCTACTGACAGACCGCTGAAGCTGACAACGCAGAGATAGGTAAGCAGAGCAAGCGAGCAGGCACAGAGACAAAAACATATTGGCAGCGGTGGGATTCGAACCCACGCCCCCGAAGAGACTGGTGCCTAAAACCAGCGCCTTAGACCGCTCGGCCACGCTACCGGCAGAAATGTACCGTTGATAACGCATATCTTCGCAAGCACAGCAAATGAAGAGACAAAACATTGTAGCAGAAAAACTAACATTATGGCAGCGGTGGGATTCGAACCCACGCCTCTGAAGAGACCGGTGCCTAAAACCAGCGCCTTAGACCGCTCGGCCACGCTACCGGCAGAAAGGCACCGTTGATAACGCATATCTGCGCAGGCAGAGCAAATGAAGAGACAAAAAATACAAGCAAAAACAAATATTATGGCAGCGGTGGGATTCGTACTCACGCCCCCGAAGAGACTGGTGCCTTCAACGAACGCCTTAGACCACTCGGCTTTTTTTGTCTTCTTCATTGCCACTTTTGCGCACAACAGAAATATACAAGCACTTCATAACGAGGCTAAAAAGCACCTGCCTGGCTGCGACTGGTTTCAAGAAGGACTGGATCAAGATGGTGCGCCTTATGACATGCTTATGTCGCTTGTGCTTCAAGAATGGCTGTGCGTCACGTAGATAAAAATGCCCGATCTGCGCAGGAATATTTCAGAGAAAGGATTGTATACATAAGAGATATGTACAATTCTAGGGAAGAACGACACGAATGTGTGTCGTTATTAAACGAGTTGGCTGCGATGAAACGTTTATAAATAAAACGAGCCTTAGACCACTCGGCCGCGCTATTTTTTCCTTTATTTAAAACTTTTTCATAGTGGCCACGCTACCGACATGCGTCGTTAGTGATCACGTACGTCTTGTTATGGAGAAATGTTGACTGTTAAAGGAGCACTGAAAGAAATTTTAAATATTTTCGGATACTTGCTCTAAATAAGTACACTGGTGTACACTGGTGTAGAGAACCCTAAAATGAGCATTGTGGTGCCTGGAAATGCATCGATTATATTTTGATACCGCTACATTAAAAAAAACACTTTCGGTTTCAATATCGAGGGGGCAGCTTCTCAGCGACGTGTCATCGCAGTGTGACGTCACAGGGAGACTGCAACACGTGACGTACAGAGGGCAGATCTGTCATCTGCTCGTGGTGCACGTAAACAATGATGAGTGAATTGTCGTCCAGCAGCCCCGACAGTGATTTCTTTGATTTAGCCTGCATGCAGGACGCAGAGTTCGCGAACTCAGTGGAACTGTGTTGACTCGACGGGATAATGTCCATTGCGGTGGGGCTGGCTTGCAGATGCTCAGCGACGAAACCTTAAAATCAAAGTGAAATGTTTTGTACGCGTTGTCTGACTCCGGTACGTGGAGAGCGTTAACACTGCATACCAAGGAAACGAAAAATGTGTCAAAATGCATGTCAATACTCCTTTAAGCAAAAATTGCATGACAGCGGTTCATTTCTAACCCACACCTCCAAAGAAATATGTACCTAAAACCAGTGGCTTAGACCGCTCGGCCACGCTACCGTACTTCTCCTCTATTTCCTGATTTGGCCCAAATACACGTTAAAATTAATTCGTATCTCTGAACTCAACATCGCCACACAGTTATATGTACATTCCAGAAATAGGACCGACAGCTTGGTTCATGTGGCTTGCTTAGGAAGTCTTTAGTGTCAACTTTTCAATCATGAGTAATCAGTCAAGCGACTTGCTAAGTATATAGGTACCCGTCATACACCACATGTAATCTACGAAATTCGCGTACATTCAGCAAAATATATCTTGACAGGTTAGGCATCATCATGTCTCTTGGTGATATTCATTCTTGTCTTCCAAACGCTATACATGGTTATCATATTCATTATCATATTACGTGGCGTGTCACTTGTTTCTTCGGAAGAGAGGCGAATTCTGAAGCGGAAAGGCTCTCGTAAGCGTGTCTCTCAGGATGCGCCACAAGATAACTTAAATCGATTTAGGACAATGTGTTCACTTGTTTCATACCTCTTATAATTCATACGTTATTCAAGCCTAAGGAAAACAAATACCTCTGTCTACAAGTTGCCACTGTGCAACAAGAAAAATGTTTTACTTGTTGCTATAATACTCATTATGTTTACGACATCTAATGGACTTCTTTCCTAGTTCTAATACAATTTCATTGAGTAGGCACAGGGTATACCTGGTGTGGCGCGTAAAAGATTGAAGGATTTAAAAAAAAAATTGTTAACCCTAACTGAATCAAACCGATGACATGTGGTTTGCCGCCACGCGGCGCTCGTTAATGTATTTTTATATTGCACCAAATTATTTGATTAACTGAGATCAAGTATGCTAAATTTATGATTTTCACTCTAAGGCGAAGTACGTTTCCTTACGTTGTAGAGGGCATTGCCATACAACCGATCCAATTTTTTCTTTGTGCCAGCGTACATGTGCCGCTGTCATTTCCGTCGTTTAAAAAAAGCCCGCGAAATATGAAACACAACCGCGTGACCTCGCTCATGCGCTACCATGTTGCAGCGCTCTCAACCGTGCTTCGAGCGAAAGAACTGTGCAAGGTAGTAACCACTATACGAGCATTCCTTCCCGGACGGCATAGGAAAGTGGCCACCTTTATCAAAGCTATCAATGGGAGATCAAATCAGGCGCCGCAGTGCAAGGGACACACGGTGTACGTGAGTGGAAAATGAAGGAAACAGTGGTGGTTCGAACCAGCTGCAGATTCCACGCGCATGTGTGAGAACTATAACCTGGAACCCGTCACCTGTCAAAGCGGCTTCGTGTGATGCATCATGCAGAATGCGGAACTAGACGTGCCTTTTTCGTTCATTCACTATCGACGACGATCTTAGAGACGGCAGTAAGCATCGTCACCGAGTCATTTCGAGGGCATGTTCTTATCTTCGGCATCAGAGTTGCCTGTCGGGAAGAAGGATAAAAACGAGCAAATCCGGTTACGTAGCACCGCAGCTTGACTTACAGAGAATTGTCAAGAAACAGACAGCCCCCGCCCACTCCGCCGCTATGATCAATGAAATAATTTGGATGAACGAGTATCACCGGTACTTTGGCTATAATGAGCTCATTAGATATGAAGTAGACCTAAGTTTAATGTGGAGGTCTAAGATATGTAACGTTGCTTTATCGATATCTAAGAGTCAAGTCTCTACGTGGCATCAAGTGTTGCGCATGAATGTCTGGAAGGAACGCTGAGGGCATGTGAAATGGCAAAACCCGACTTGCCAGCCAACCCAAGATCACTACTATCGAGCTATCCCGGCACGCTCCTGTTTCGCTTCTCTCTCGCTCTCTGTCTTGCGCGCCGTTCACGGTGGTCCTGCTGTTCCGCCCGTCGGAGGCGTTGTTCCGAGGTCCGCTCCAGTATTTTTCTCGTTGGCACTCGTCCAGCCGGGCAGCCGTGATCGTATAGTGGTTAGTACCTTGCGTTGTGGCCGCAATAACCCAGGTTCGAATCCTGGTCACGGCACATTTTTTTTCCGCTTACTTATATACTTTCCCGAAATAGCACCTTGAACCACGCGAAGCAGCACTGACAAATAACCGGTTTATTCTCGGCTGCACTTCTCACACAGGTGGGTGAAATCTTCGTTCGAATCGTCACATTCAATATATTTTACTCTCGGGTAATCCAGTCCCCCCCCCCTCCCCGACTTCGGTGGCGTTGTTTCGAGATCCACCCCAGATTGTTTTCACTGTGGCACCCGTCCAGCCGGGCAGCCGTGATCGTATAGTGGTTAGTACCTTGCGTTGTGGCCGCAATAACCCAGGTTCGAATCCTGGTCACGGCATGTTTTTTTTTTTTTTTACTTTCGCTTACTTATATTCGCCCAAAACACACTCTGCGTCACGCGAGGCAGCACAACCGGTTCTTGTTTGAAGTTCCCAAACGGGTGTTTGCAACCTGCTACTCATTCAAACCACCACCACTTACTTTTTTTTTTATTCTACGGTGTGTGCCTTCCGTGCCGCACCTCACGCGAGCTCCCATTGAAAGCATCCATGACAGTGATTACGGAATCAGTCACTTTCGTCCCAGCGGACAGGCGTGATCGTATAGTGGTTAGTACCTTGCGTTGTGGCCGCAATAACCCAGGTTCGAATCCTGGTCACGGCATATTGTATTTGTTTTCAATTTGGGGTAGTAACTTTGTTCACCGAGCTCGTGTACTGGAAGAATCTTTTCTATGGATGCAAGGGTGCATAGACAGTTTGAAAAAAGTTATGGCAGTTTCGCAATAGTGGTGCCAAGCTTGAGGGAAAGGGCGGAGCTTGATGGCCTTCCTTGCTTCCCTTCACTTTCTTTCTTTCTTTCTTTTTTTCTTTCTCGATCTTTCGGTGTTTATTGCTTTTTCTTCGCTCTCTTTCTCTCTCTCTTTTCTTTGTTTCTCTATATTTCTCTCTTTCTTTCTCTTTCGATCTTGCCCTTTGTTTCTTCTATCTCTTTTTGGTGTGTGTTTCTTTCTCTTTCGCTCTCTTTCTATGCCTTTATCTGTCATTCTATCGTTTTATTCCCTTTATGTCTCTCTATTTTTCTCTTTCTTTCTACCGTTTCCTCTCTTTCTCTCTCCCTCTATTTCTATCTCTCTCTGTCTCTCTTTCACTTGCTTCACGTGCTCCACTTCGCCGAGCGGAGTTTTCACTTAACGCTCGCACCTGCTGTACTCAGTAGTGGGGCTTGCCCAGTTCCTGTGGCGCATACCCACCTGCGGTTTACACCAAAGCTTTTACGGCCGGCTTAGACATCTCCGCTGTTGATATATTGCTCCGTTATATTACCTGATGGCATAACAAAAATTTCGCGGGAAAAAAAAGGATTGACAAGGCCAGATGTAAGTACAGAAAAGCAACGTGCCTTTAATTACATGCACGTATCGTAAGTGTGCGTACAATCGACCGTCGACGAAAGTGTCCGAATTGAAAGCCGGAAACCTCAGTAACATTCATGTAACTTGCTAAAGGGTAGCGCATGTACCTCCATTACACTGGTTACTCGCATTGATGGTTTCTCGGAACTAGAGAGGGGGTGCTTGTCGTACACGAAGTTTGTCGTGTTGCAGAAACCTGTCGTCGATCACCTCTCTATATCTAGTTTCGTAACTATTGAAACGCAAGTTCTAGCATTTCGACCCCCTTGTTTCTGCAGTTTAAAGATGGCACGTCACACAAATTTGCCCTGTTTCAATAACTTCTATTCGACGGGCATAAAACATTGATCACATAAATGTGCATGTGGTTGCAGTTAGTTTTGCTTCAGCAACCTGGCTACTTTTGCAACTCTATATATTGTTAACAAGGGCAGTACGGTATCATAAATCATCATCGTCACAACTGATATGTCCTTAAGGGACTCCAGCGTGGTATTACACTTAAGGGGGAGGGGCGACAATCAAAAATAAATACATAGGTCATTAATACAAAAAAAAGTAACAAAAATATGTTTGACCCAGACAAATAACTGGAAGTAACATTGAAACAACGCAATCAGGGCCATATATACACAGCCTACTAGCATGTCGGTAGACGCATTGCGGTTGTCTGATTAATCATTAATCAGCGAAAACTGGTTGTCTGATTAATCATAAGAGCATGTAGAAAAGGCTCATGTGCGTTATGACCCAGAAAGCAGAAAAATAAGTGAGCCAGCATGCGCTCACCATTATGATGATCACTACATTTTTGTGCCGGAAGATAATTTACAAAGTGGCCGTCGTGACAACACTAGGTGATTTTCGCAATTTCGTAACTCAACGACACAGGAAGCAGCATGGCGCCGCTATCTGTGCCGCTGGAGACACGTTATGACCTTGGTTTTCTGTTGATTGTAATTTGTAAAAGAAAAACCTAGGCGCGTGCCGCTCTAATATCTATCTATCTATCTATCTATCTATCTATCTATCTATCTATCTATCTATCTATCTATCTATCTATCTATCTATCTATCTATCTATCTATCTATCTATCTATCTATCTATCTATCTATCTATCTATCTATCTATCTATCTATCTATCTATCTATCTATCTATCTATCTATCTATCTATCTATCTATCTATCCATCTATCTATCTATCTATCTCAGGTTATCGCGAAGTGTTCAATGACCCCGCACTGCGTCTCGCAACTGACACAATTTCTTTTTTTTCCACGCGTAAGCTACAGAAACTAAAAGTATCAAAGTAAGACTGAAGTCCGAGTCGCCCGGCTAGCTCAGTCGGTAGAGCATGAGACTCTTAATCTCAGGGTCGTGGGTTCGAGCCCCACGTTGGGCGTTTTTTTTTTCTTCTTTTTTTTTGTTATGGAGAGGAGGCCCTTTTCTAGCCACAATTCTAGATTACTAGAAATTGGCCTATATTGAATGATGTAGCCGTGTATGTAGTAATCACACAGAGTCATGTTCGCGCCGTCAGCTCTGCTGCCATCGTTCTGTTCTTGTATCTGCGGCGCGCGTTTAGAAAAGTTTCCAGGGATGCAAGAGACGCGCAGTGCGTTCGTTTGGTTTCGAGAACGACGACGCCCAACTAGCGTGGCCTGCGCGATCGGTCGTAACCTCGATCGCTGTCCTTTCTCATGACGGAGCATTTAACTTTTTTTTACTAAACTATTTGGTTGCACAGTACATAGCGTTGTCAAAGCTCAGTTCACGAAGGAAGAGACCATAGACACTCCGTCACGTAAAGACTTCTTCGTTTTTTTTTTTGTTTTTTTTTTTTGCTTCGTAATTATTTGTCTTGCTCCTCGTTCGCAATGATCTGTTTTAGCAAGCCGGGTTTTCTTTTGTAGCGTTGCCTACACTGGCTGAACCAGAGCGATTTCGCGTGCGCGTACGAGAGCCGTGCTACGCATGCGCGAGGAGCAGTGATGTCACAAAGCTGGCGCACCAGAACGCTGGAACACGCTAACGCTATGAGCCCGTGGCTGCGGGCGGGCTGATCGCGTCCCTGTCGCGCGTGCAGCGTCGACTGACCGAGTGCGTCCTCTGCGGCCACTGCATCAACGCCAAAACTGCGCCACGGGCGATAGCGTCCCTCTCAGTCGGGCAAGGTCTGTGACGTGTTGACTGGGCACGACACAATGCCGTCTCTATGGCCCCAACGCCGGTGCTGCGCCGGGCGCTAGGGCCATAGAGACGGCAGTGTGTTACTACATTGACCACCGAGCCGTCTTTGTGGCAATAGAGAAATGGCGTTGAGCAAAAAATAAATATGCATGTGTAACATAATACATACCGTGTGTGTGTCATTGGAGCAGCAGTAAGCATGACAATCAAGTTATTATTCTCTCTTTCTTATTCTTATTCTTAATCTTATTCTTAATCTTATTCTTCTCTTTCTTACTTTTATGTCTCCCCTTACCCCTTCCCCAGTGCAGGGTAGCAAACCAGATATGTTTTATGGTTAACCTCCCTGCCTTTCCGCATTACATTTCTCTCTCTCTTTAGACCACTCGGCCACGCTACCGACAGAGCGTTGAAATTGATAACGCATAGTTCCGCAAGCAGATCAAATGAACAGACAAAAATAAAAGCGAAATATTCTGACCATGGGTGTGGTGTATGAGGCCCCCCCTGTCCTGTGGTCGAACTTACATCGGCCGTACGGGGAGGTGCCTCAACACGCGACTAAGAGAACATTCAAGTAATCCGAAATACAAGCAGGGAAGCAATTTGGCCCTACACTGTGGAAAAGGCGGATGTTCACCGGACTTTCCTTCGTGCAAGGTGCTTAAACGAGGGGCAAAGAGAAGAGGTACAAGGAGGTCGCTGTACTAACAACTGAAATTTTATTTCTATGCGCGCGGCTCAATAAATTACTAAACACGCATATAGTCACCAACATATCTAGCAGTCATTGGCACCGGTTGTCATTTTCAAGAACTGATTTTTTTTTACATGCTAGAGAGATCTTTTATTGTCAGAACCACTGACGCTGCACTCACGCACGTGCTAGCTTCCTTCTTCATCTCTATGGCTTCTTTTATTTCCTGGTTGAGTTTCTTGGCTTCTTTTGCTATAACGGAGGCTTGCTCGAGGTATGCCTGGCATGCGCAGTACCTGCAGTGAGCTGCTAGGTGTCCACAAGGCGCTGTTGTCTTCAGTGAGGCAGCGTATTCCCTTGTTCATACATTAAGGCATCGACCAGTTTTTCCAATACAAACCTGGCCGCATGATAAAGGAATGCGATGCAGGACAGCTCGTTGGCACGGCACGTATTTCGTACGGTGCCTCCGTAAGAAATACGCGGTGCGTCATAATTATACCGTAGTTTTGGCGCGTAAAACCCTTGAACATAATTCTATGTAATTTGAACTATAGGAGGTAGGTCGCATCGTTTTTCAAAATTTCATAATCTTTTGCTTCTCATATACATGTGCTACGACACGAGCGGCCGAGTAGCACACAAACGACGTACGGCTTTAATCAATATCCAGCGACTCAATTTATTTTGACGAAAATTGAGTTCAGCCACAAGCTGGCTAACATAATTGACGCCGAATTGTCGTGCCCTGTACTATTTTACCGAGCATTGGAGACAAATGGCTTCATGTAAAACACAAAGCTATTTCAACTACGGCTCTTGAAGACAGTACAATTAATAACAGTACACTGGCTCTCGGAGACAATACACTGGACCTATCGGTAAGCGACGGAGTTTCGTCTGTTGAATGAAATCTTGAATATGCATAATGAACTCCCCTTTAATTTGATTGTCGGAAATTGACTGTAGCGTATGTAGTGCTGTTGCTAACATCAGTCTTCTTGTACCAGCGGAGGTCGTAAGATGCATTAATGCGGCATTGACATCTTTTTTAGATCGGATCGAGATGGTTTGATGACGAAAGCGTTCGTGTCGCGTCGAATGTTGAACTACGACCGTCTAAGGTGAACCCACGCAAGAAAAGAAAAAAACACACCCTCGCCTGTAATGCAAATTAGAAGTGCCAATGTTTTCGACATTTCCTTAGTCGACAATATTCGGCCTGGCCTTTAATCGACAATATTCGGAACTGGTCAGCCGTTTCACAAACAAAGCGGCTCTCCTGTCCGGAAAGGAGTGGTCTCGCTGCCGAGCGCAGGGCCAACGATGAACAAGCTGCATGCATTCATCGGTGCACTGTGCTCAGCGTGCTTCCTGTACCAGTGTTACAGCGTGCTGGGAGTTTATCTCGAGTTCAATTTCAGCGTCACCATGGACGAGAGACAACGGAGCGATTACATCGTTTTCCCCGCGGTCACAGTGTGTGTCGATGGCTGGTGAGATGATCGCCCTTTCTACGGTACTTACGACACATAACAGTGGAAAACGTATGCACTAGCAACAAGACGGCTAAATCTGGCAAATGACGTCGATGCCTCGCTGTTGTGCTTGCATCGAACTTTTTTCTTCTTGTGTATGCGTATGCGTGAAAGCCTAATTAACCAAACGCGGGACCTAACCCAACCTAGCCGAAACAGCACCTCTGAGGGCATTTTTGAACATGCCGTCGCAAGGTCCTAAAAACCGCAAAGCCAGATTTACTGTTGTGACTTGCTGCTGGCGTATACCAATAAACTAATCATACACGTGAGTTAGATTATGCAAGCCGTACTTTAGCAAGTACCGCAACTCTCAATCAGAAACCAAGCTTTACGAGGTTTATCCGTGTGAGCAGAAAGGCACTGTGAAACGATGCCACCGAAAGAAAATGAAAAGACTGGAGGGGGCGCCGCTCATTTGTGAGCAGTTATCACGGATAAGTTCCAATTCGCACGGTTCGCGATCCTTGCGATTTTTCAGTAAGTAAAGTGTATACAGAGAAAATGACAGTACTAGTACCACTACTCGTTCCTTTCTGCAAAAACACCTTGACTGTAAACCAGATCGCTTTAAATTGCGCTTGCCAAACCCAAATGTCCTATCCTGGAGCGCCAGGTAATGAAATGCTATCGCATTAGGACAGACCCCAACCGACGGCGTAGTCTCGAATTAAAAACCAGAACGTATAAGCTTGCGTATATCTGACAGAAGTTTAATTACTGTCGTCTTTTTTTATTGAATTATGGCTTTTTTGACATATGTCCAGAGCACGTTATGGCGAGCACGCCTTTTTTCTGCGTAATGTTTAGCTGGCACAGTGGTCAGAGAGTTAATGATTCTTGCCTAACTTGTTTCTCATTCACAGGCTTAGCACGGAAAGGTTGTGCGAATACAGACCTAACAAGTGTCAAAAGCATGACATGGTGAGCAATTTGTGGTATCTTGATGAGTGTTAGTTTGGGAGGCGAAAATTCATTAACGAAAACAATTTCTTGCATGTATATTTTTATCTTGTCATTTATGCAATTATTTCAATAAAGTGTGTCTCCCGACACACTGTGTGCAGCGGATTTTAGAGACAGATAACTCATAGCGTATGTATCGGGATTTCTGCTGTGCAACGTGACTTCAGCACTACGGTAAAATATTTGTGCAGACATATGGACTCATATGCATGCCGCTTATATACGATTGCTAATTGTTTATTGGTCAACGGAAAATTACTCACTCTACAAGTTTTTCATAGAGACGAGCGTCACACGAATATAGGCATGGTTGTGGCATCTAGGACACGTCCAAATCTTTTGCTTTCACGCAGTGCTATGCTCTACTCTGTAGGAGAGCTGGCCAACCTTCCTCACAGCGGTAACTGTCATGCTCCTCAAGCAATGGATTGCGTTGTTTGGCAAACGTGTCCGAGAGGTGGGCACTGGGTATTTTATGCACCAGCCCTGGCACATAGCCGTT
The DNA here is from genome assembly GCF_013339695.2 of Rhipicephalus sanguineus. Lineage (NCBI taxonomy): Eukaryota > Metazoa > Arthropoda > Arachnida > Ixodida > Ixodidae > Rhipicephalus > Rhipicephalus sanguineus. Next base: position 61,487,761 of record NC_051179.1, read on the forward strand.
GCAGGAGGGCGTTAGTCGGTGTCTGATATCCTGATTACGTAGTCTCCTGTAAAAATTACTAGAAAAGTCAATGTTGCTACATAGGTTCAGTGATAGCGGAAATGAGAGAGAGAGACATTTATTTTGAAAGAAAAGTGAACACTTTCGTCCTGAGTCAAAGTTTCGACCTGCTATAACTAAGGGGAAATCTTATTGGCGTAAAAGGACAGAGTAGGTGTGAAGCCTGAGTATGAGGGTGATGGACGAAGGGGAGGAATTTCGTGCGCAGTGTTCTACATGGGCTCCTCAGGCCAGCCTTCTTGCCTTTCCTGAGGACAAAATCCGTCTCTCAAAAGCAACAGGTCTGAACGCACAGTGTTCTTCTGTTTCTCGCCTCTGGAATATTTCTCCGCGAACATCCGTTGTTCATAGTTATGAATTATCTGTTTGTGTTACACCCCGTGTACGCAGATGTACGCCCCGGGCTTGTACATAGTCCAGTCGATGCCCGCCCTACGGAATGCCACAGCGTTTCCAGTCCAGGATCTCGTCTCTTGCGTAATGACGGCTGGCAACGCGCGGTGCCCCGATTACAACTGCAGCACCAGGTACGACCTGTACGTTAGCTTTGCGAAAACTTGTGCCGAGGGACGCGACAAGGTAATAGTTAATTGTGCTTCACTGGTAAATTAAATTTCAGTAATATCAGCGACTTCACCGTCCTATACCACGGTGGTGCAGTAATGGCAATCCCGAAAAGACACAGAAGTGGAAGTCATGGGTGTCGACATGAACTTGATAAGGCCCCTCTCTATTATAGAACCTCATGACGAGATGAATTTTGAATATGCATTTTAGGGATAAGTTATAAGTTCACCTACAAACAAGGATTACGCTTAAAAGAACTGATGACATGATGCAGTGAGTTCTAGCAATATATTTTGAATGATGACACAGCGAATAATAAAAACTGTCGGGCTTTTACGTCCCAAAACCACGGTGTAATTAGGAGAGATATCGTATTGGAGGGCTCCGGAAATTTCGACCACCTGGGCCTCCATAACGTGCACCTAAGACTAAACACACAGGAGCATTTTGCCTCCATCGAAATGCGGCCGCAGCGGCTGGGATTCGATCCCATGACCTTCGGGTCAGCAGTCGAGCACCATAGCCACCAGGTCACCGCGGTCGGCTCTTGAACGAAAAAGAAAGGGAGGGGGATAGGTAGAAACACACACAACCACACAAACGCGGGAGTGTCATGGTCGTTCAACAAGGTTAAAACAAGCTTTAAAGATAAAACGATAAGCCCTGTGATCAGCGCGTGCACAGTGCTTCGTCGCTTTCTGTTGATAGAGGTACTGTTCTCGTGCACAGAACACTCGATTTGGTTGACGCTCAGGATGCGCAGTATCCTTTACGTAACCGACTATTTGATTAGGTCCTAACTCTGTCACCCGCTGATATATCCCGCCTGTCCTCGAGACGAAGAACAGAGCAATGTTTTGAAAGCAGAGCTTGTGGACTCGAATTGTTTTCACCAATGGGGCACCTAACTGCGCCGGTAAAAAGATAAGTACTGCAATACTTCCTTGAAGCATAAAAGCCGCCTTAAACTAAGTGTTAAGGTAATTAGCATTAGTAATTACTTCTCGTTAAGCAGATATGTGATTCATAATTCTGATTTCATGCAGCTTAGAGCGGCGTATGCGCTATATCATCTCTGCACAAAGACGGAGATGCATCGTTTAGCATATGAAATTAGGAAACTGTTCCGTTTTTTTTTATGCACCATGCTACGTTTTAACTGCCGAAGGATAGATGTAATAATTACACGTTTCGCATCGCAGCCTTTTTCAAAATATTTTTCTTGTCCTCACATGAATATCGCAGGATTGAGAACACGTACTACAGGATGCCATCGCAGCTGTGTTTCACATTCGACGTGAATGCAATACCACGAGAGGAACACCCTTTCCGGGAGTGTCCTAATCAGTGGGACTGGGGTGAGTGCTCTTCACTGTACATTGGCTGCCAGCCCCGCCAATCTGCATAGCCACCTACCATTATTCGAAGTCCGCTCCTTCATTGGCTCCGTGCTCACCCGATATCGCAGTGTGCCGAGAACCAGTATTATTGAGCTCTTGCCTCTGAGATCAGCCAGAGCGCGTATATACCTCATATCTCGCTGTTCATGCGCAAACATTCAATCCGAAAGCCGTGGTGGACTTCCTTTACTCCGCTTCATTGACTCCGCATAGTGCATGCAATTTCTGTGGCGTGGTGCAGGGAAAGCTGTGAGTCGCGTTAGCAAACCGGTAATCGAGAAGAGGTTCCTCGTTCCCCACCTTTCATAGCACTTCCCGTGACGTCGCCTAAATAAATGTGTCACAAAAGAATTAATTGCATACAGCGAACGACCTCTGCACAGCATGCAGCCTGCTGTCGTTACTGAGCTGTTGATACAGGTGTTAGCCTACACTGCACTGCGCGATTTAGACACGTATGAAGTTGCGATGCTGGAGCAGTAAAGCGCTGTAACGAGGGGTGAAGCGCGGCAAGCTGTCAAGCCATGTTTGTCGCTGCGAGTCCTGGTTGCGTGACGTAGTTCTTGTCAGCATTTTGCACTAAGAAATTTTGCTCGCTTGTTACAAAAGCACAGGGATGACTAATACTAAGCAACCTGCCGCAGTAACGCCCGGATATTAACATCAGCTACTGATGGGTAATTGCGTACCTCTTATATAACAAGCATTTCTCCCGCATGTACATTTCTTTGCATCATTCGCCAGGTTCCGATTCTGATAATTCAATTAGTTCTTTTCTTGAAACCTTGGTTTTTTGTGCAACGAACGTAAGAAGATTTTGCCAATCCGTGTCGTCTATACGCCTGTGCAACGCCCATGGCTTATTCTATCAGTTCAGCAGGCACGTAGCCAGGATTTTTTTTCGGGGGGGGGGGGGGGGGCCCAAGGCCTAATTGTTCGAAAGAAAGTATTTCCATGGCAAAAATAAAACAAAAGTTGCACGGGAATATAGAAGGCCGGACGAATTTCGGGGGGGGGGGGGGAGGGGGCATGGGCCCCCCCTTGCCTACGTGCCTGCAGTTCAGCACTCTATTTTTCAAACACTTTCTGCGCAGAGCTGGAGCTTCGCTACAAATTCTCCCAGCGTGACACGATGCTGTTGCTGCCAAAGTGGGTGTACCCGCTTTTTGTGCATCAAACCGGACTCAGCCCTCCCGACCAGCTGTCCGCAGTACAGCTGCTCCCGGGAAAAGTCATCCAAGTCAGCGTTAAACAGGCGAGAAAAATGTACACCTTCACTGAGTTCTAGGCTATCTGTAGGACTTAAATGCGTTTTCGGTACTTTGCTGGTATTAAGCAATCTGCGGTCGCAGTCTTCATTTATAACGTTCGGGGAAATCAATTTCACAGCGGAAGACGACTAATTGCGAGCGGCGGCCTTGTCCTGTGTCTTTTTTTTTCGTTCTCCCGTCGTTCGCGCTGTTTCACCAAAAAGGAGAACGGAGTTTCGTATTGCATAACAGAAGTTGCTGTATGTACAGTGTCAATTTTTATGAAAGGGAACACGGGAGCGCATGGCCTGCGCGCTCCGGCGGCTGCCGTAAGCTCCGTCAACCGACAGCTAACGAAAGCTTGCCCGCTTTTGGCGTCATCTATTGGCTAACAAAATAACGAATCATGGCCGGTTGAGAAGCGCCTTTAGATAACGCTGCCTCTCGGCTAGCGTTAAGGGCGCGCTGTGCTGGCGCGCCACGCTCGATTTGTTAACAGGCAGACGACGCGCTGCCTGCATCGCCCGTTACGCGAGCCGAGATGCAGCATTATCTAAAAGCGCTTCGCAACCGGCCATGACTTGTTATTTTGTTTGCCAATAGATGACGCCAAAACGGGCGAGATTTCGATAGCTTTCGGTTGACGGAGCTGAAGGCAGCCGTCGCAGAGCGCAGGCCACGCGTTCGCGTGTTCCCTTTCATAAAAATTGACACTGTACATATAAGCTGATAGGCGTCTTAAATACTTCGAACTACACGCAGTTGCGCACGTTTCGGCTTCCGGCGCCCTACAAGAGCATGTGCACGGACTACAAGGCGATGGGTCATTTTCCAGAATTCAAAGGCATGCTGAACTACGACGTAAGTACACTCAATTGCAGGGCATGTTCCTTTCATCTAAATGCTTGGCAAGAAAAGAAACATAGCAATCGTGGGGATTTAAGGTAAAGCAATGTCTAAAAGAAGTCCTATTGACTGCAGGAACGACAGTGGTGTTCTTGCGGCTTGTGCTAACTTGACGTGCGTGACGTGCTGTCATGCACGAGAAAAAAAGGACGGAGCTTTATTACCTGTTTTGCTATGGGTGATGCGAAGTTTCAAACAAATTAACATGACAAAGCATGTTTTTTTCTTCACAACAACTCACGCGGTAACGATGAAAATTGTATAGGCCACGCCTCTTCTTCTCAGAGGTGTGAACAAAAGCACAAGAAACTGCTGAAGAAATATCAAACCACAGCACTGACAGTGTAGCTCTATGTATATATGTATGTATATGGCATACTGATACGGTATATGACATACTGGTATTTACTACCAACATTATTAACGACTATCTGTCAAACGGTAAGTGCAGCTTAAACCGATATTAAATTTGAGCTTATATAAGGTCTCCCTATACGACGTCGTCTAGCTTCAGCAGCGCATATGCGTGGTTTCTGCAGAATTCATGGGGGATATGGGGGAAGAAGACGCTGTAAAGGATATAAATAAAGAAATTGCGAGCAGTAGCATCAGCATCAGGCCAATCTGCAACATTAAGAGGACATGGCTATGTTGTGCCGTATAGCTTCAAGTAAGCAAATGTTTCTTCTTCGTCTTTCTATTTATTCTTCGTGCTGCCAGCTTTGCATGCAGAAGTGTGCTATGGAGCTGGAGGTGATCCACTGCGGCTGCATCCAGGTGACGTACGAGTTCACGGCAAGTTACCCAGCACCAACTTGCGATTTTACAGCGTCGGGTAAGCTTCCTATTGAAAGGAGGTGCCGGGAACATATGATGCAATTGGCGAGTGCACTGGCAGATAGGCTCCATGTATTTTCCCAATATAATTTGACAGCAACATGGGCAGTAGGTTAATCACCACTTTTATGCTAGGGAAATTGCTAACTTGTCACTAAAAAGCAAGATCTCCGGACCAAATTCTTGAAAAATAAGATCGAGCCTGTTTGGCCAGTAACTAAGAAAAGACAGTAAAGAAACCCCAATCGCTGCACTGACTCTAGCAAAGTGTGCAAATGGGTGATCTGGAAAATCGTTAACCTTGCGTCTAATGAAATATTTAACGGGGAGTAGATAAGAGCGTTAATTTCTCACTTCAGGTATACACAATGCTTTGCTGTCGTACATTTGTATGAACCTAGGTGAGAAGTACATAACGGGAGAAGACACGCTCAATTATTCTTCCTTTTTAAACCTTATTCCGTGTGATTCAAGTGGTCAAAGGAATGCTCATCATGCGCAAAACCTTACCGCTGCGTTTATTGCCCGAGCCGTTATGTCCGATCGAATGAAAGGCTCTTGGCACCGCCTCTGCTAAATCGGTAATAGAGGTCATTTTTCGTGTTCACGATTCCCAATGCCATTCTGTACCTGAATTCAGTGCGGCGGGTTATGATGAAATCATAAGCGACGATTAGTTTTATAAATACCTTTCAGGCGACTGCTTCTCTGCGCTTACTGCTAATGGGACGTACGCGAAGTGCAAGCGCGCCTGTGGACTACCCTGCGAGTAAGTGGCGTCATTTGCACCATCTAATACGTACCATAAATTATGTCCTCTAGGGCACGAATACAGGTACCTCGCCGCTTTGTCCTTCAAACTGCGATGATTAACAACCTTTTTGCTGAGTTGCCTTTCTATGTAGGGCAAATAACGGACGCTCATGTAGCTCAGAACAAACACACACGGAGCGCTAACTTCTAACAACTACTATTTTATTTCCGGAAAGGGCGCCACTTTTATACCCGCAATTCTTCACAGGCACGTGTCTACTGATAAACATAGTGCAAGGGAATATGACGATATACAAAACCTAACAATTACACAAGCAAAATCTGCAGTATTATATTCTGGCACATGCCCAGAAACCCTAGGATTTCATTAAGCTAAAAACTATATTTAACGCATGAACAAGAATTTCAGTTCTTCCTCATTATTGATTCTTTCTTATTTCTTAATAAAATTATTACGAATTTAAGTAGTGAAGCTTTGCATATTAGCCAATTGTACGTATTTATGTGCGACGTATACAGCCTTCGAAATTTTAAGTATAGTGTGCCTACAAGCGGACGAATTCGCATTGACAGGCGCCCATAAAAAGATTTTGAAGATAATGAAGCATGTTCAGTGTTAAAAGGCGGAACAGCCAAGAATGGTTAGTAAACATGGAATAGGCGATGTTTATCCGTTACCTAAGGCTCTTTGAGTGTCAAGTTGTCTTTGAGTGTCAAGTTTAGGCATTTGTCCGTAGTTGAGCGCTCTGCTTAGTAATTATTACCGCATTTCTTACGCCGGGCTTTCTCGTTGTTTTCGATTTCCAGACAGATCCATTATGACGTCCGCATAACCGGGATATCGAATGAACAGGTCAGTGCATGATGATGCATCAAATCCGACACTTTTCTTCACTATCTAGGCGTCAGTTGACATCTGTACTGCGGAAAGAACAAAAGATAGCACTCACTCCTTCCACATGTAGCATTACATACAAGTGGAATTATCTCGGTATTTGTTACTTGATTCTGTATAATAATTTCCTAACAAGCGTTAGGCAATGCACTATCGAAAATAACGATAAGGTGGCCTTTAGGACAACACTTACCTCATAATGGAATCATTCCAAATAAAGAACTCGTTTTCTCAAGATTGGCAATCGTTTCGTTCATTTAAAACTGCGAGTGCGGAAGTAAACGGGTGGGCGCAAACCATATACCACTGTTGCGCAAATATTGCGCACCCTGTTTCATGAGAAGTATGATAGGTGTCAAGACGCTTAGGATGAGAGAGAGCTGAGCTAATTCGTAAGGACTCATCATAACAGGAGTCAAGGCGTACACAGAAGGACGCAAGAGAAGATGTCAATACAGTACAAACACAGTGTCCGTGTTTGCACCTTGCCTTCTTTTATGATATGTTTATCATGCTTTATGATGTGTCCTTTATGATGTTTCTATGATGTATTTGTGTTTAGATATGCCGATGATCACGTGTCCTTAACGAATAAAACACAGTCTGCGCGAAATTTCTGATGTAATATTTGGTAGTTTAAGAAAACTAATCTGAATTTTACATCTCGCGTTCAACACGACCAGAGAAAAAAAATTAACGCCTCTGCCTAGTTTGTGGATTTTTTTTTTCTAAGGACTTGTACAGATGTTTTACTTTCAGGGTTGATTCACGTTTGGGACTCTACTCCGTGAACTTGGTACGAAGACTTATGGTGCATTTATTGGTTCTTTTTCACTCTTATTTGCAGGGTCCAGCAAAGGCTGCACGGTGTGTTACTGGGGTTCGAGACCTCCGGCACAAGCGCTCCCGTATCAATTGTGCTGATTAAGCAATGGCTCTGTCAGTTGCAATCCGCTATCGGCTGCTGCATCGCACCATAAAGGCTCTAGTATGGTTGAGAACGCGATGCGCGATGTCGACACATATATAGCCAAATCATGCGCTGCTTCATAAAACTTGTTCCTGGGCTCGTCAGTACGTGATTACTGGAAAGAAAAACGGGTAGCAACTACCACAGAACATAAAGAGGACAGCGCTTCTTCTGACGCCCTTCTCCATCTCGTCTTCCTTCTGTGGCCTTTGCGCGTCTTCTTTGTTCCAGGAAGCACGTGCCGCTAACGTGAGCATTACAGTGCCAATCCAACTTGCGATTATCTTTGCAAGATCTCAGCACAGCATCCATACGCTTACAACAAACGTGGCATTAAAATACAGCTTGCTTACCTGAGACTGCCTGTCCCAAGACGGCTGTCCCGTTCTACATAAGATATGCACATCTACTGATGCATGCAGTTGTATGACGTCCTCACTGGCTGTAATGATACAAACATTTGTAGCTTTGAATTTGGAGCAGCTTATGAAGACGTACTTCCCGTCGTCATTATTATAACTTTCTCGTTAACCACATTGTTCTTCAATGCAGGGAGCGATTCACATTGAAGCTGCGCTACCGCTCAGACACCGAGGAGTTGGTGCTGTACCAGCCCACGCTGACAGTTGAGTAACCTTGTGCTCCACATAAAAACGTCTGAAAGAGACCACGCCGAATGACGCAAGCAGCGTAGAAAAAAGATTTGTAATCAGTACTCATTTGAAGATACTCTAAAGAGCTACGTTAAACTAAGGATATATCGGCATAATAACACTTTCTTTCAATGTTATTTCTTTTCACGCATCATTAGGGGTTCTAGCAGTGCTCCACTCCTCCTTGTCAGTTAATTTGGTCGGCCATGAACGAGTGAATATAAGAGTAACCATCATCATGATTATTCGCTTATTTTATGTTCACTGCTGGGCGAAGGCCTCTCCATATGATCTTCAGTACGTCTCGCATTGCGCAAGAGTAGAATTGGTATAAATGAATGCTTATAACGACCTCACCGACTAGGAAGTAATATTACATCAGAAATATCGACAGAAGCATGAGGGGAGTGGAGCATGAAAAAAAAAGCGCGAGGACAAAAGACTAGTGAATAAAAAAGATGCCATGTGCAATCGCCACGTTTTGTGCGCTTGTTTTGTAAGCAGACGGAACAATAGGCTACAGGACAGGCAACAGTGTCACTGTTGAGGCACTGGTCCACAATGGCTAGCGCGTCACTAAAGAAAAAATTCGGCAGATCTCACGTACCATGGGAGTCGATATTATGCGAAGCATGCGGCGGGTAGGTGACTGTGGCGTATGTTTTTTACATAATGACACGTTATAAAATGACGCTAAAGATATGTATAAATTTTATACGCACACACATATATATGTTGAAGAGCCTCATATGTGTTATATAACCAGTTGTTTACGGTTGGGTAACGCTGCCAATGGCAACGTGGGTATTACCAACACCAGAAGCGGTAAGCTGATATGTAGTGCTTATACGTGTCCCGAAAACGCACGCATGTTTCACAAACCCGTGTGCATGTGTTAAAGAAGTTCTTCACAGTTCTTGAACAAGGGCATCATCACCGTGATCAGTGAGCACCAGCAGCTGGTCATGAATTGTTACAGGATCCGGTCGTGATCGTGGTGACGAGGGATCCATGTGTAGAGAAGTATGTGGTACAGTAGAGCTGTTGGAATTCGTGGATGCCTCGGTCATTGTGTCGACAAATTGTCTGTCGACAAAGTCGGCGACGTGTCGGAACCAGAAGTCACCCTTCGCGTTGGTGAGGTATAGGCCGTCGAGGCTGGTAGGCCTGGATTGTGGTACGTAGACCAACTTCAGTGAATGGTGTTTGTCGTATTCGTAGACTATACCTCGGCGTATGTGGCCTACGTAGCCTAGTCTACCAAGCGGCTGTCAATCAATCTGGCATCGTCCTCGGTCAGCATGAGGCCATCGCACAGCCTCGTGAGAAATGAAGATCGTAAGAAATGCTGCGTCGTTCTGGCGGTCTAAGTGCACTTTATGGTGCGATGATGTGAATATCATACGTAACTTTCGTTGATGTATTCCTCCGGGTTCGAGCAATGCTTCAATATAACTTGCTGAATAATAGAAATACAAACATATAGTTTATTAGACTGCTATAAAAGCGGAGCCAACACTGCAACTACAGACGTTAATCTGATATTACGCCTGTATCGTAGGAGTACACATCGTAGGAGTATCATGCAGTGTTTATTGCTTTCTTGTAAAATTAGATAGCCAGCACCACAGCCACAATTGACGTTGCACCGATATTACGCCTGCGTAGGCTGTTTTTCCAAACTACTGTACAGACCTGGCGTGGCTCAGCGGTAGAATACCTGATTGCCACGCTGAATGCTTGGGTTCGATTCCTGTTGGGATTCTAATTTTCATTCTTTCCATTCGTTGAGTCAACGCTGCCGATGTTGGTTTTCCTTAACGCCCTAGCATTTAAGTTACCAATGTCTGTTCTCACCCTTCCTGGGTAGATATAAATTGTCAATCACCTGTGGCGCATACCCGTACACCGCGGTCCGTGGTAAACGGGTATGTGCCACACGTGTTTAGTGGAAAGGGTTTGACGACGTACGCGGCAGGATTTTAACGTTATTCATGTCATGACCCGGCAATCATATTCGTCAAATACTCTTACCCTCCCATGCAAATTTTGGTCTACACCAAGTTAAGGAGGCGATCATGAGAGCACCCAGACGTAGGCGGCTAGATAGATAGATAGATAGATAGATACGTAGATAGAAACGCCCAAAGTGCCAGAGGTTCGCTAAGAAATGCTTCGCATTTAAAACTATATTTGTCCCGTTCCTGATTGGACCTTACTGAACAGATTGTGTTTTAATGCGCATAGCTTTTACTCAGTCTATCATTCAGCAAGGTCCGCCCTTTCTTTGTGTAATATACCCGCCTTCTGAACTACAAATTGTCAAGGTTTACGACTCCGTAAGAATGTACGCTGCAAAGAAGGAGAAGCATATCTAGGATATATTCGCAATTGGCAAAGTGTCTTTTCTTGTCCGCTTTTTGCAGAGGATAGAGTTGATGGCCTACGCCGCTGGCTACTTGGGCATATGGCTGGGTGTGTCCGTTATGACGTTTCTCTTGGACCTGCAGGGCTGGATCAAAACTCACAAGTGCGTATTGGATTCCTGACATCGCCGTGAATGATTTGCATTTGCTCTCTGAGGCAGTGTTACTGAGCTTACCTATTTATACGATTATCATTTAGAGAGCTTTAGCAGTGGCGCTGCCTACTTAAATACAAACACGAAAAATGTCAAAACTACTCCAATTTGTTGCTACATCTGAAGATTTACCTTCCTTTAACAGCGTGCCTAATACAAGCCCGCAAACTGAGGCTACTTCATGCTTAGGAAGTGACTAGTGCGACGGCGCATTGCACGTTTATGTAATTACGCGTAACAGAGCTTACGCAAGTAACGCGTGTCACTCAGTTGTATCTCAACGGACATCTTTATATACTGGACAACATCAACATAATAAAAACAACAATATCCACATGCGTTTTGTAGGAAAGGCGTTCTGGCTCGTTATTTTCTGTTCGTGTATCAATTTACGCTCATAAGACACATTTTAAAAATACTCTCCACACTTTTCGGTCTGAATAATATTAATCAAGCTGTAGCGTCTAGTTCGGCTGAAATCTTTAGTGGGACGGTGGAGGAGAGAAATCCTTACACAATTGCCGCGAACGTCTTTGCTATGCTTATGCTCATCGTAGCTCCTTCCTTAGAATTTTTCCTTAATGCTGAACATTGAATATAACCTCTTTCATTTGCTTTTTTTTCTTCTTCTTCTAATCGCAGGCTCAAGAAGAAAGAGCGTTGGATTGATCCAGTAATCACTATCCGCCGAGCACTGTAGTTTAAGCAGTTGTGACATGTCGCAGCGCATTGGAACCACCATGGGAACGACAATATATTAACGCGAGAATTTGAACTGGTCAAGTAGGCACGGGCACGCTTTACGCTGATGTTGCGTCGCTTGTAGCAAATAATTTGATTGTTTACGCCTTCACGAAAATTACGGATTCTTACTACCGTAATTTCCGTGAAGGCGTAAACGATAAAAACGAGGATATAAATGATCGTATACTATCGTATCGCCTTCTGTATCGTGGATTTAGATAAGAGTCAGGGCTCGCAGCGATCTTGCAGTGATCATCTTCAAGATAACAACAATATTTAACACGGATAAGGAAGACAGCGGTGATGAGTATTTTGAATTCGAAAAATATTTTGGTAATGTCAGTTTGCCAAGCGGTGGTGCCAGTTTCTCGCCACCGCGGTGAGCAATAACAACAACAGCAGCACCACCACTAACGAGGACAACAAATCCACGATGGAAAAACGAATAGAAAAAGTGACAATGGTCGCGAGCCAGCAGCGTTTCACCGAAGTCGCCCCTGTTTGAGTGACCGTCATTCTTACTCCATTTTTTTTTGCATCTTGAGGAAAGTGAACTGACCTCGTATGTCTATGATTTGATTCGTGACGTTGGAAAATATTTTTTTGCGGTAATCACTCGTGTCTGACGTTTCATGAATGTAGAAGTGCCTGTCGTTGACTGTTAAGGACTTGCCCATGCCTGACCGTCGATAGCAAGAGGCGCTAAGTAACGATTATTGGTGTTTCTAAATTTGAAACATCTTTTTTTCGAAGAAGCGACCATTTGTCACACGGTCGCTTCTCCATCGATTCAGACTCAGCCACCGCGCATGTAAAAGTACTCGCCGGGGACAAGACCTAATCGTCCGCAGTCTGCCGTGTACAACATTTGGAAACAGTTGCAGTTGCCATGACCGCTCACTGGGCCAGCAAAAGCACTTTGTTTGAACTTCAGTGACTTTAAGCATCTTCGTCAAATTTAAAAGATTATTTCTTCACTAGCCAGAGAAAAAACGTATTAAAAGGGATCACAGCCTTGCTTTGGAGGATCTAAGAATGCGCGATACGAGCGATTTATTGGTTTGATTTAGTTGACTTCCATTCCAATGACCGTCGCAACGATTAGATGCTATTCCAGATGCAATGTTGGGCACGTCGCCTATACTGGTAATGCCATGCGTAAAAAAATTCGGCAGATCCCACGTACCGCGAGAATCGATGTTATGCGAAGCATGCGCGGGATGGTGACTGTATTTAATTTTTCACATTGAGCGAAACGTTACGGAATGACGCTAGAGAAAGGTGGAAGTGGCATATGCACACTCATATGTTGTAGAGTCGCATACGTATTTTATAACCAGTTGTTTACATGCAGTTGCGTAACGATGCCAACAGAAACATGGGTGTTACCAACACCAGACGCGGTAAGCTGATATTGCCACGCGTGGCACTTGCAGTGGTGCTTATATTGATGTAGTGCTTGAAATCCGATTGAAGGTCGACGAAGACCCCGAGAGACGAAGCGGACGGTCTTGGCGAAGGAGCTTGGCCTCTATCTATCGTGTGCAAAGCGCTTCTTAAGTCACTTTCGCCGCAGTACTTTTTTGTCATACAGAAAAGCGTAATAAGATTAAGAAGGGGCTACTAGCGGTCACGGGGCACAATACATCTGGTTCATTTAATTACACACGCGCGCATGCACCGTATATTTCCGAGTACAAGTATGATCGTTGATGTCTAAAATCTTTACTGGCAATCATTCAGAGCTGTTCATGACGTCGCTGCGGCCCTGAGAAACACTAAATCAAAACGTATGCCGACTTTCTTTTGTCGCATACTAATTTTCCATGTTTTCTGGTGATACGAATTTCGGATGATATGAATATTTTTGGCAACCCCGTCAGATTCGTATCACCGAGGATTTACTGTAGTTAGTCGGATCCGTTCGTGATCGCGGCTCCAAAGGGTCTAAGTGCAGTGAAGTGCGAGGTATAGTGCAGCTGATGGAAATCATGGATGCCTCTTACGATGAAATCATCTATGATGTCTCCTGTCTTGGATGTGGTAGCGAGGATGTGGTAGCGATGCCCTGTCCAAATCCAAGCCGTCTTTCACGCAGTGTAAGGACCAGGCGTTTTTGGGTCATGATAAATCAATGTTGAAGTCACCGGTAATGATGAGAGGCATGGTTCTCTGGGCAGAATTATTATTGGAAGCATCGATCCCAGTTTTTGCATAATCCACGTGGTCCACGTTGGGGACCACGTGGATGAGTGGATGGTAGTTGAGCGTCTTCCAGGCGTGTTCTGTCTTCAGCTTCCTCGCTTTCCTTGCGTCTGTCGCGGTGGTGTAGCGGTTACGGTGCGCGGCTGCTGACCCGAAAGTCGCGGGTTCGATCCCGGCCGTGGCAGTCGAATTTCAATGGAGACAAAATGCTAGATGCCCGTGTACTGTGAGATCTCGGTACACGTTAAAGAATACCAGATGGTCAAAATTTCCGCAGCCCTTCGCATCAGCGTCTCTCATAATCATATCGTAGTTTTGGGACATAAACCGCAACAGTTATTATTATCACTTTCCTTGCGTATCAATGTGCGCGTCTTCGTGGTTACTGTGTTGGTTGGGACTCTGCATCACCTGTGGCACATACCCGCATAACATGAACTCTGGTATGGGGGTATGTGCCACACGTGACTGAGAGAAAGGGTTTCATAACGTACGCGACATGTATTTTGCGTTATTCATGTCATGATCAGTGAATCGTGTTCGTCATACACTGATCCCCGGCTGTGCCAATTTTGGTATATTACAAGTTATGGAGACGACCAGGAGAGCGCCCAGACGTAGGCGGCTAGATAGATAGATAGATAGATAGATAAATAGATAGATAGATACGTAGATAGAAACGGCCAAAGTGCCTGGGGTTCGCTAAGAAATGCTTCGCATTTAAAAGTGATATACATAGAAAAAGAAACTAGATGACCTAGAACGGGTCCTCAGCCATTATCGTCGTTGTGTGCGCGCTCCATATAATGCTGGTCCTCAAGCAACGGATAGGTTACGTTTTATTCATTTCAAAACAGTTTTATGCGGACTTTGACTTAGCTGTATACCGATTGCTGTGTCTACTGCTTTAATTCATCGCACGTGTAATTTTCTGTGCTCTCAAACCAATTAGCGTGCACGCTGAGCATTATTTAACGGATACGAATCACAGGATCGGTCCATCTTGGCTTCTTTCTCAGTCTGCAAAAGAAAAAAAAAACAAGATTAGGTAAAACGTAGTAGTACCTAGCATAGTCATACCTTGCTGAAAATATAATCATTGGTCTATAATGAGCTCACGCGTGATATAAGTATGCCTCGAGAATATGTGAGGCCACTCATTTCCAATAGGCGTTATTATCAAGACTAACTGGGCGCTCACATTAAAACGTTTTTTTCTTAAGAGTTAATACATTGAAGCCAGCGTATCTTCGGCGGCGTTTTGGCTATGACTGACTGCTTCTCCTTCTTTAATTTTCCCACTCGTAGATCGGCAAGATGTAACGATTCCGTTTGCTTGATTCTATTTTTTTTTTCTGTTCGGAGAGTAAAACCCCACAAATTATTATTATATTAAATCATATATTCTGTTCATCCACAGATCGCGTAAGCTTGGTCCTTACGCGTAAGCCGATGACCAAAAACCGAAAAGAAAGAAGTACTGAAATAGAGTAATTACACTTCCTAGAAGTTCATTAATATAGAGGCTAAGGGATTTGAAAATCAAGTGACGCCCTCGGAGAAATGTTATTCTTAAAGGCATGTAAAGTGGGCTGTTTCATTCCAACACGACGTCTTGTATAGAATAGAGCGACTTGAAACTTAGACGTTTTTGTTACCACAAATATTCAGCGCTAGAGGTAAATCCCGCTATGTTTATAATCACACATTGAACAAATTAATATGAGTGACTTTCTTACCTCAACTTTTGTCCTCCTGTTGTAAACATGGCATTGACGATTTTCTCTATTTCTCTCCTGTAAGAAAAGTAAAAGGAAGACCGAAACGAGATTTTTTTTGTTTGCCTTCTATTCCTTAAATAGTCGACAAGTGTTCAACAGTGCAATCAATGTATTATATTATCGCCGTATTAGAAAGCCTCATCGACTCTCGATGTTGGTGAATCCTTCATCAGGTGCGGATGGTTAGTTCGCCTAAATTTTACTGGAGACTGTCCGAGTTGCATTGAGTCGTTCGCACTTAAATACTGCTACTAACATGGATTAACCATATGTAGTGAGAAAGAGACAGATGTGGTTGTAGCATGTATACATACTTGTGTAAGTACGCTCTGCCGTGGAGATTCAAGAGGAATCCCAGGGCAGACATTCCAAGCCAAATGCCCAGGTACCCACCCGCGTACGCAAGCAGCTCGATCCGCTACGTGATGTTATCAGAGAAGAAAAAAGAAATATGAAGGTAATTTTAAGCACACTGTAGTTCCTTAAAGAGGATCTTAATTTTCAGAGGGACTTCAGAGCCCGTGATAACCTATGAATCACAAATAAACGCCACCTATAGTCATTGACAACGTAAAGACTTCAATCACGTTGCATGACAGGACTAAAAAGAAACTAGGGGCCGCGACATGGCTAATACGAAAGGTAGGACATGAGGGCTCATAATATGGCCCTTCTTAGGACCGTCGATATGGCCTTCGACTCAATCTTAAATGCATAGATAGAGAGAAAATTTACTGACCCGTATATAGGCGCACGTACACCAGTGATACAGATACTTTAGTGCAGACAAATACAATGTCTACGTGCCTTACACCCCCGGCAGCGCACTCACCAGCTCATCTTATGTCTTGAATAGCTGCTGGGAAACCACCAATATTGTATTTTTTTTCTCTCTTCCATTCAAAGGTCCCGTTAGAACATTGGTCAAATGTCCGGCGATGCTATAATATCGTCCAATACTTTAACGTTTTCTAAAATCTTCGATGAGTAAACGCTACTCTCTACTGTGTAGACATACTTTGATGCGGCAGTACGCGCAGACGAATCAACGTAGCCAAATTTTGTTAATGCAAGTGAAATACAAATTTTCAGTCGAGATAAAGCGCTGAAATGAGGCAGAAATGAATTGTGCCGGTTGATATACAGCAGCCACTTTAATCTGCCCGGCAGATTTATTTGCCAAAGGCTGATTCGGAGCGTGTTTCATTTTTTTATTTGTCGTTTCTAGACACACTCGCACCACGGTCCACTTTCTTTTTCTGCGCTGTCGAGATTGTGCTCAGCCGATCACGTCGCGTCACTCCTAAGCGGCAGGCTTTAATCGCTTTATTTGAGTATGTGGACATCGGCGTGTGTTTTGCTGGAGTTAGCCAATCACCGTGGTCCCTCAGCATTGTCAAGACGTCTATTGTGAAACAAATGCAGAATTTGGTGGCCTCTTGTACAGGATGGAGTTCATTGTCTGTAGCAGCGATCCATCAAGAATGACATGCGCCAATGAATAATCTCAATCAACTTCACAACCTGTCATCCTGAACGATACGTTGTGTTTGCTGGCCTGAAGGTCGCAGAATCAAGTCCCGGCCACGGCGGCCGCATTTAGATGGAGGCGTAATGCTGGAGGCCTGTGTACTTAGATTTAAGTGCACGTTAAAAAACACCAGATGGTCAAAATTTAATATATATATATATATATATATATATATATATATATATATATATATATAATTGATACGTTTTGTTCAACGCTCAGCAGTTTATAATGAAGTGAATTTAGACTAACTTCGAGGTGACAACGTAGAATGGTGGCTTGTGAAAGCACATCAGTATCAGATTTTCTGGGCAGCCTTTGTTTCCTCAGCCGGTCTTAGATATTGACCCAGATATAAAGCAACAGTGGTGGCCGGTTGAAGGAAATAAAGGCAATGATCCGAGACAACATACATATGGCACATGTCATTGCTATAGGCGCTACGTCAGACATATTTGTTATAAAAGTATGCCCTTCTTTCGTTTTATATTTTGTGTTACCCTATTTTACTCTGCTTGGTAAAAAAAGCTATAACAACATTGCCATAAACATCTTGAACGAAAACATTTCACTTAACTGTTAACGTGGGCTGGTACAGCACGAGCTCTTCGATGTCTGAACGGAAGCGAAGCTTTAGAGTGAACTTCTCCCTGCAATCAATGATTGAGTAAGTGCGCAACAGTACAAGCGGTGCGAAGCATATACATCCCTTCAAGTCGTGCTCGTGTAAACGCGAAAGGAAGCCATCGCATTTACCACATCACCTCACGCCAGTGTACCACACAGTTGCTTACATAGAACGCATTAAAAGAGGTGTGGAACAAGATTGAATTACGTTTTCACGGATTAGCTAAACTTTACGCGTGGCTTTAGATTCGGAAGTTTTTAGTTAAAGAGCACTAATAAGAACAAAAAGATTGCCAATTCGACATTTTCTTTCACATTTAGAACTTTTCTGTTCAAATGTAGCTTTCCGTCCCGTGAATAGACGTAATTCAACACTATCCTGACAAGTGCCGATAAGCAACTTCATGTATTAATAATAGAAGTGATGAAAAACGCTTGTCTAGGTAGGTTTGTGCACTGGTATACACGGTCGCTTTAAAATATTTGAAATACTCGGTATATTGAAATCCCACCCAGAAAGCCCGTTCTCCCAAAAGTACCCTCCTCCACGTTCAAGTAGTACCATTGTTATGGTAGTAGAGTACCATGACAAATTCTTTACGAGAACTAGCACGTTGTAACAAACCATACGGCAATCTTGCCTGCATGAATTGCGCCGCATATGTTGCCTTCTTGATTATATCCGGTTTCGTGTTTTCGCTCTGTAATGTGTTCGCCATGATACAAAGCAGATTAACCCACCTAAAAGCGATATGGGGTCATGTTGTTGTCGCGGAATTGTTGCTGTTTTCTAATGCGCAATATTCGGCTAATTAAAAAGGTTGCCTTTTAATCCCCATTGATGCCCACTGTAAACGCCAACCTACACCATTCCCTTTGTTCCAGTGCACGTAGGACGAACTTGAAGGGGCATCAGTGTTCGATTCATGTAACCTATAGACTATCGTTCAAACGTACGACACAAATACACTTTACATTAGTTCACAGCTAAAGGCATGCATGTATTTGCGTAATATAACCAGTGCAATGAACGTCACTTCTCGCTTTCCGCCCGCCTTGCTTCCATCTTACCGAAAAAGAGAAGGTGAAAGAAAAAAAAGATAAAGAAGAAAAGCAGAACTTCTTCGGTTTGATATACGTACATTCTTTCCAGTGCGGAGCCCTGGAAGTAAACAAGCATGAAGAAAAGGTCAAACGTCTTATCGTATGCATGATTACTTAAAGGGTGTTTGTTTGTATGTTTGTCTCTTTGTTTGTTTACAGGGAGCGATTTAGTCACGAAAAAAAAAGAAATTAGCGCAGTTTGCACTAAGTGCGCAAATCTTGGTCATAGCAGAGCTGGAGGGCATGTTTCAGCATCTCTTGTTAGCCATCTGTACAGAATGCTTGGGCGGTCATTGAGCGCTTGGTGGTTCATGATTATGATAATTTTCTATCAACTACGCACGGCAAACCTCGGGCATAAGCGCTCTGCTGTAAAACTCGGGAGTACACGCTCATAAATGCTCTTCGCTGCGTTTCATGACGCATGCAATTTGGCAAGATTCCCCGTAATTCTAATATGCACTGAGGGTAGATCACTGATGGCATGCGGAAGTAAGAATAATACCGAGAAATGCAAACATCAGGATAGCGCATGAGATTACGATAAAGTGGGCACTACACACATAAAACATTCCAGTCCGAATTCCAGTTGTCTTTTTGCCATTTTTCGAGGCGACACTAAAATGTAAATAATGAAGATACGTTGTTTCACTTTGTAATTTCCCAAAGCATCGTTTTCCTTCACCGCGACACATTTTATATGCTTCCCCCAATTACTCGCTGTATTGCGGTGAAAGCATATCGCATTTTGTTTGTGCATGCTTCACTGCTAGCATTCGCGTCATTGAGACACGAACTGAATTGTAATAAGAAAGTAAGATAGGCAAGACAGCGCTATGTGTGTAACGTTATGTATATCACTGAATACCTCAAATCACTACAACACCATTTCTATCCGCTACTCCTTTGGATGCACGCTTTGGAGGACGCAGAGGTAGACTGTTGCGACGGAAAGCGTGCTTGCCGTCGTACCAGCACAGCTCTGCGTCCTCCAAGGAGTACTGCAGACAAGTTAATATTTAAAGACGGCTATTCTAGTTAGTATTACACGTACGGCACCTTTCTAGTTTGTCGTATATGCAAAATGCATCAAAGAAAAAAGGAATGATTGCGCACGCGCCAAAACAAAAAACGTTTTGTATTTCTTATATCTCACAAACATAGGAACCGCGTTTGATGCAGCAGGAATTGTATAGATTTCATGTGGCTCAGACTAGTAAGTTACACTATGTTTTAAATTAGTGGGCTACTTTTTAAGAAGCACTACAATAAGAGTGTTCAAATAACATCTGTCTCTCACGAACTTAACTCACTCCAAAGGGAAAAATGCAAACCTGTTCATCGGAAATTGCAGATATGCGGACATCGTAGAGAATTTGTCTGAAAGGCAACAACACAAATGCAATTAGCTTTAAAAGAATATTTTGCTTTCATTTTCTTTGGACATGTGCGCATAAGCCAATATGGGGACGCTGTAATGTGACTAGGGAGGATTCGTTAACTGCGTGAGGCTTGTCGAAAACCTTCCCAGGGAATGTATTTAGAAGGTGCTTATGTACTTCCCGTGACTGTCATCATTTTCCAGTCAAACATTCCAATATACGTAGCGTGTAACTTGTTAAGGTAAGTGTGCTGTGCATCACGAAAGCGCACTACACAAATTGCATAGAGAACAATTACGTCTCAGTACAATGGGCAAAAATGTTAGACTCACTCGCAGGGTAGGCCGCAGATGCGATCACACTTATCGTAGGTGTTGTTCTCCGTGAGCGCATTCTTGCACTGTTCTGCAAGGGAAAAGAAATTGAGCTCTGTATATTTTGATGTGCCCTCGTAGAACAACTTGCTGTGTGGGCTATGACGTCATATAGCCTGTTGTGACTGCACTGTGCACCGTATACATCAAAGTGTAGCGCATGTGTCACAACCAAACACTGTTATAATGCCTAATTGTCATTACAGGCTCATTATACGATCGAGAAGCGTAGGAAAAGCGTGTGTAACATCCAAGTTCAAAGAGATGAAAAATCCTTGTCACATGGGGTGTTACTGCAGCCAGCGTTTCAAAAAGTGGTCTTGTCTTCTTCAGGGCAGCAGCTATACAGGCGCAAGACCACTTCTTGAAACGTTGGCGCCAGTAAAACCCCGTGTTCAAGGATATTTTATATCTTCAAGCCGCTATCTTCTCCTGAACGTTGTTTTGAAGTTCAAAGAGATATTCAAATTTATTTCACGAAGAACCGTTGAGATCAATTACTGTTGGGAAGTTTCCCATTCTTCAACGTATACGTCTTGAAATGCTGACACACGTACTTAAGTATCATTGCTACTGATCAAAACTGGTACACCCCTTCGTATTTAAAGAAACATGCCCCGTCAAAGAGAAAAGAAAGAGAAAAAAAAACGGCTTCGGAAATTACATTTCAGGTAATTTAGTTATTGAATATTCGGCGTGGACGTTAACGTTTGATGAAATATTCAACATGCAGATTCTCTGCCCAACTTATATGTCGTCAGTCACGTTCTTCCCATTTTTAAGGACACATTTGTATGGGTGTTACATCCTCGACAGGGCGACAGTAGTGGCCTGGCATATTAACTAAGCGCCAGCGGTTCATCGCTGCACTGTGCACGGACGGAATATTAAACAAAATTATGATTCATGTTCCTCATAACACGCACACGTGCGCATCCGCGCACGCGCCAGATTGCGAAGGACAGTGAAATGCAAGGTGATGGAAGCCAAGTGTTGTCGCAACTGAGTATTAACTATTAAAATCGCGATGTGCATTTTGCTGTAGCTGTTTGATGGATGATCGCTATGGAGTCCATTACTGCACGTGTCCCGAATAACATCGCGCAAGACTACATGGCTAAGATAGATGGAGACTGAACGGACCAAAGGTATGTCTGTGGGATCCATAGAGCTTCCTAATATTACCTAGAGGGAACTCTGGCGCTGTGATCGTTCAGCCACCATGGCAATGATCGGGGTAGTACACGGATTTGCCTAATCTTCGTGCTTACGGCTTCGAACGCACTTGTGGCTTTGTTTATTGCTATGTATTGTTTTTCTTTCGGATAAAAGAATGGATCGTTGTGAACTTCGTGACCAGATTTTAGTTGGTGAGCCCAAAAACGTTAAAATGGTGAAGTGGAACTGCTGACTTTTGCTGAACTTCGTTTTGCGACAAAACGGATGCAGGCGACGCGGAGCCAAACGGAGCCGAAAGGACGAAGTTTAGACAAATCCGTGTACTACCCATCATTCCCATGCTGACTGAAGCGCCATGCGTTGCAGCTCCCATAGACTCTAGCGCCAGAGTTCCCTCTAGTAAGTATTGTATAAACTCTTTGACCCTAAGCAGCATGCGTTGCAGCTCCCATAGACGCTAGTGCGAGAGGTCCCTCTAGTGTATCTATAAGAAACTGTATGGTGGGATCCACGCCATAAGGGGGAAAAAATGGAGGCGACCCTAATCCACGACTAAGGTGTCTGGTGGTGGCACTCGCACTTGGGCGTTCGTGAGCCCTGGTGTATTCCTTGAGTTAACCTGGTGTTTCGTAGCGCTGCCGAAACGGATCTCGGAGGCCACATACAAAGAGGAGCGTGGTTGAGATCTGCTCCTCCAGGCGCCGCAGCGATCCCAGCTGTTCTCAAGAAGACTGTCTGCTCTCGCAATGAAGTCTTTAAATTAATTTTCATTAATTATCCTGACCCTACATAGGTTCTTGTCCTAAATAAAGTTATGCTTCAATATCATAGCTATCCAATATGAATTTTAACTTGAACTATAACCATTTATTTCTTGCCAGATGTATATTTTAAAACGACTTTTCTGGATATCCGGAAAACTGGAAGTAAGTGCTCGGCCGGAAGTGCTTGGAAGAGAGACAAGAGCGTCGCTCGTTGCTCGCGTTACTAAAGAAGAAAAATGTTGCAGTGGCTTAGCTCGGCTATGCTAGGATAACGTAGCGTTAGCAAAGGTTCAGCTGATTATTCTTAGCTTTCCTGATTGTCTAAGATTAGCTTGATTGTCATGCTTACTGCTGCTTCAATGACACACACATGGTATAAGTATTATGTGGCACATGTATATTTATTCTGCCAGGCAACTACTTCGGGATCCGATGAGTTAAGCTTCTCCGCTCATCTGCGCCGTTGAGCAGCATTTCCGCTCTCCTTCTCCATGGCTATACCACACTGGCAAACGCCAGTCAGAGGCACTATCAAGCGGCTCCAGCGCAGTGTCAGACGGCGACTGCACAGCGAAGGCGAATAGCTGAGCACGCGCCGGCACCAGTACGTCTGCCAGGGCTACGACGTCACTCCTCTGGAAAGCGCAGACCGGCGGCGGCGAGTCGCGCGTGGCGGCGGCGGAGTGCGCGAGAGGTTCCGGCTCTGCTGCGCCAGCTGTGTGACATCACTGATCATCGCGCATGCGCAGCACGGCTCTTGAGGAGACACGCGAAACTGGCTCGGCCAGGCCAGTGTAGCTAACGCTACAAAAATGGAAAGAGGATGGTTGGGAGGCTCACCTGTCTTGCTGAAGTTGCACGTCGGGAACGGGTAACTGGCGGTGAACTCGTACACAGCCTGAACGCAGCCGCAGTGCATCACCTCCAGCTCCATGGCGCACTTCTGCACACAGAGCTGGGATAACCAGAAGAAATTGTAAGGGCGTAGCCTTCCTATACAGATCATCACTGTCAACGTTAGCCCAGATAAGATTAACAAATACGACTGCCATACGATGTACAAATATGGTATCTACGGTGTGTAGCTTCTTCTTTATTCTTATTTTTTTATATCTTTCTTCCCGCATCCTTCTAGGGCCTTTCTTCCCAAAACCTAGAAGCCAGCGTATATTCTATCTATCCCACACCCGCGATAGATATGATATACACTGGCTGATCATTCTGCTTCGAATAAATATATTTCTGTCTCTCTCAGCCATTTTTATGAGCATAAACAGGTTTATGTGCTAGATCTGGCTGAATGGAAAACGCTAGTGAAACACCAATTTACTTCGTTGATAATGTGAGAAATGTCGGATGGGAACGCTGTCACGGCGTCCTAGAAGAACAACAATAAAAGTTTATTTGCGGAATACTTCGTTGCCTTAAAACAAGGCAACGTCATGTGGTCGGGCCCCTATTCCAAGGCACCGAAAGGATGGCGAGGGCCAGTGGCGTCCTAGATAAACCTATTATTAGCCCCGCATTATCAAGCATGCGTTATCCAGCGTATTTATTTGTTTCTTGTTGTGGTTGCTGTTGTCGTTGTTGTTATTGTTGCTCGAAAAAGAAGATGTAATTGACAACTTCAAAAGTTCAATGAAACTTCTGTTGGGCCTAGTTGTTACATATCTTTTAATGTGAAAACATCAGCGCAAACCAGGACCTTCAAAACCTTCAGAAGTTCGCTTCCAGATTCGAACAGCACAATCTTGGCTGGTTTAATAATAATATAATAATATGTGGGGTTTTACGTCCCAAAACCACGATATGATTATGAGAGACGCCGTAGTGCAGGGCTCCGGAAATTTCGACCATCTGGTGTTCTTTAACGTGCACCTAAATCTAAGTACACGGGCCTCTACCATTTTGCCTCCATCGAAATGCGACCGCCGCGGCCGGGATCGAACCCGCGACCTTCGGGTCAGCAGCCGAGCACCGTAACCGCTATACCACCGCGGCGGACCATCTTGGCTGGTTTAACAAAAAAATAATAATAATAAAACTAAAAATAAAACAACTCTTGAGAGACCGGTTATAAATAGAAGTATGCAGAAAAAAAAAAGGTTCCAGCCCAAGGAGAGTGTGGTTCCCCATTCTTCCTACACGACGACAAAACCAAAAAAAAAGAATTATGACTCCGTTGGAAGGGCATAAATGAACATAAAAAATTTGCCACACATATTCTCGCGCTAGTATATTAAATCGTGAGAGCGTTTCGGATGTTTACCCAATTGTTCACCCAAGTTCTCTTATGAAAGCGCGTACACGTTTGAAACTACCAGCACCATGTGGTGAAGCACACTCACGTCGTAGTTGAGCATTCCCTGGAATTCCGGGAAAGACCCCTGCGACTTGTAATCGGTGCACATGCTTTTGTAAGGCGCGGGAAGCCTGAAGGTGCGGAGCTGCGCCAAGAAGTTGGAATTTTTTAAAACATATTTTCGCCTCTGTACGCTTGTATATTCCCCATTTGTAACTTATTATTATGTAGAATAAAATAATTGTGAACTCTGAACACCGGAAAGTAATGAGATGATTACTGGTTGTAGAGATGGAAGAGTTTCTTCTCAAACGCAATTACATACATAAACTAGGGGCAACACTGCTAGATGTTCTGCAGAGATTCGAGCGGTGAGGCCTTCATTAAAAGAATTGTTAATGGTCACTTCGATGACACTGCGGCTACCTAACTAAACAGTCTTCCGAAGTATTCGTGCGTTAGCTTCGGTACGTAAGCTTCAGTCAGGTATAGTAGGTAATAGTGTGCCTTACTTAAGCCAAATAATGCAGTATTTCGTATCCGTGAAATAGCCTGAGTTTCAGATCTAGAGGACCGAAATCTAGGGATCGCTACTGAACAGGCTTACGGAAGACGGCACAAAGAGCAGAAAATAACACAGAAAAAATACGCACGAGTTTGACTTTTTTTTTTTTCGTTTATGCGCAAATCTGCTAGGGAACGCCGTTTTCATCCCACTAACCTCATCACACTAACCCAGGCCCTTTCCTTGATTTATCCGACCCTGTAACACCAGCACGAAATTCCGCTCACCTGTTGGACGGTGACTTGAATTGTCTTTCCCGGAAGAAGCTGCACAGCAGAAAGCTGGTCGGGAGGGCAGAGCCCGGTCTGGTGCACGAAAAGCGGGTAGAACCAGCGAGGCAGTAGGAGCATCGTGTCGCGTTTCGAAAACTTGTAATGCATCTCCAGCTCTACGGAGTCAACGAACAGTCAGGGTGTTTTTCACCTGCTACTGTACAAAGCGGCCGAATAAAATGGACATGCTTGGTACTTTGTTTAAAAAGAAGGCGAAAGAAAAAATCTTGAAGAGAAAAAGATGTGCTGATCACTTCAGAGAGATAGATACAGACAAAGGTATATGTTATATGGGCTAAGTTGTCAGCATCCGAATTTAACGAGTTTGTAGGGCCTAAAAGCAAACGTTACGGTTATGTGCTTTATTTCGACTCCGAATGACGTCACATTTAGCAACGGCCAGAAGCCGGTATTCGGGTTGTCTGTTGTAAAAGGGTATTTGAAGGCAAGGATTATATGCATACGTGTTTCTCGAACTGATGAACGCATACAGAAGTATAATTAACCATAAAGCTTTGTCCAGAATCATGATATGCTGTACATATGCAGAACATTGGTAATTTAGATGCATGGATGTATTTAGATGTATAAGATGCATGGACACCCGCCGCACATGAAAAGTTACTTTTGGAGAAATCCTTTTTTTACTCTGTGTTAAGAAATTTCCGAAAGTGTTATCGGAAATATCCCTGGTATATATGCATACTTGCGATCTTTGTCGCTAGCATGGTCGACTCACCCCACTCCCACTGGTTCGGGCAGTCTCTGAAAGGGTGCTCGTGCCGTGGTATGGCGTTCACATCGAACGTGTAGCACTGCTGCGAAGGGACCCGGTAGTAGGTGCTGCTTATTCTAATGGAAGACAGTTTTAGAAATTGTAAGCCCATGTCAGCGAAACAAGTTTATTGCGATAATAAATATGTGAGCTACTGAACGCCGGGCAGATAAAGGCGCGCCATGAAAACTGAATATTTCCACGGACCCCCCTTTCAACGTCCGTAACAGTAGTGACGAAGCTGCGTTACCGCCATTATAACATATATCACAATTATGTGTGTTAGCGAAAGCGCATGCGTACAATGCGCCTTTTCCGTGAAACAGGGAACAATCGGTGGCAAATTTGTTTGCAGTCTCTTTTTCGTTAGGTCATAACAAAAAGGGGGGGCACTTTCGTTTTTTTTTGTGTATGCTTTATGTATATTACATGGTATCATGAGTTCACTCTATACATATAGCGGGAAAGCAGTGAGAAAATTAACCCTACAGCTTTTAGTGTTGTTATGAAAATGATCGCTAACATCGACGCTCTAAATGCCCGGACAGTGTCGCAGTGCCAACGTTAAGTCGTTTCGCTGCTGTCACAAAACGAAACCTTATGTATGTATGTACAGGCTGTTTGACACTTGGGGGAACACTCGGAGCACGTTGCAAAGTGCTCCGAGCTTTCCCCTAAGTGTGAAACAGCCTGTACCTGGCTGCAATTACCAGCTTAGAGCTTCACCCCCATAGTGTCGAGTGCAACGCGTCACGTAGTTTGCATCCGTAGCAAATATGCTAGTCGATCACCCTGCCAATGTAAACGAGAACGCTTCTGCTCTGTTCAATTATGCAGATGACGCCTTTTTAGCTTAATATATTTACGCAACTAACAAGAGGTCCCGCTGCAGTTGAGAACTACGGAACCTCTCTCTGTATGACTTCCCCAGCATTTACAAGTGTTAAGTGGAAATGATAAAATTGAACTTCAACTTGAACCTGTCGGTGCAGTTGAAAGCGGGACAACGTTGACTCCCTGAACTGATGACGCAGGTGAACAACTCCTGGACAAGGAAGGACGCGTTCTTGCGCAGCTCTGGATTCGCCTGGGGCACGTACAAGCCAGGAGCGTATATCTGGGGTCAAAATTTGGAGATACAGCAAAAAAAAAAAAAGAATATGGTTTTACTAACATGTTTCACAAGGGCTTGCCGAAAAAGTGACGTCGCACATAGTTAAGTAATGTAGACATACAAGGGAAACAAGCAAACAGAACGAAAGCCACATATGACAGATGTACAACACAAAATTCCTCCATCCATACGCGCAATACGCACAGGCCACGAAGACGTCATGAGTGTCCTGGACAACGCCCGAACTTTGTGTATAAGCAGGTTGCTAAGGTGGTGTACATAACAGTAATGTACCTATACAAATTATTTGACAGGCATGGCTCTGGTTAACTCACCATGTCATGCTTATTGCACTTGTCCGGCGTGTACTTGCAGAGCTTCTCGGCGCTCAGCCTATGTAAGAAGAAAAGGCAAAAACACGACAGGGCTTATTAAAATCAAATATTGCACGCCAGAAGGCTTGCTGACGCAGTTGCCTTTCGCAAAGATTATTTGGCAGGCAGCGCTTCTCTCAGTCGTTCCTTTCGGCCGTTTGCCCGCTTTCGTGCTGTGCATTTCGCCGTGCAATGCCAACTTGCTTGGTCATGTACATCATGCTTTCCTATATCTTTATATTGGATAAGCTCTGACATGCGTATGTGCTTATTCCAGGCGCAGAGAAACAGAGAGCCGTATGGACGTTGCGATTTCTGAGGACTTCGCTCACGTCCTAGCGGGGCCGACTGCCTGCTTCATGTATATAGGCACCACACAGTGCAAAAGTATTAGCGATACTCACCAACCATCCACGCATACAGTGACACCGGGAAAGATGATATGGTCACTTCTCTGACGCTCGTCCATGGTGACGCTAAAGTTGAACTCGAGATAGTAGGTGAGCAGGGTGTAGAACTGATAGAAGTACGAAAGGAAGCAGACAGCCCCCACCAGTATGTGCAGATGATTCATTCTTAAATGTGGGGAGCCACTGGAAGCTGTTGAGCCGACTCTGTGTATACACGGAAATTTTGACTCTAAGACCATAGCTGTCAGTTCGAATCAAACGTTATCGATTCACACAGGTCGCAGTGCATGCTGGTTTTATTTTGTTTCTTGGATTAAGCTGAAAATACCCGTCTTCTCTGCTTATTGACGATGCTTTCAAGTAGTCGAGAAAACGCGAGCACACATGTAGCCCTTTTTGATCCAAAGGGAGAATCTTTAAAAAAAAAAACTTTTTCTTCTACAAGAAACCAGGATCCCTGTCATCCATCTTCTCGTGATTGAGTGTACCGCAGCGGCCATTGCTATTTTCTTGTTTTTAGATACACGTTGTCAGGTGAACAAAAGCTTATCGACGTCAGAACTTGCAGCAAACGGACTCTTTCATCGCCCTAATGACCGTCCTTCAAATGAAATATTACAGGCGCTTCAGAACCATGTCTTATATCCTTACAAGCGACAGCGATGTGGGGCCCTTGTGCAGAAAACATGAAAGTTAACTTCAAGGTATTGTGCGAGCACGCAGTTGGGACGTGTCTTTTACCGACAAGCAACTCGGCGAAGACGAAATTAATAGACCAGCAGAGTAAGAGGGCCAGAAGGCACGAACTCTCCATACTTCAAGCTTGACATGTCTGCAGTTCGGCACGCAACGTTCCAAACCTAGCAAAAAATCAAGGAAAGCCTCATCGTCAGGTCAACGCTTTGGTCTATACGACCTTGCACCATAGGTTAGTTTACGTTTTTGTTGAAGTTTTCAGAGTCGATACGAATTCGTAAAGCCCGTGCCCCCCACCTCCCCCAATACAAAAGAAAGCTGTTCGTTTTATCTGCTGTCGTTGCGACAGAAACTTTTCACCTTCTTCTAATCTCTCTAATATCAACTTAGCCACTCTGGCAACACGTCGCCACAACTAAAGCTCCTGCGCGCCTTATTTAACTCCTCCCTCTGTATCCGCTTAAATAAATACTTTAAGTTTGCTCAACCTTCCTGTACTCGTACCTCACACAATATCAATCCTTTGCAACTTAAATCTAGAAATAATTCGTACAAATATAGTTATTTTCCCTTAACAATTGACATGTGATGTTTTCGCCGATCCTGCCCGTAGCCCATGATGGGCTGCAATATGTAGAAATAAATAAAAACAAAATAGATACAGTAACGCCGCTTCCGAATGTCCTGGTGCAATAATGTTTTGTGTCCATGAGGAAATGTCAGATGTCGCCATGGAGAACTAAAAATCCATAACACACTGAAACGAGCATGCACGCTACGTCAGTAGAGGACTCAAGATAGGTGCCCGTTTACGCCATGAGCCTGAAAAAGCAATAATGCGTTAATTAGTAGCGATATCACTTTCTAATGTCAATATGAAGACAAAAAAAGGCAAATCGAGGCTTCTTGTTTGGAGACGCGATTTCTGGTTGTACGACTGTACGATACATCGCTCGTCAGTGTCTACAGGCTTCACTTATTGCCGCTGCGACGCGTATTTTTCACCCAGTCCCCACGTATCCCTTACAAAAGTCTTCGTAATTATTCTAATGTCTTTTGTTGATTTTTTTGTTTTCAGCAGACTTTTTGTTGATATGCAGCTGAATAGCATGCGCGATTTTCGTAAGGGATCTTCAGAGTCCGACTTGTCATTCTCTCGTCGCATCGTCAGGTCGAATATACGAAGTTTATCTGCAGTCCGATTAACCCTCCAGGAGATCCTTTACTTAGCAGCTGTATCACAACCGCTACACTTGCATCCACCAGACAATAGCATGCGTAAAACACGCCTCCTCTTAATAGCTGCAGAGACGCGTTTAAATGCACGTCCGTGCTCACACCATGTAACTATGGAAAGGTTTAAGCGCTGTCACGTTCGATCTTCATCACTTACCAATTCCTCTTGCATGTTGCTAACCGCCGATATTCATTGCCTCTTGTTTTGTTTGATTATCTCTGTTAATTCTATTTGCCACTCCTGGAATAGCCTTTCGATGCAGCAGTGCTATAAATAAATAAATAAATAAATAAATAAATAAATAAATAAATAAATAAATAAATAAATAAATAAATAAATTGAGTAAATATTCATTAATCCAAGAAAAACATGCGGGTATTTTATGCATTTTTGTATTCAAGTGTAGTAATGGTAGAATGAAGCGAAATGAAAGTACGCGAGATAAAAAAAATGCTATAGATGGATCTCAGACCCACATGCAGATATTGTGGGTTCGTCTCCCACTTTTCTCCCGTTTATTTTATAGTTGCAACACTTCCACTGAACGCTATGAATAACGCACCTATATACATTCCGATTCATATACTATATATGGTGAATTCACGTATAGTTGAGTCAAACGAAAGCGAGCGCCTCAGTCCATTCTCTCTTCTTCTCGACGCTTTCCATTCAATACTTGAGCTATTGTTCTTTTTGTGGAGTCCAGAATCATTTTCTGATTTCTTGTAATAATGTTCCTTGCAAAAATTTATTCGAGAAGCAGTATACCGCCGGTTTACATTAGTATAAATATGTCAAATTTAGTTTCTTCAGGGGCTTCGTCCCTTGGATACGGCGACAGGGAGGGTTGCCGATGACTTTCAGGAGTTTCCTAAAAGGTCAAAGAAATTTAGGATAAAGATTCAATGTTTTCTCCTTATCTCTCTTTCGTCCAAGTTTCTTTATTTTTTGTTGCAAATTCTTTGGTTCATTATTTATATCCGCACTCTCACATTGATTTACGATATTCCTAACGGTTTCGAGTTTCTTTTTTATTTCTTCCTTTTGTTTTAATTGATAAAAATAACATATTTTAAGGATTTCCTAAAACTAGCCGGTGTGTCCACAAGTTGAAGGTTCTACTCTACTCTACCTTATTGTCCACTGGCGGTTTGTGCCGTTTTCATAGCCCATCGTAGTCACCATCAACAGCTTGAAAGCACGAGACGAACCAGAAGAAGAAGGTTGTCCCACGCGCTGAGTTGCGTTGGGTGTCTCCGCTGAGGCCTGCAAACTGTCTTCTACCCTCTGCGTGCTGAACCACTGCGGGCTAGCCACCCTCACAGCAGCAATGCCTGCGCGCATCTCGGAAAGCAACAGGCTTGGCGAGAGGGTTTGGTCGCTGGTCGGGCAAGTTCTGCGATGCGCAGCGCCGCCGGTCTGCTTCAGCCCGATCTTGCTTCTTCATGGCTCGGTGAGTTCAACATTGCCGTTCCACGACTACGGCCTACACAGTCGACATAACCAGAAGCTGATTACAGTTTTCATCAACATCAAGAGTGTGTACTGTCGTCATCGCGATTGGAGGCAAGGCCTAAAGGGGTCGTGAACCACTTTTCCAAGTCATTGAATGACCTCGGTATCGGAGTTTATTGCCTCACGAATCAATTGCCGCAAAAATTTCTCGAATCCGTCAAGAGCGAGTGGAGTTACAAGTGTTTGTCGCGCGCCCTAACTGCTTTCTTTCGTCTCTCGTCCTGACGAGCGCGCCAGAAACTAATGGCAGTAAGGGATGTCACAAGGGGAAAGAAGTTACGTCAGCGCGCTTCATGACCTTGAGCGCGCGTGATGAAGATGAAGCACGATCGCTCCCTCCGACTGTTATTTTCGTGCGCGAGTGTGGCTCACTGTGTAATGTTAGAAGACTATGAGCGCTGCGCCGGCACGTGGTGGCACACCATGAGAAGAAGTACATCTAATCCAAACGCCGCTCTCGGTTTTTGTCGGCTATTGGCCAATAGTATGCTGTCTGTTGCTTGACGTCAAACAGCAGGCACCGGAAGCTCTGAAGCGTGTGAGCACAGGTCACTGTATGAAAAGGGGGCGCCTGAGAAAATGGCAAGTTCGCGTTGCGCTTGTAAGCTCTCCTGGCCACGCACGAGTGCAGTATTTGGCTGAGATGTTCATAGCGGTGTCTGCTATTCGCAGGATGTGTCTTCTCACCAAGCACGAGAGGTGCTTCATGACCACTTTACCGTGACCCCTCGCTTGATAGGCCGCCTGTGTAGGTTCCTTTGCCGAATCAGTTTCAAGTGCTGGCGTGGCTGTAGGTTAAAATACATGACCGCTATGCAGAATGCCTGGTTTCCATTCCGGCTTGAACCCTGATATTTATTATATGCATCAGTAGGGATTTTGTGCTCGCGGACAACGCCACCGATACCGTCGCCTGAACTGCGTTTTCTGCGACGCAGGTCTTCAACACTATCACGTTAATGTGGATGGCCATATGCGCGTATGTATTGTGCTCGTACTAGAGCAATTTAGAAGCCACGCCTCCCCAAACTGCCTATACTGTGCTCGAAAGTTAAACTGACTCCCCGCGGGACACACTGCGCTAACTGCTGCTTACACAGTAACCTCTAAAACATTATTCGCACACTCTAAGAAAAAAATACATGTGTTACTCTTCTCGTTGAGCCCTGACTTGTCACGTATATGACTCTCTTTAATGAGATGCGCTAACTCTCTTTTAGGTCCTATGACTCCGACGAGAGTATAATGATCTCCAGAGAGAGTTCACCTGTCTTTTTAAGGACAGTCATACACTTGGATAGCCAAGACACTAAAAAAAGTCAGTTTCGCCGCAACGGCGAAGCAATGAATGCGATAGCAACAAATTGGAATGTAGCGCGAAGAACGGAAAGCAGCTCGAAATTGCCAGCGCGTCGCTCGAGCCCAAAGGACGCACGAAAAGAACGCACACAGGACGAGCGCGAACTATCGTGCGTCACAGCTCGACACTTGAAGCGCACTGCTAAAACATGAAGCAGGACGCACGAGACGAACGCACAGGTACACACAGGACGAGCGCGAACTAAATGTCGCAGTTGTTACTTATTTCTGTTTGAACAGCGCGCTCCTTTCGCAAACGCGGCCGCTGCAGCGAGCGAAGTGACCTTCGCACGCTCTGTGACTTCAGCGCGGGCATCGAGGGGAAAGCACAAGACATACAACCCCCCGCCCGCTCCCCTTGAGATACAACCCCCCGCCCTTTCTTTCCTTGAGATAAGCGCACGAAGGCGACCACGCCCTGTAGGGCGCAGAGCATCGGCGTTCGCAGGAGCGGGAGGACGACCTTCAAAGCGCGCCCAACGCCCAGCGCGCACAGCGCGCCATCTCGCTCGTAATGAAGAAACGCTTATCAGCGCCTGCCGTCTCTGAGTCCGGCCAGCGGTAAAGGGTGTGTATATAACGCTCGCCGTTAGCTACGTGGAGGATCTGCGTTTCGTGGCGTAGTGGTTACCGCCACGCGCTGCGGAGTGAGAGGTCCCATGGTGCGATCCCACGCTTCGGAAGCATTTTTCTGAATTAGTTTTCTTTGGGGCTTTTTTATATATATATATATATATATATATATATATATATATATATATATATATATATATATATATATATATATATATATAATATATATATAATATATATAATATATATATAATATATATATATATACGGTGCATTACGGCGATGGGGACGGACAAAAAGCAGCCGACACTGTCCATATAAGTGCTATCGCAATAAAAGAATCAAATGACTGCTTTTGTTTTCTTAGAGCGCATATTACCTTTGTAGAAGTCCGGGAGCGCATACTGCCTACTGGTGGTGCTCAGCATGTGGTGGCTGCGGCTACTTCCGCTTCCGGTGGCGACGTGTGTGCTCTCGCCGCTGCTATTTTCTCTGACTGACGTTCGCACGGAGGACGACGTAGCCACGCAGAGATTCGGGGTGAGTGTCGGCGCACAGTTTAACAACAACTTGTTTTTACTCGACTGACAGCGAACCGCAGACTCGTCTGCTAATATGCTTCTTGAACTAAGCAGCAAAATTTTGCGCTTGTTCAACCAACTGCTTCATTAGTCGACCTTTTTGTGAAATCGCTACAATGCGATTGTCGTGGCATATAGAGATAAGCTTATTCGACTGTTTAAATAAAGCGATAATTGGCTTCCCTAGACCTTCTCCTACACCTAGTATAAATTGTTATGAATTCCTCAATTCGAATGAAATATTGCGGATACACAGGGGATGAAGTTGTCGCGCATCTTTTAACTTCGAGAACAAGCATGGCTACGACAGTTAATTCCATGAACGACAGTCTTTGTCTCGTATACTTTTATCCACTCTTGTCGCGCAAGTAACAATGAACTTTCGCAACGGGGCTAAACTCGGACTAAGTAAAGATAAGGCAACATAGGGTACTTTTTGTTTTTTTTTAACACGAAAGTGTTCTATGCCGGGGTCCACCAATACTTTAGTGACGTATTTCGGTCACGGATATGACGTTGATAAAACAGACGCTAACGAATGAGAAAGAAGAAACTGTAAGAAAAACTTGCTTCGCAGGGAATCGAACCTACGACCTCTTCGTCTGCAACGATAAGCGCCCGACGCTCAGCCGTCTAGGCTACCGAGGCAGATGCACGACACTGCACAAACGCGCTTTATATCTCTCACACATTCGCTTTCGCACGGTGCTCTCTGTTGGCGGCGCCAGGCGACGCGGTGCCGCCAGGGACTTTAGTGCCACCCGTCAGTGAGCGGTCAAGTAAAGTAATGCGGCACGACACTAGTGCCGATAGAAAACGCTTCGGCGACGCCGCAGTTATAGCATGGCCTCCAAGATTGCGCCGCAGCGTGCAATGGTTAAAGCGTCTCGATACCAGCGAAAAACACTGGCCGCGCTAGCATCGGGGAGGCACCCTAGACGCAGTTACGTTTTTCGCCTTTCGCTTCGTGTTAGCGCGTGACGGCTCGTTGTCGGAGTAGTGCAGCTTCCACGAGCACCAACGGTGTTTCGCGGCCGACTGCTTCGAGTGCGGTAGCACCGACTACTAAAACTGCTGCAGTAAGCGCTGCAGAAAGGCAGCGATGTCGACGTGCGCATGTCGTGCTTCGGTGGAGCGAGACAGAGGCCAGCGGGACATGGAACGCCTGCGCGCGTTCGCGGCTCAAGCTACGAACCTTCGTCCCCCGTGTTGCAGAAGCGCAGTGTGGTAGTGTATGCATGAGCACAGGCATAGGTTATCCTATTACTCGGGAGCGCACACCGTGCCGTTTCTCTCCTTAATTGACGACACTTTGAAGAAGTGCATATCGAGTACCAGTGTTTATTATGTGCTTGTTGAAGTCATCTTTACACGTGATTCACGATAAGCTGTGACCAGGTATATGTTAAGAACTTCAGCTACCACAACGGCTAAATCATGATCATGGGCGTTAGTCGTCCTGATTGAGATGTGCCACTAGGTGTCAATGTGAATGCATCCACGTCAAACGTTGCTATAGCTGCAAACGTCAACAGACATTGTACAAGCTCTAATGTATCACGGCACAATAAGCACTACTTCTGTGAATACACATTTCGCTTTCGTGCTATACCGATTGCTATGGCGGAGGGATCAGCGATTTTTTGTTGTTGTTACAGCTTTTATGCGTATGATCCATATTTCTGTTGTCCTCTCTTTATTTGTGAGCGTGTGGCACTTCGAAAGCTTAACATTTTAGGGGCGAAGCTCCTCTTAGTCTAACCTTGTCCGGCGTCCGGCGTAAGGCGTAACCGGCAGTATACTACGACCCATCACCGATCCTTTGCACACTGCCCACTACTTCGTCTTTGCAAACATCCCACTACGACCCATCACCGATCCATCACTTCACCGACCATAAAGCCGTTATAATGAAGGGGGAACGGAAGCCACATCTCTAGCTACCACTTACGATTAATAAAATTTCTTGTATAAATATATACAGTGTTTGTCGCGTCTTTGATGATGTACTGGGCTATCGCTTTGATTACTGCTGGGCGAAACCACTGAAGATTTCACGGTGTAACCATGATTGCTTCAGGAACTTCGCCCAAGCTCTTCATCATTCACCCGTGGATATGCTGTGAATTTTTTTATATTTCTTAAATATTATGTTGGCAAGAGCGGGGAAAACAAAAAAGTGACAAGCCAGCGTGGACCCTATAGCGTGCGCCCGCATTCCTTTATTTTTAGTATTTTTACCCAGCGTCAAATAAACAAGACGTTTTCTACTTCGACTCCGCTTCCTCTTTTTCAAAAATATTGATCCTTTCTTTATGCCGACGGGTTTTGACTGCCTTGCTTTCGTTTTTTGAAAATTGTTCTTTCTTTTCCCCCCTTCTACAAACGCGCGCAGATTGACTCGGTGCTGCTCATCGCGTGCTTCTCGCTGTTCGTGGCCGCCGACTCGACGACCTTGTCTCTGCGCACGGCCCTGTGGCTGCTGGGTGTATCCGGTGCCCGTTTGCGGCCCCTGGTGTTCGTCTTCATGACGACCTCCTTCCTCGGAGCCCTGGTCCTCCCGGACTTCCTGGTGGCCCTTGTGCTCAGCTCGGTGCTCGAGAAGGCCGTGTCCCACCTGCGATGCAAATTCGTCTCGCAGCAGTTCCGGTCATCGAGTCAGCCAAAGGCACGTACTGAATGCCTGGTAACCACGATGACCTGTACAGTACCCCAGTTGCAAATTATATTTTTTTTCTTTTAGTGCCTCCTTTGTACAATGTTCTACAGTACTATTTAGCACGTTCGCGGTTTATTGTAATTTATCCTGTGCTTTGTTATTTGCCTTTTGTTTATGAATCTTTGTCATTGTGCTCTCTGTTCTTTTTTTAACAGCGTAGCTGTTTGAGCTCGGAGAAGCCCCGTTAGTCCTGAACAAAAATTATCATCATTGTGAACTGGTACACGCTTTCTTCTTCCTGCTCTTCATCCTCTGCTTTGCTCCCAGCACAAGTGCGCCGATTTGTCCGGCGTGGGATGCAATAACTCTAATGGGCGAAGGAATGAGCACAGAGCGACAGTGAAAGAGATAGAAATAGAAATTCTTGGCGAGGAGGGATTCGAGCCGGCGTAACGACGGCCCGAAGGGGAGCGTCGTAACCACTCGGCCATCCAGGCACGCTAGCAGAACAAGCACTTATGGGAACCATGTTTTAAATTGCCATTTTTACTGCCATTTTTGTTTTATGTTTCCGTCGTTTATATAACTAAGTATAAATAGTTAACGATGTCTTATTTCCACTTTTACTGCCATTTTTTTATTATGCGTTTGCGTTTTATTTAAGCACGAGTAATTATTTAACGCTGTTTTGTTGCCATTTTTTTTTGTACTTATCAACATGTAATTTTCTGACAGGAGGTCCCCTTTCAGCCTTGTGCTATGATATCTCCTTCTGTATATTCTACCCCATTGTGTTTATATCTTTGGTACGAATAGAAAATTCTTGAATTGAATCGAATCGAATATGATTGCGTTCCTATGCTTGTGAGAACCAGAGTATGACTGAGAGAAAGAGAAAGAAAAAGAAAGACGTGGAAACAGAGAGAGTGAAAGAAACGGAGAGAGACAAAAAGAAAGAGAGGGAATGAACTGGACAGAGAAAGAAAGAGGAAGAGAGAGAAAGAAAGCACAGCATAGTCATGTATAGTATACTATATAGCAAGGGGGTGGGAAAGGAAAGTGAGGGTGAGGGAACGGAGGGGAGAATGCAAAGCATGGCATAGTCATGTATATTATAGTTTAGCAAGCAGGTGGGAAAGCGAAGTGCGGGGAAGGAGGAGTGATGTGAGGATGAGGAGGCGGGCAAGGCGGAGGGAAGAGGGTAAAGAATGGCATACTCTTGTGTAGTATAGCATAGCAAAGGCTGGGAAAGGGATATGAGGGCGAGGAGGAGAGAAAGGAGGAGGAAAGGAAAAACGTGTAATAATCTACGTTTTCCATTTACGTGACTTTATGTAACCCTGCAATTTTTGTTTTTGTTCCGTAACCACCCCCCCCCCCGACACACACACACACACGCACACTGTAATGTCTGAATGGGCGCTGTGGGTACAACGTCCTGAAACAAAAGCTTCCATATCTTGATATCAGTATGTATCTACCAGTCCGTTTCTGCAAGGCATTAGAGAACTCATAATTTTATTTTATTCATTTACAATACTGCCAGTCTCTACTGAGACCATAGCAGGTGGGCATTATATACAGAAACTCGCCTAATCTTAGGCGAGTTTACTGGTATCAATTCGAAGGTCTAGATTTCGAACTAACGAGTATTGTAACATAGCAGATATCAGTTAACCATTTTTGTCAGTGCAGACGTTTCGATGGTTACAGGCAAATGAGGCAACCCAACAGAGATGTTATTTAACAGTAGATAAAGTGCGGCTTAATTATTTTGTTGCAATTGCAGCTGCAAAGTCGTCGGCCAACTCTGTCACCAATTGAATGCGAACGCCTCTTGCAAGAGATGGACGACATCGTGCAACGGAAGATCCAATCATCCTCGCCACTTAGTGGGAGGTAAGTCCCACACGATGAACACCATCACAAATTATAAGTGAAAACAATCTCTAAGATTACGTTGTCTTACAACTTGTCAGTAATGGCGACGGCTTTGTTAGCTTTGCGGTCTCGTCGCTGTGTTGTCATTTACAAGTTACGGGGCAAGTGAGTTCAGTGAGTGAACAAGTAAATTCGCCACTGCCGCTGATATGCGAATTCCGAAGGGGAAGAAGACTTGTGCATTGCGTTTTCACTCTTTGCTCCTAAAGAGGAAGTGGGGAGGGCGCCCTTCCCCCTGGCGCCGCCTCTGCAAAGCAAGAAACTGTTCTTCTCTAAAGATATGAGGAACATAGAAGAAATCACTGGGAACATTGCCTCTTAGGCAACTTCTCATACACTCAAGTTTCCACAGCGACTATCAGTTCCAATTCGAACAAGCCCTACTGTTCGGTGATTGTCTGATCGTTAAGGGGGCACTGCAACACTTTTCCAAGTAATCGTCGAATGGCTTCATTAAAAGATCTTATTCCCTTAAGAATCGACTGCCGCAAAAATTTTTAGTATCCCTCTTGTTTAGATACCTATTTCATAGGATACCGTCATAACACGAAATTGACACAGGTGCACAGCTTTTTTTTTGGACGTTAAAAAATACAAGAGCGTAAACTTGCGCATTGTGCAGCCAGCGCCTCCTCTGGTGCAGCATATCATTGAAATTTTGCATTTCTTTCTTCGTTGTTTAATTTTTAACGCTCCACCCAAGGATGGCGTGTGCGTGTCAAACGTACTACATTTCTTTGTTTATTTCTTTCGTTCTATCGCATCGCACAAAGCTCCCTCCTAACTTTTTCCCTTCCTCCATGCCGGGGATTGGACCTTCATCCACGTGCTTAGCAGCGCAATGTTTCAGTTGCTACAGGCCGCAACGGCGGTCACGCGTTCATATCCAGGCAACAACGAAATGCGGCAACGTGAAATGACAATGGACCACGATAAAAGATCAGATCGCCGTATTAGAAACGGCTGATTGCCGGCAAGCCCACAATCTAGAAAGCATCAATGGTTGGAAAACGACGCATGCAGATACGCAGGTTACCGGGACACCTTTAGGAGCCGCATTTCTGCACACTCGCCGGCACTACATTTTTCGCGTGTACGACGCCGTCACTGAAATATGAGAGTTATGAAAGCTTCGCTTCAGAATGCTGGAGTGAAATCTCCCGCGTCGCCTTACCGGCTAATGTGAAGCCAGCGCTTGCCCATCCTTTAACTCGGAAACACGCTCTTTTCGGGTGGCGACCGCTCAGAGACAAGGTTTTCTCCCTCCATTAAGGTAAATAGGTAAATTCTAAAATAAGATATCATTGTTCTCGACGAAAGTAACACTCGAGTTAAGTATTGATCACTTGATCTCCAATACAATTTGCCAAGACTGAAGATTCTTGAAGAAACCAGCAACACTAAAACAAGCGTTTATGAGTGTCCGTCCAGAAAATGGTCGCTTTTATTATATGCGCGCTAACGTTTTATCCTGCACCTACAAAGATGGCGGCCGCGGTCGCAATCTTAGGGTGGGTACGGCTTCACTCTTGAGTAGTGGTGTGCGAATAGCGAAATTTCATCTCAGTCGAATTCGAATCGAATAGTGCCAGATAGTCGCCATATTAATCGAATATTTAATCCAATATCGAACACGAGAGATTTTATTGAAAAATGAAAGAAAGAACAATGAATTGAAATCTGCTCATGTCCTCGCGCACATAACGCGTTGAGTGACTGCTACCGAAAGACTACAAATCGTACTACAACGGTAAAAAACACAACACGTCAGTGTTGTGTTTCATCGTCATGAGGGCTCTGGGCCCAAAAATATTCGGGCGCCCGTTCACATCAGTGTTTTAACTGCGCGCCGGAACGATGGGAGCTTCTGAACGAGTGTTGCAGTGCGTCGGTGGTTGACATGTGAAGCCAATCAACGAGGGTTTCGCGGGCCAAAGGCGGTCGCATTTTACGGCACTCGCCGCATACGCGACCGAACTACGCAAGAAGTCCGTGCCTCAGTTTCGGAATCGAAGTTTTGAAGGGCTTGACAGTTTTTTCATGTTTGTCTTGTTCTTCTTCAGTTGTTTTTTGCCCGTGGAAATGACATTGCGAAGACATTGTGAAACATTGACATTGTGAAACAATGACATTGTGACATTGAACATTGACATTGTGACATTGAAACTGTGACATTGTGACATTGAAAAATGACATTGTGAAACATTGCGAAGTATCAGGTAAAAGTCATAAGCAGCAGTCAAAATGCACCGGGAGTGCGCTTACAAAAATAAAATAGAATAATAATCAGACACAGTAAGTTAACGAAGCCCACCAAGGTTCCTCGCAAAATTATGAAGGGTTTGTAGAGTGGTATCCGTTACATGGCTCAAGACGTCCGTCCTCATGAAAGCAATTTTGATGTATGTGGTTCTTTGTCCATCGGGTCATTTTGTGGGACTGCATACTGCTCTCCCACAGTTGAGCACAAATCCTATTTTAAATCTTTCACACTTTTTTGCAAACACAAGTAATAGTCGAATTGCCTTAGCAGTGGCTTCAATAAAAGAGGTTATTGCCTCACAAATCTACTGCCGCAAAATTTTTTTACAATCCGTAAAGTTCGAGCAGAGACACGGGGATTTGTCGCACGCTTCAAGTGCTTTCTCTCCCCTTTCGTACAAGCGAGCGCGCTAAAAGCTACGCAGTGAGGGGGATGACAAGGAGGAAAGAAGATGCGCCCCTTCGTCAGCGCGCGTCGTGATCTCGAGCACTTTCTTCAATTTTTTCTTTGAGCGCGCGGGCACATGGGGACATCATTTTTTTCAACATGGTCAGAAAACGCTGCCGATTGGTAGTCGAAGCTCCCAAGAACGCGTGAGCCAACCATTACATGCAGCGCAGCACGCAGCCTGGAATTTGCAATTACTTCTCAAAGTTAGAGGTCGCTCGCTCTTCTCTCGACAAATGGTGGCATAAACCCAGATGACCACGCCATGAACCCCAAGTCCGAGGCCATTAGTTGACTTGACAATAGTGAGCTGCATAGTCACCGCGGCCGCCGTGGAATGCCGCGACGTGCCCGCGTGCTCGCTTGCAATTACACTGAAATTAGGCCGCGCGTACGACGAAAAAAAAAAAAAACGGAAGAAAAGTGCTCAAGGTCATGAAGCGCGCTGACGAACGGACGTAGCTTCTTGACCCCTTGTCTGCTTAAAGCGTGCTACAAATCCCTGTAACTCCGCTCGTACTTGACGGATTCTAAAATTTTTTCCCGCAGTCGATTCGTGAAACAATAAACTCTTTGAATGAAGCCATTCGATGACTATACTTGTAAAAGTGTTTCAGGG
This sequence comes from Rhipicephalus sanguineus, assembly GCF_013339695.2. Taxonomy (NCBI): domain Eukaryota; kingdom Metazoa; phylum Arthropoda; class Arachnida; order Ixodida; family Ixodidae; genus Rhipicephalus; species Rhipicephalus sanguineus. The sequence continues at coordinate 61,530,047 of NC_051179.1, forward strand.
AGCCTTTAAAAAAGAGTAGTTTTAAGGACGCCTTAGCGTTTTCCTTTAATTGCGACTTTCTGCTGTTCTCGCTTGCAGGCGCAGCCCCGGAAAGTCTGCAGCCACGGCCAAGCGCAGTCAAAGCAACCGCGTCGCCCTGCGCAAGATCGCGTCCGTCATGAACGACATCTACGGCAGAATTTCGTGCGGCGCTGCCTGGACAGCGCGGAAGGGACAAGTCAGCACATCCGATTCTCAGTCGCCCAACGCGACGCCCCCGCAAAACAGCGACAAACAGCCGACGTCGGTGCATCCGGAAGCGGGCAGGTCGGCGTCTTTTCCCTTCCCGGTGTCTACGACGTCAGCGGGTCATAACGAGGAGCAGCAGCAGCAGCCGACCGGCGGTTGGCGTCGACAAGGCAGTCTCGGCGCCCAGAGCTCCCTGACTTCATCGCCGTCTCCTGCGAACAAGGCGCGAAGAAAATCCTGTCCAACGTCTGTGCATCCGTCGGTCCTAATCGCCGAAAGGCTGTCGGACCCTTCGTACCGCACGATGGAACGAGCCAGTTCGAGCGAGGTGCTGCAGCGCAGGAGATACCTAGCCGAAGGCGTGGACATGAGACGTGACTCTGTCAGGTAGGCATTGAACGCGAATCGTTTATTTGGCTAGCGAACACAGGTATTCTTTTCTTTTGCTTAAAGTCATTCAAGGTAGAGTTCAGGGGAAAGTGGAAGCTGGAAGCGATGAAATATGCTTGGAACAAGGGGATTCGCTGGAGCCTATGTTTTGTCAGGTGGCCTTGTCTTCTTCAAGGCAGGCCACTTCAAGATACTTCAAGGCAACTTCAGACCACTACAAGAGAAGACCACTTGTCGAAACGTTGGCTCTAGCGACACCCCGTGTTCTAGGAATTTTTCACAGCTTCAAGTTCATTTGAGCTCCTTCAATGGTATTCAAAGTTATTGGTCATCGTAGTATTGGTCTATTCATCGTGATTTCTGCGCTAGAAAGTGCTTTTGAAACGCAATGTTGACCCGCCATGGTAGCTTAGCGACTAATGTTTCGCGCTGCTAAGCTCAAGTGCGCGGGTTCGATTCCCGGTGTTGGCGACCGCATTTCGATGGGAGCGAAATGTAGAAACACGTGTGTACTTTTGATAAAAAACACGTGTGCACTTTTGAGTAAAACACGTGTGTACTTTTGATTAAAAACACCTGTGTACTTTTGTTCAAAAACACGTTAAATAAAACCAGGTGGTCGAAATGAATACGGATTCCGACACAGTCCATTCGTTTGTTCATCTTATGACATCGACCCTCTCTCTGCAATTCCCAAGGAGTCCGTTAGTGGCGAGTTCAGGCCGAGTCCGGCGCGGAGGCAGCTTCGCGGATCGGCGCTCCAGCGTCGTCTTTCTCGGCGACTTGGGATCCGAGGACCGTGGGTCCGGAAGCGTCACCGCCGAGAACCTGCAGGCGCGCGGCCGACGCAGGAGTCGGCGACTTTCCGCCGTGCAGCAGGTATCGCACTGAGAGCTCGAAAAATCCACGAAGGACGAATCGAGCCCAAACCAAGTAGCTCAAACCTTCACGCTAATAAGAATGTATGGCGCACATCTTATAACAATTGCGCACTTTCTCCTCGGCGAGTGCCCTCGTTTTAACCACCAGGGAGCAGACCCCCCCCCCCCCCCCCCCCCCCCCCCCCCCCCAGACGCCATAGGCCAGCTGGACAACCACCCACTCACAGGAAGCAAGACTCTTGAGCACTGACGTACGTGGACCTCAGCACGATTCACTAGAGAACTTTTAGTGTCAGGACGCCCCCCAAGCATGGGCATCGCCAGGGGGGTGCAAAAGGGTCACTTGCACCTCCCCCCTCTCCCCATCAAGCGACAGCAGCATTTGGCCTCCCACACTGCCTTCCCCATCCTTTCCGTTATGCAACACGAATTTGCACCCGTCAAGACAAAATCCTGCCAACGCCCGTGGCTTCAAACGACTTGTTTACCCAAGCTCTGGCGTTATTTTGTGTTCTCCGGGGGCTGGCTGGCGAATGGAGGAAAGCAGGAACAGCCGGTAAAATGCAATATATGGGCGAAAAAATAATCGCCCTATTTAGGTTCAACGTCACGGTTCCTGAACATTATTTGCTAACACTAATTTGTTATACATTTTTTTACGTAGCGCTTTCCATATGTGCAGAGGGTATTTAAAATGTGTCCTTCGCCTTTGATTTGTAAGAAGGCAAGCGAGTCAGATTTATTGTAATGTCAAGGCATAATGGGAACGAAATGGAATTATAATCGACGAGATGGCGACTACGATGACGTCAGTAAACGTACAGAAACTCATGTTACTCTTTCACGTGACTTCAGTTGAACTACGGTGACATGGCGGACTGTCGCATGCCACCGAAAGTCCTGGTGCCTTGGAACTACTCCCGCGAAGACCTGGAGCGCAGTTCATCTCGTCAGCGAAAATCATTACTGCTTTGTCCGATTCACTGCGCTTAAAATAAGCGCTTTACGAAATGCGGTGTCTTAACGCATCTCAATCTCTAGTCGGGAAGCTATCATAAGTTCATCCAAATGTTGAGCCGGAACAGAGAATATGAAACATCAAAAACGAAAAGTCGATGTACCAATATGAACTTGAGTAACGTTTGCCGGCAGGTTAGTTGGTGCTGCACAGTTTGTAGGTATAAGCAGCGCGAGCGTGACAATACACAAAAAAGAGACGGGACACAGTCTGCACTCCGTCCTGTGTCTTCTTCGTTTCTTGTTGCGTTTGTGCTGTTACACCTATGAACGATGCACCATGAACGATGAATTGCGAGTTATAAGACAAACTTTGAGCACTCGCAGCATGTAAAAAAAAACATGCGAAAAAAATTTATTCTCTCTTAGGCCCCAAGCACAAATCGTGTCTCCACTGTGCCTTATTATAGAAGCCATAGCTAGGATAATTGCCAAAATAAACGTGCAATGCCAGGAGATATCCTCTTTGATATCAGTACTTTAAGGATACTAGCACAATGTCGAATAAGAAAAACCGAATAACGTATCGATCAATGATTATTTCGTTTCAGGTACCTCAATGGATCACGAAAAGCTCGCAAATGAAAAGTAAGTTAAAGAAAATTCAGGATCCCTTCCACTGTAAGGACATGGGGGCAAGCTAAACTTGACGTGTGCGTGTCTGACCAACTTTTCTTTCTTTCTTTCTTTCTTTCTTTCTTTCGTTCTTTCTTTCCTTCCTTCTTTCTTTCTTTCCTTCTTTCTCCCTCTCTTTCTTTTCTTCTTTCTTTCTTTCTTTCTTTCCTACCTTATTTCTTTCATTTTTTCTTTCTTTCTTTCGTTCTTTCTTTATTTCCTTCCTTCTTTCTTTCTTTCCTTCTTTCTCCCTCTCTTTCTTTTCTTCTTTCTTTCTTTCTTCCTTTCTTCCTTAGTTTCTTTCTTTCTTTCGTTCTTTCTTTCCTTGCTTCTTTCTTTCTTTCTTTCCTTCTTTCTCCCTCTCTTTCTTTTCTTCTTTCTTTCTTTCTTTCTTTCTTTCCTACCTTATTTCTTTCATTTTTTCTTTCTTTCTTTCGTTCTTTCTTTCCTTCCTTCTTTCTTTCTTTCCTTCTTTCTCCCTCTCTTTCTTTTCTTCTTTCTTTCTTTCTTCCTTTCTTTCTTTCTTTCTTCCTTTCTTCCTTAGTTTCTTTCTTTCTTTCTTTCGTTCTTTCTTCCTACGACATTGCGCAATTCTCCCTCCTAAGTGTTTCCTTCCTCCATGCCGGGAATCTCACCTTCATCCACGTGCTTAGCAGCGCAACATTTCATTTTCTACAGGCAACAACGACGTTCATGCGTTCCTATTCAGGCAACAATGAAATGTGGCGACGTGAAATGACAAGTCACCTTGATAAAAGATCGTACTGCCGTATCTGAAGCGACTGATCGCGGACTAGCCCATGATTCAGAGAGAGCATGACTTATTGCATAACGGCGCATACAAATGTGCATGCGACAGGCGCGCCTTTGAGTTCCACATTTATGTGCACACGCCAGCGCCAGGTGTTTCACACACAATGCAACCAGCGCCACCGAAATATGTAACTTATAACAAGCTTCGGTTGAAAAAAATGGTTGACGATTCAGAGTACAATAAGGCAGCGGTGGACCATCCCAAACATGGGAATACAAAGCATTCAATCGTGTATAGAACAAATTATTAACGATTTAGGGTACTATACATACACGCCCTACTATGGGACAGCAGTAAGCGGTCCCGGGTGAAGTAATGATTCGGATACAAAATTTAACAATACGGAGGAATTAGACGGTACGATCAGCACTGGGCCAAGGAAGCGCTTTATGACTAACAGCACCACATACTTTATTGATGCCGAGCACTTCTACGCGTTTAAGATAGTCGAACTTACACATACAGATACACGTTTGCGTCGCTGGGTTTCGACAGAAAACTCTAAAGTACACACAAATTTTGTAAGAAGTTATGCCATTAGTGCTCAGCCAAAGTTAATATTTTAGTAAGAAACGTTAACGTTTTATTTTCTAGCATGCCTAACACTTACTTTAGCTGCGATAAACTACTTGGGCTTCGAAGAAAGTCACAGTTTCGCCGCAAGGGCGAAGCAATGAATGCGACAGCAAGAAACTAATGCTATACGAAGTGAGGCTCGCCAATGGATACTCTCAGTTTGAACAGCGCTCCTGTTGCAAAGGCGGCCGAAGCAGCGAAGGAAACTAGCGTGCTTCAAGTGTCGAGCTGTGACACTTGATAGTTCGCGCTCATCGTCTGTTTGTTCGTTTACCGGCGTCCCTTCAGCTCGAGTGACTTTCGTACGCTCCGTAACATGAGCGCGGACATCACGGTGAAAGGTTGAAACATCCCTCTTGCCCTCACCACGGGAAAACCGCGCGAGCAGACAGCGGAAGGGCAAGGTTCTCCCTGCGCAAACATAAGAAGCGAGCGAGCTCGCCGACGACTTTTAAATGCGCCCGTCGTGCTCCTAGCGCCATCTCGCTGGTAATGAAGAAACGCTTATAAGCGCCGGCCATCTCCGAGTCCGTCCAGCGGTAAAGGGTGTGTATATAACGCTCGCCGTTAGCTACGTGGAGGATCTGCGTTTCGTGGCGTAGCGGTTAGCGCCGCTCGCTGCGGAGCAAGAGGTCCCTGGTTCGATTCCGCGCTTCGGAAGCGTATTTTTCTTTGCGGCATTTTTATATATATACATACTTATACATATACGGTGCATGACGGCGACGGCGACGGCAAAATTCAGCCGAGACTGTCCATATAACTGCTATCGCAATAAGTTGTAACCGACTATAGTCGGGTACAACTTCGGAAGTGAGCCGCATTTCCTCCTCAAAGACGGACCAATACGAGCCTGCACCAATGGGCGCGTACTCTAGGCTGACGTCACGAAACACAAGGGCTGTGACTTTGCCATATGCAGAGTCAGAGGCCTTCTGGTACTGCATGACCAATGCATTACTGCATGACTAAGGTAGTCATGCAGTAATGCATGACTACATTAGTAAAGAAAAAACTCAAGCTTTTTTTGTGTTATACGTATTGTATTAACGGCTGCAGGTGTACTTATGAATAAATAGACAGCAAGAGGAGCATCGAACACAGGGGTGAGACGGCTGAAATCGATTTGGGAGCAGTTTTGGGAGCAGCAAAATTTCAATTTAGGAGCAGGAGAACCTTGTTTGGGAGCAGTTAGTGGCATTTATTATGTCGTTTTTGGAGCTTGAAAAAAACAAATTTGTAGCAACTTGGAGGAAGAAACGCACATTTTAATCGGCTTAGACATAACGTTCAAAGAGCCTTTGGAGAAAGCTTTATTTTAACAGATTATTGCCAGGTATGAACTACACTACATTTTTACAAACTACGCAATTTATATAACCCGGGTAACAACATATGAAATAGATGAAAAAAGTTTTTTAACTAGGTTCACTTTACATTTGAAAATAAAAAAAGAAAAAACACAGTTTTCAAATAATAAAAAAAAACTGATTGCACCAGAATTGTAGTCACATAGCAGTAGGTCTTTGAATGGTCAATGAATAATTCCGACTAGCACGCGATTGCGGCGACGCCTTCACGTGTAACATCAGGAAAGAACAAAAGCGGTATGGCGGCCACCGATGAACGCATGGGGGGGGGGGGGGGGGTCACATATACAGTCAACTGCCGATTTTTCGGACGCCCGATTTTCCGGACATGCTCGAAAATTCGGACACTATCGCGGCACCGTCACCAGCCCCATAGACGTCAATGTATAAGAACGTCCGAAATTTCGGACGCTGGAACTCTTCGGTGTCCGATTTTTCGGACTTTCTGCCCGAATTGTGGGTCCGAAAGGCATTAATTGGAGCCCTCAACTCTGCCGCGTCAATCATCTCTTAGGTTTGAACCAGCGCGTACGCGAGTCGATCTGTGTGCGGCAGTAGCAGAGTCCGAAAGTCAGCTTTGCCGCAATGCCGAAGCGTTATGGGTTGAAGCAGACCAGAAATTCAAAGGGGCCGCTATCGCGGCGCCGTGCGGCGATGTTACGGATAAGCAGCGGAAATGCACGGAGGCGTGATGGCGGCAGCTGGCAAACGCTCCGGTACGACTTAATCGCTGACAACCCTTACTATAAGCATCTTCAGTTAACTGCTCGGTACAACGTGGCCTAGCGCAGTTGCATGCGTACTGCACGCATTTAATAGGCGAGAGCCCAAATGCGCCGCGCCGCCATTCCTGCTGCCTCTTTGTGCGAGACCGCTAAGTGCGCCGCATAGACGCGTTGACTTCGCGGACGAAACCAGCTCGCCATTGCCGCGCCTGTGTGCGGTCAAGAACTAAGTGCGCATCACGAACCCTTTCATGATAAATGCGTGCGTACGATACAGCAACAGTAAAGTGACGGCGTCAGTGTAGTTGGCGATGTACTGCGCACAACTAGAAACGATCGGCTTGATATGGCAGCAAATGCTGCGTATCAGCGGCGATTCGGCGATGTGTGTGCGCATATGCGCACACGCATCGGGGAATCCCGGACGAGTCGTCCGCTCTTCCGCCACAGTCTTTGTGTTCCGCGTCATCGTTTAGAAACGCTTCATGCGAGATAGGCCTCCAACGCTCAAGTTTGCGCAGCGCCGTCCGCCGCCCCAGCGGAGAGAGGGGAAAACTCCGGTAGCTGGGACGGGTCGCTCTTGCTTGGTTTTCCCATCGCGCGCGCGGAGAACGTGCTCCCCGGGGCTTTTATCTCGCATTTTTCACGCTATGGGTGCCGTTCCTTCGTCGTACTCGAAAGCAGGCACGCAGTCCTGCTGCATTGTGAACTGTCACAAAAGTTTAAAAATGTCGAAGAGCCGAAAACTTCCTGTCATGTTCTACCGTTTCCAATGCAAGCAGTGCGAGGAGCAGAGGCGTCAAGAGTGGATTATGGCAGTTCGCCGCGATGCTTTCGGCGTCTTGTCACCTTGAAGCAGTTTTTGTCGTACACAGTATTACGAACTATTAACGGGGAGAAACGCGATGATCGTGCTCAAAGGGAAGTGCGTTTGTGAACCGAAGTTACAACAAATAGACAGCCGCTGTACGTTTCGAGATTGCGCGCTGGCTTTCCGAGTCAACCATTTGTAATGTTACAGCAGCGGAGCATTTGGGCTTATTACACCACAGTTTAAATAACGTACCGTGAGTACTAAGTGTTTAATTCAGCTGATTGCGGTACATTTCCCGTCGCGGCTCCCTGTAAACAGAATTAAGCTGTATGTTTGCACTGAGCGTTTATATTGGCCTTGCATGCGACACGCCGTGATTCCTTAGAAGGCTGAAGTGTTGCGCTGCTAAAATCGTGGTCATGGGTTCGATTCACGCATACAGCAGCTGCATTTCGATGGGAGCGAAATGCACTAACACCGGCGTACTTAGATTTACGTACACGTTAAAGAAACCCAGGTGGCCGAAATTAATCTGAATTAATCCACCACGGCGTGCCTCGTATTAATGTCATGCGTCGGCACGTAATAAAAAGCCTTGCATGCCGCTTTGGAAACGAGCTGAAAAAAGAACCAAGGTGGCAATTAAATTTTCGATGGCTTCGCGAATTCAGATGCGCTTATTATTGGGCACAAATCTCGGCATAATCATAAACATGCGCGATCCCAGTGAGTATTGTATAGTATCAGGGGCGTAGCCAGAAATTTTTTCGGGGGGGGGGGGGGGTCCAACCATACTTTATGTATGTTTGTGCGTGCGTTTGTATGTGTGCGTGTACATATACGCAAGCAAAATTGAAAATTTTCGGGGAGGGTTTGAACCACACACCCCCCCCCCCCCCCCTTGGCTACGCCCCTGTATAGTATGATGCTGACCAAGCGAGCTGTCGAAACAACCAAAGCGACATTCGAATAAGCGAACACGGTTCGTGATCCGGCGTCGATATTATTCGAAATGAAACACGCCTCTGCAAGAAACATGCATCGTCGAAGTGGGCATGAAATATTTATTTTTTTGTTTGCGTATATCATTATGCTGTCAAAGGGAGCTCTAAAAAAATCCAAGGCGACATTAAACTTGCGATCCGACGTTGTTATCATTCGATGAAACCTCGGCAAAAGTGAAACTCCCACGAAACTGAACACTGCGCATTGCGATGCAGCCAGTGACTCAACAGGGCAGATGTAAATTTATGCTCTTCACACTGAGCTCATAATAAATTTAAAGCCGCACGACAAACTTGGCATCCAAGCAATTGAAAAGTTATCAATAGAAAACGCAAGCGAAAGCGTGCTGGATGGTTGCTGACAGCTTTGAGTAGACACGACTGCCGCAACGAATGTGCGTTTTACCGGTAACATAATTACAGAACTCGCGCAGTCACCTCCCAACTCATGTCAAAGAAATGTGCCCGTTCAGCATCTGCACGCACGTAGCGCTCGCACAAACAGCATCGCCCTTGACGACCTGCTCGGTCCCGAAAAGGTGGTCGATCAACCGTCCTCCTCTGGTAAGATTCCCACCGTTAAACCGTTTTTAGGGGCGAAGCTCCTTAAGGCGGCACCCGTTCGTCCCTCGTAGTCGTAGTCGTAGTAGTAGTGCGTAACAAGTCTTACGCTTTGACCTCCAAGGTGGTGCCGGTGGGAGATTTTTCCTGTGTGTTGTTGAACAATAAAAAATTCGCAGCGTGCGCGTTAACTAAAAGCCGAATTCTTCTGTCTCTCATTCCCCATTAGCAGCCATTGGCATGTTCCAGTAGGAAACGTTAGTAGAAGTAGAAGTGTAAGTGTTAGCTAAAAGCCGACTTCTTCTGTCTCTCATTCCCATTAGCAGCCATTGTTTACCTCCAAGGTAGTGCTTGGTGAGATTTCTCCTGTGCGTGATTAAACAATAAAAATTTTGTTCAAAACGCCGTTGATTGATGAAATAAACAGATGTTTTGTAAAAGCAAAACGAAAGAACGCCAGATGTTTCTAAAGCAAAGCGAAAAGACGCCAGCTGCTTAACGAAAGACGCCACATGTTTTCTAAAGCAATGGTTTTCTAAACAATGAAAATTCACAGCGTACATGTAAAATTAAAGTGAGCTGCAAGTCGTCATAACTCATCGAACCTTTAGTATAAACGCGCCCGATCTCACGTCGGTGATGATGTACTGGGCAGAATTCACGGAAGATTCACGGTTTACCGACGAACCTCCGCAGCTTCGCCCACTCATCATCATTCACTCCGTGGATATGCTGTGATTTTTCGGACTCCCTAGGGACCGCGAAATCGTCCGAAAAATCGGGCAGTAAAAAAAAAAAACAAATTCATGCTTTTTTATTCCGCTTAAGCGGTCAAATCGCCACAGCCACGTCCGAAATAGCTTTAATGCCTCCCAGTACAATTATCAGGCATTTTAGTGCGCGCCCAGGCTCTCGCAAATACATTCGGTACCTGCCGCGAACCCCGCTTAACTACGTACGTGCCAACCGCCACTTTTACATCTCGTGATGAGCGCCGCTGATAACAGCAAAGCGCGGAATAGATTACGGCTATAGGCCTCCCAAGCTCGGCCAGGGGGCGCTGCGTCGCACGCGTTTCGCCGCCTTTCTTGCGAAAACCGGTCGCTCCTGTCCCCACACCAGCCTTTTGACTGCGCTGTCTCCGCACGTTCAGGCGCCCTGCACGCGCTGTTCTCTGCTCGCCGTGCACGTGCAGCTTCACGTGTCGCTTGCTCTGAAGGTTTAGAAAGATCCCAGAGATGGAAAAAGTTCTTTGTGTGTACTTACGCGTATGCGAGAAAATCACAGCATATCCACGGAGTGAATGATGATGAGTGGGCGAAGCTGCGGAGGTTCGTCGGTAAACCGTGAATCTTCCGTGAATTCTGCCCAGTACATCATCACCGACGTGAGATCGGGCGCGTTTATACTAAAGGTTCGATGAGTTATGACGACTTGCAGCTCACTTTAATTTTACATGTACGCTGTGAATTTTCATTGTTTAGAAAACCATTGCTTTAGAAAACACCTTGCGTCTTTCGTTAAGCAGCTGGCGTCTTTTTCGTTTTGCTTTAGAAACATCTGGCGTTCTTTCGTTTTGTTTTTACAAAACATCTGGCGTCTTTCGTTGGTTTATTTCATCAATCAACGGCGTTTTGAACAAAATTTTTATTGTTTAATCACGCACAGGAGAAATCTCACCAGGCACTACCTTGGAGGTAAACAATGGCTGCTAATGGGAATGAGAGACAGAAGAAGTCGGCTTTTAGCTAACACTTACACTTCTACAGAGACAGAAGAATTCGGCTTTTAGTTAACGCGCACGCTGCGAATTTTTTATTGTTCAACAACGCACAGGAGAAATCTCCCACCGGCACCACCTTGGAGGTCAAAGGGTAAGACTTGTTACTCACTACTACGAGCACGACGAGGGACGAACGGGTGCCGCCTTAAGGAGCTTCGCCCCTAAAAAATCGGCAGTTGGCTGTATTTACAACCACTCAGAGGCTATTACCACAGCACTATGGAAGCCTCCATTACAAAGGCGCGTAGAAGGACACGCTTGGGCGCGTTAACATGTTCTGCGAACGTATTCCTCGCGCTGCTTCTAAAGTTACGTTTTCCCATGCTGAAACTGATGCAGGCTTGAAAATTCTTGCTTGCGGGGTCGTTTCGGCGCAGTTCGGCGCAATTTTTGCAATTTTTATGCTTTCGGAGCATCTTGGCGCAGGAAAACGGAATCGTATCAAAAAATGCGCAATATGCGCAGCTGTCTCACCCCTGCGAACCGAGAAGTACGTCAGCGAGCCTATTTCTTTAGTCGCCGTGGCAATCGGCGGTCGTGCTTCGGTCATCTGTTGCAGGAACTCACTTCGCTTCTTAATTTCGATCTGGTTTAATATGAAACGTAATAAAATAAAATCGTTCGCGATTAGTTTGCTTGGTCAACTTTTTAATAAACTATAGCTCTTGATCGAAATTGACTACATTAGTAAAGAAAAATGCTTTTTTTGTGTTATATGTATTGTATTAACGGCTGCAGGTGTACATATAATAGACAGCAAAAGGAGCATCGATCAGAGATTGTTAGTCAGAATGACCCACGGTGTAAGAAAAATACTTACACCGTGGAATGACCTAAACTTCCTCCAGTTTTTTGAAGGAAAGCACGTTATAACACAGATTTCGGTGGTGGCGTCGCACACGAAAAACGCGGGGCCGGCAAACGTACAGAAATGCGGCCCTCAAGGATACCCCGGCTGCAGGCGTATTTGTAATAATATAATAATAATATCTGGGGTTTAACGTCCCAAAACCACCATATGATTATGAGAGACGCCGTAGTAGAGGGCTCTGGAAATTTCGACCACCTGGGGTTCTTTAACGTGCACCTAAATCTAAGTACACGGGCCTCAAACATTTTCGCCTCCATCGAAAATGCAGCCGCCGCGGCCGGGATTCGATCCCGCGACCTTCGGGTCAGCAGTCGAGCGCCATAACCACTAGACCACCGTGGCGGGGCAATTTCATGAAAAACTAACAACACTTATTCCTGCCAAATAGCTTTGTATTTGTATGCACCGCTTTCCAATAAGTGATGCTCTCTAGATCGCGGGATTGTCGGCGATCGGCGTTTCTGATATGGCATTCTGATCTTTTATCGAGGTCGTTCGTCACTTCACGTCGCTACATTTCATTGTTTCCTGGATATGAACGCATGACGGACGTTGTTGCCTGTAGTATCTGAAGTGTTGCGCTGCTAAGCACGTGGACGAAGGACCGATTCCCGGCATGGAGGAAAGAAATAGTTAGGAAGGAGCGCTGCGCAATGCGAAGGAAAGAAAAAAATGACGAAAAAAAGAAAGAAAGAAAGAAAGAAAGAAAGAAAGAAAGAAAGAAAGAAAGAAAGAAAGAAAGAAAGAAAGAAAGAAAGAAAGAAAGAAAAAGAAAATTAGTAGGTCAGGCACGCACACTTCAAGCTTCTCTTGCTCCCATTATTCCGACAAGGCAAGGGTTCCCGATTTTTTTCGCCCTCCTCCATTCCTCAATGAGAAAGAGATTCATTCATTCATTCATTCATTCATTCATTCATTCATTCATTCATTCACATCCATAGCTTGTCTTCACATGCAATCTTGTTCATTCCTTTAAATGATACACTATGTTTTACAGGATGTGGTTCACGATCAGAAAGACCTTTATCATCGGAGTCGTCACGACATCTACGCTCGCGTCAGCCTGCGCTAAATCGACGAGGGCGCTCATTGCCGCAGGTGTTCCCAGGTGCGGACGGGTGCGGGCGGGTGATGGTGGGAGAGAGAATATAAGGAGCAGCATAGCTATCTACACGCAAAAAATTATTCCTGTCTTTATGCGGCTGGCGCAGGTACTCTTTCAAGGTGAGCGCACTGGTCGTGCTACCCATGGCACTAGGCACCACGCTTCTCTGCTGGACAGCGCTGTTCTTCGCGTACCTCAGCGAATAGTAAGTCTACATGCCGCTGAACGCCTTTTCGTTCATTAGCGCCAAGACCTCCTTGATTAGCGCTCATTGCAAGGGGCCAGCAAGCTTAGCTAATGATACGCCCAGTGTGACGATTGGCTAAAAAATTATGTTACCGACATTAGTAGCGTGAGAACTATTTTGTGGCCAAGATGTGCACGATGTTTTCTTTTTTTATTCTTGAGCTGAAACAATTACTGAAGTTACGAGGCCTACAGCGCAATTGTACTCCTTTTGCAAGGTTAATCGAATTACAAGGGAAATCGAAATATATGCCATCATTATAGTATACCATGCGATGATTAGTGCCATATCATAACCGAGTTTAGACCATAATTAGCGAAATATCGGTGCGAAATTTTGATGGTGTTTTTTTTTAAGTATTCGCCTTGCGGTACATATTGCAATTTACGAATCGAGGCCAATGATTTCACGAGGCGCCTCGATTTCGAATCTTGAAACCAGCGCCAAGCAGTAATATAGTAAGCTCCGTCCAATTTGCCGTAAAGAAGGCAAGATTAATCTATTTCAGAATAAGACTAGACTAGTCGCGGCGCATATCTCGTGGTGCTGCTGAGGGCGAGGATTCAAATTCCTGGCCACCGCGGCAAAAGAATTGAGCAGGGCCCTCCACTTTCAATGTACGAATCTGATGCGGCATATATCTGAGTTCTATTTGTAAAATATCCTTGTTTCGGTCTCATTTACAGCGATGAACTCGCACAGCGATCATCCGCCCTCGCTATCCGTGACGTAATGCAAGCGAAACTGGGCAGCATGGGCAAGATTGCGTAAGTATATTCCTTTAGAACTGACCTATCTCATTGGGCTGTAGTTTCGTTACAAATTATCCGGTTTTAATGCGGTTAGCGGCAAAAAAAAAATTCAGGAAGGATGAAAACTTAATGGCCTTTTCCGTTTTTTGATGTGCATCGCGGAAAGAAAAGCATAGATAAGAAATAACGAAAACTGCGACAATCCTCGACTCCATACAAAAGGGTCCGAATGCTGTTGCAGTCAGAGCAGCTTGACGTTTCGGGTAGTCATTTCGACATCTGCTGTATAGGTCAAGTGATTTATAACCTTTACAAACGTTTACGAGTCAGGTTTGGTATGTCGCATGAAAATCAGAGTTTTTGACAACGTGTTATAGGCGCAAGCCATCCCTTCTCGTATAGCATTCCGCGGTTTTCGTTACTTCTCATTTACTCTTTTTTTTTTCGACGTTGCACATCAGAAAACGGAACAGGTCATTAAATTTTAATCCTTCCTGAATGTTTTGAAATAATCACCCTGAAACAAGAACAGTGATCGTTCGAGCTGTAACTGAAAATGATCACATAATTAGACACCTAATAAGGATACTAAGATGCAACGGCGTAGCCAGAAATTTTTTCGGCAGGGAGGGGGCGGGTTCAACTACATTTTATGTGTGCTCTTGTGTGCTTTTGTATGTGTGTGTGTGTGGGCATATATACAGACGCAAAATTGAAAATGTTTGGGGGGAGGAAATCTTTGAAGCCCCCCCCCCCCCTTTCCGACCTGGCTACGCCAATGCTAAGTTCATCTATATTCTTAAAGTAAGGTAATTGAACGCCGGGAATGTTAGTCATATAGAGCGCGGTGAGTTCGCAGGAAAAAAAAAATTAACACCATGTGTTGCAACTAAAGTATGTTCAAATATAGTTCAAAACGCCATGGGCATCGACGTCTGTATCCAACTCGCTTCCATTATGTGATGGTTACGCGTCTTGTATATTCCAGTGCGCCACCTTGAAGTTTCCTAATCAACTAGCAATATGATGTGAATGTTGGTTTTGACAGAGTCTGTTTAGGTCTGTAGTTATTTTTGTGACAAAATAATATTGTACTATCGTCGGATACAACTTTAGAAGTCTGCGGCATTTCCTCCTCAAAGGCAGATGCACACAAGCCTTACCCAATGGGCGAGCACTCCAGACTGACGTCATGAACCAAACGGCCAGCCTTCGGAGAACATCGCCGAGTGCATGAGCGGAACTATTTCTTCTGCCGCGGAGGCGATCGGCTGCCGCTCTTCGGTAGTCTGGGCTCTGGACTGCTTAAGTTGTATCCGACCATAGGTGCCGAAAGCACCGTTGAGTAAGTATATAGTCGGTTAGAAGAACTGAAGATTAACGCAAGCTCCGCCCCACTACCGTTTCTATAGTCGGATACAACTTGACAAATCCGGAGAGGCCCCGCCCAGATGACCGAAGCGCGGCAGCCGATCGCCTCTGAGGCTAAATAGTCCCGCTCATGCACTACGCAACGTTCTCGGAGGGCGGAGTCACCGGCCGTCAAGCTCATGACGTCAGTCTGGAGTGCGCGGCCATTGGAGCAGGCTTGTATGCATCTGTCTTTGAGGAGAAAATACCGCGGACTTCTAGAGTTGTACCCGAAAATAGAACCAATAGAATTGGTTCTAAACACGCTTAGCTCAAAGCCATAAAATGCAGCACAGAAGCACTCGCTGACTGCTTCCCATTAAACCGATTCCCACAAGGCTTGAGATCTGCCGAATTTTTTTCAATGGAGAAACTCGCAAGCAGACACTGCCTGCGTCGGCGGCGTCAATCGCGGACGAGGGCGCGTTCTCGTTCCTTGCGAGCTGGTAGTTCAGCCGCTGGTTCAGCGTTCATCGCAGAAAGAGCGTTTCCATAGTCAACGAGCGCCGTTCGCGCTCTCTCGCCACAAGGCGAGCGCTGAGGAGGTGGCGCCCTCTCTTGCCCTCAAGCAATTGGAGCAGAGAGAGAGTGGTTCGTGAAAGAAGAAACTAAAAGGGGCGCTATTCGATGCACGCCGCGACAGCAGACAACGATGCACGATGCACGCCGACACCCTCAGGTGCTTCGCCCCTAAGACGTTGCCCAGTAGTGCGGCGCGCCTGTCATTCATATGTGCAAGAGAGTGGTGCTTTGCGGTTTCCGCTCTAACGATAACTATTTTTAGATGCGAAAACATCTTATGCTCGGGGCAATGCCCGTTCTACGGCGTCCGCACCCATACTGCGCATGAGCCAATTCTCTCCTCTCTCCTTGCGTGAGCGCGAGCAGGTGGGAGGAGGTGGCGTGAGCGCTGCCTTCGCTTCGTTTCTCCTCTCCCGTTTCTCTCTCTCCGCCACAGCTGTGCGCTAGTATATAAGGCGGCGCGCGCTCGCTCCCGTTGCACTCAGGCCTCGGAAAGTCTCAAGTTCCAGCCACCGCCGAAGGGGGGCGAAAAAATCGACCCCGTTTGCAGCTAAAAAACAAACCATAGTGGCTCCGTTCAAATCTGCCCTCGGCGACGCCAAAAAATCCGCCAGAGGCGCCGTAATAAAAGCATATTTAAGAGAAATACAGCTATCATTCCTGCATAAAAGTGCTTTTTCTTGTGTAACTGAAAGTAATGTTTGAATGATGAGCAAATTTGTTGTTTAGTGATTGAAAACATCTCTGCCTTGTCGCTCACCGCTGACGGCCGGCGCGCGGTAAAGAGCAAGCGGACCGTCGCTGTGACCAGTGACGAAGCGCAAAAAGTGCGCCGCTGCGTCTCGGGTGTCGCAGATAACGCGCAGAATATGCGCAGTTAGCGTCCGATGGTTGGCAGCTGGTTTGTTGATCCCCGTTTTCTTGCGAATTCTATCGTTAACGTTGTCTAAAATACGCATGAAAGTTTTTTTAATTCACCGATGTAATCATATTGCAATTATGGTGGGCAGTCGGTGTGCTACTGTATTGTGCCGCAGGAGCTGCGATACCAGCGAAGGCGTCAGTTTCCACAGGTTCCTCGACGATGGCAGGTACACGTACTTTCAAGCTCAGCGCTTTTCTTTCTGCTTTGTGACCTCGTTAACATATCACACTTCACTGTTCTCGCTTTTGAGTTGTAGCTAACACGTGTGGACAAAGCTGCTATTTCACTTGTACTTGCAAGGTCTGGTGGGCTCAAATGAACGAGTGAATTATGCGATGGCATGAGCACGACTTGGCCAGACTGTTGATGAAGCCTACTTTCCAGTGGCGATGTCACAATAAGAGAATGACCGGGATAGAAAATCGTTTCTCCCTTCTCTGTATTTCCGCACCTCTTTGAGGCCTTGCATATATCCCATTTATGGGTTGTTTCATCGGTATCACGTGTTAAAATGCTCATGTTTTCTGCCATTCTGTAAGCATCCACTATAATGTGATTTCATTGCGTGAACCTGCTTGGTATTCTCGGCCTGACCGCAATATGTTGTAATAACAACAAACCCGGGGGTCTTCAGGCGTACTCGTTGAAAGCAAGTACTGAAAAATTCTGAGCGCTAGATGACGGTGGAAACGGGCAACAAACGTCATCTAATTTGTTTTGTCTCTTTGAAGTACCGCGAAGGCTAGTCGTTTACGAGCTCACGATGTCTCAACAAGGACCTTTTACCGCTTGCTGACTGTCAATAAAGATTGTCGTTCCTTCTACTCACTCGTGAATTGTTCTTACTGGTGTCAGTTGCCAATGTATGCCTTTCGGTTCCATGTAACCTTCGTACGCAAAGGTACTGCGTTCCGAAGGGCGCTTTGGCGTGCTGCTGGGCGTATCGACGCGCTCAAAACAAGCGGGCGAAAGATAACGAGACCTCCGTAGCCCTACGCGAGTCCCGGCCTCTTATGGCATCTTCATGAAATCGCCCCGGTGCGCACCGGGGCGCCCCGGTGCACCGTTTCGTCCAATCATCGTAGCGCTTTGGTGCCCCGGTGCGCACCGGGGCGATTTGTCGAAAATGGCATTACGTCCACTTCTGTTTAAAAAGGATAGAATAAAAAACCAGCCGAGGCACCCGCGTATGCGCATACGCACCCGGTACGGAATAAAAAACGCAGCCATTTGCATTTTTCTACCTAAAAAACAATAAATTTTGTTTTCCGCTTCCTGTTTACGCAGCGCCATCTCTTGGGTGCCTTCGGTAGTTCCATGCGCTACCGCTGCTTATCTTTCGTACCGTTGTCAAGGCTACAGTTTCCCTTCTCTAAACTGGTTCTTTATTCTATGTTGCACTCTCCTTCGCAACGGCGCTATGGACGCTCGCGAAGCTAAACGTAAACGGCAATGCCGGCAAGCAAATCTCGAAGCTGCGAGGGTGCGAAAGCGCGCGTTCGCTGTGCTTCCGTCATTCTCTCTCTGTGCAACGGTGTGCGAAACGCCATGAACAACGTCGGCTCTAGGTGCAGCGGCAGCGCCACCGCCGCGGAGCAGAGGAAGGCTTGGGAAGCCGAACGTAAACGTCAGCTTCGGCAAGCGGTAATACAAACGCCTCGACAACCACAGTCTCATAAGTCACATAAGAGAAACGGAAACTCGATGCGCACCCCCCGCGGTGCTTTCGCATCTCACCGCGGTTGCCCGTAGGGGGAGATTATGCGTTATTTTTCGCTGCTAATGCAAATAATAGGCATACTATAAATTAAAGCTTCGTCGTTCCTTGTTAAATTGTTATGTTTGGCTGAGCAGCGAAGTCGGAATCTTTTCTGAAATTTGCCTCGAAGTTCAAGCTGTCGACCGAAACCTAGCGACACGAACATGCGCCTGTATGGGAAAGTATATGTTTTGCATCTCGCCATCATGTGTAAAGCATGTCGTTTCTGCGAGCTCGAAAGTCATGCCGGCTATGCCCTCCCTTAGTAGACTATGTACTACTCTCAATCGTTACCATTTTCTAAACACACAACTTAGTGCTGTCCACGGTGTAAGATATATACTCTATATATCTTACACCGTGGTGCTGTCCCATAGCAGGGTGCGTGTAGCGCCCTAAATCGTCAACATTTTCTAAGTGCGGAGCACATGAGGGGCCCGCGCTGTCGTACGCTGTCACCTCATGTCGTCGCTTAGCCGGCTCGGCGTTACGCAGGCAAAACCATGCAAGGGTCGGCAACCTGCGGACCGCGGGGCAGTGTTATGCGGTCTCTGGCAAGTAGTCAGAACCCCCTCCCCTTGTCCCTTCTTATCTGAAGGCCGACATGGCAGCTTCGACCTCAAGTGGGCTTTTTGCTTGTAACCTATGTTTGTAAATTGCAACCTTGTGACATTCGTGCTGAAAATAACATGAATTCTATTCCAGTTTTGTACATTATCGTAAGTTCACCTAATCGCTCCCCGATTTCCCGTCCGGCCCCCACAGTGACGACTTCATGCAACTTGGCTCTCCGCCTCAAAAGGTTGCCGACCCTGAATGTATAGCAAAGGGTCGGGTAAGGGAAGTGAGGGGGGAGGAGGATGTAAAGGAGGAGGGGAGGTAAAGCATAGCATAGCCATGTGTAGTATAGCATAGCAAGGGGGCGGAAAAGGAAAGTTAGACTGAGGAGGGGAGATATGAGGAGAGAAAAGAGGAGGGGAGAGGGCACCACTGAATTATACGTGACGGCTTCCTTTCCCGCCATAAGCCTGTTTCACATGCGCCCTTTACCCGAGGGTTTCCTTTCTCCGAGTGTGCTTGTTTTGGTGCGCTTGAGTTGCGGCGTTTCACCAGCCTTCAACTTCGGTGCTCGATTTTCATGCATCTAAACGCTTTGCTCTTTATCCTCCAGTGCTTATGTCCATCTGTCCTGGTCCTTGTTTTTAAACGGTGTGCAAATACCATTTGTCGTCAATTGTTACTATCTCATATCAGTGGGCTACCTCAGATTTATTTAAGAAATAAGAGAGCGAGTTATTTTGGTCGAGTTATTCCGTTTGAATAATACGCCGTATTCATGCAGTAGGAAACGCCTTTATTTATTTATTTATTTATTTATTTATTTATTTATTTATTTATTTATTTATTTATTTATTTATTTATTTCGGAATACGGGTCCAATTCATTTCTCTTTGTATATATACATTCTTAACCCATATATGCCCAGTGTCCTACATATAGGACGCTTCTTTGATGCACTCTAACATCGCTATTTCTTTAGCTTATGACTAGCGCCACCTACAGCACATCAAGCAGGCCTCATTCTCAACGTGTGCAAGCCTAGACATTGCTTGCTTTTCATCTTCTTGCTTTTCATGCTGCCATGTGCCGACCACTTTCTCCGGGCAAACGCTTGCTTTGTGTGAAAGACGTCATGGAGAGGAAGAAGTGCACGTGAATTGCCGACCGCTATCTCCGGGCAAACGCGTGTTTTGTATGAAAGAAATCATGGAGAGGAAGAAGTGCAATGTCGGTGTGCACGTGAAATGTTTCAAAGCTTACCAAACCCGCACATAGCAGGCCTAATGCCCAGTGTCCTATATGTATAGGATGACTTGAAAAACAGTGTTGCGTTTACCTGGCAGTAAATAAAGAACTTGTGCTTTCTTTTGAGGGTAGAAGTACACTTTTTGTGAAAAAAAATATTTGTTTGTCATTTTTTCTGAGTTTGGACATATATGGGTTCTAAGAGCGTGTGAAAGAACATCGGCTCAAATTCGCAAGAACTGTTTACGCTAGAATTGTCGTAAGAGAAAATTTCAGCCAATGCTGGCACTTGGCATATCGTTAACGAATGCAGCTGGCCAATCGCGCAGGACCACCTACGCGAATAAAATGTTTTGTGGATTCGGCCCCTCGTTTGCAGTTAACACTGAATGTAAAGACACTTACGTCTGTAATGTGTATCTTGCAGGTTACAGGAACGTTTCTGCTTTACCGTTTGCTTGGTTACCACGCTCACTTGCTCTGCCATACTATACACCAGGTATGTGACGCCCCGATATAGTTGTTATCGACAGCTACGCCTTTATCAAACTGTTTGCTACCACTTAATCTTTAGTCAGACCCAGTGCGGGGAGGCATGTTCACTTTAATCAAATACAAACTGAACGCCCATTTTAGACTTATTCGTCTAAATCCAACGTCATCTTCCCGTTGGTTACTGACATCAAAAGACGAAAGCTATAGGTTGCGTTGCCCAAACTGACAACGTCCAAACCGCAGCAGTTTGGTGTCGTCATATCAAATAATTCCCACATACTGTACATGCGTATGTGTATTTTGATCAGGAATTTGCTCGAACTTTCTTGGTTGAGCACTTGGTTCATTTTGACTGAAATACATTGCTGCAATGTCAACAAAGCAACTAGCTACGTGAGTGGTGGATTTCGTCATTTCATGACGTCACAAGCAGCTACGGTGTAACATGAAGTTTCCCTCGCCCAGCCCCCCTTCATATTTCACATACATTTGTTAACGACAGCATTCAATTGATTAAGCCGAGTGCATTGCGCTAGCCGACCCAACCATGTAGTAGACGAAACATCAAAATATACGCGCAGGGCTTTCTCCACGGGGCTGAGGCACGTACATCCTAGGCTGCGTATTAGTTTTACAAAATCGAAACGGTCATCCGCATGAAAATTCCATAGCACTGATTGGAAAACTTCCGTCTGCGGACAATGTTGAGATTTCTGTACTCTGTAAGGGTAGGCCACCACTTCATCTCAAACTATAGTGAACTTTACTGGCGTCTATTTAAAGGGTCCCTGAAACAGTTGTTTTTTTAGTTATAGAAGTAGTAAGGCTATAGAAAGTATACAACTAGAGTAAACGATTAGCACCACAATTTAAGCGAATGAAAATTAATTGAGTTCATTGAAATATTGTGAGCGGCTGGGATCGTTGCGGCACCTGGCGGAGCACATCTCAAACGCGCGCTTGTTTTTACGTGGCCTCTGAGATCCGCTTCGGTGGCGCAAGAAACACAAAATTAACCCAACCAGTTTACACGTGTGGCCAAGTGCCATTACCAGACAACTAAGTCAAAGATTAGGGTTGCCTCCAGAATATTTAACACGAAAGTGTTCTATGCCGGGGTCCACCAAGACTTCAGTGACGTATTTTCGTCACGGAAATTACGTAGAAAGAATTAACAGGATCAGACTGCGAATAAAAACTTAAAAGAAAAATGTTCCACCAACGGGAGTCGAACCCACGATCTCTTGGTCCGCGACAACAGATGCCGGGCATACTATCAACACCGCCACCATCACACATTCTGGAGGCCTTACAAACGAGCCTTTTTTTTTAGGGGCGAAGCTCCTTATAGCATCACCTGGTCGGTCGTCACTCCATGCGGTGCGCCCGCGCCTTCGCGTCTCCCGTATCATTCAATAGATGGCGCTGTCCCATAGAGATGCATGTAAACTGCAGTTGGGTGACGATATACTAGATGGCGCTGTCCCATAGAGATGTGTTCCTAAGCGCACTACTCCGGGCTTAGATGGGGTTCCCGTCAGCCTCATTAACGAACTCGGACATAAAACTAAAGAAGCACTGCTGAAAGCCGTGGAAAAGTGCTTACAGGAGAGGGAAATACCAGACAGTTGGCGAAAAAGTAGAATGAACTTAATCTATAAAGGCAAGGGAGAAAAGGATAACATTCGCTTGTATAGACCGCTAACCATTACATCGGTGCTATACAGGTTGGCGATGCAGGCAGTAAAATTAAAAATAGAAGCATGGGTAGAACAAAACGATATTTTGGGAGAACTTCAGAATGGATTTCGAATTGACAGGCGGTTAGACGATAATCTGTTTGTTCTTACCCAGTGTATAGAAATATCGAAAATAGAAAACAGGCCCTTATACGTAGCTTATCTAGATATTACCGGGGCGTATGACAACGTTAATCAGGAAATTTTGTGGGATATACTGAAAGAAGTGGGCATAGGTGACGACTGTATACAGCTTTTGAGGGAAATATACCGAGAAAATACAGTTTGTGTAGAATGGGAAGGAATAAGTAGTAAGGACAGCGTTGAAATTAGCAAGGGGCTGAGACAGGGATGTCCTTTGTCCCCGCTGTTATTCATGCTGTACATGGTGAGGATGGAAAAAGCGCTAGAAGGTAGCAACATTGGATTTAATTTGTCACACAAGCAGGTCGGCACGATGGTTGAGCAGAAGCTTCCAGGTCTATTTTATGCTGATGATATTGTCTTATTTGCGGACAGTCAAGATGATATACAGCGACTGGCAGATATATGCGGAAGGGAATGTGAGGCTCTAGGACTAGGATTTAGTGCAACAAAATGTGGATTGATGGTATTCAATGATCACGAGGACCATGCGGTCCTTATACAGGGCCAAAAAATACCGAGGGTAAGCGAGTACAAGTACCCCGGAGTATGAGTAAATGAGGGGGATAGATATATGGAGGTACAAGAGAAAGCATCGGTACCAAAGGGAAAGAGGAATGCTGCAATTATGAAGCACAGAGCTTTATGGGGATACTTTATTTTTATTTGGATACCCTAAGGGCCCGGTGGGCATTATATAGGGGGGGATTAATTGGAAGTGTAAGATAGTCACAATTCAGGCATACATTAATTGAAACGGTAACACTTTCAACACAATACGAAAATGAAAAGATGATAATTCAGGCATACAGGAAAAAAGAAGTAATATAAATACAATGCTAACCACATGATTAACAAATATCAGGCATACAGGAAAAAAAAATATTATTAATACAATGCAAACTACATGACTTACAAATATCAATGGTGTCGGGGTAATTATTTTCCATGTTTGCACAATTTCTGAGATGATCACAATGAATGAACCCATGCGGTATACGTACAATAAAAATGATTTATAAAAAAGTGGTATCGCGCTCGAGAAACGAGTGGAGCGCTAACTGGAAGGACTGGTGATCGTTGATGGTGGCAATGCTAGATGGAAGTGAATTCCATTGATCTATTGAGAGTGCGAGAGGTGAATTGCGGTATTTATCGGTGTGAGAAAAAATTGGTTTGACTTTATAGGCGTGGTCTAATCTAGAAAAGATGTGGTGCGCGGGATAAATGTGAGATCTCGAAAAGGGCGTGCCGCTATGGTAGAGGGTGTGAAAGAAGGATAACCGGGCAAGTGTTCGGCGCAAGGCAAGTGAATGCATATCAAGGGTGCTTTTTAGTTTTGTGACACTTTGAAAACGAGAATAAGATGATAAGATGAACCGGGCTGCTTTGTTTTGGACCGCTTCGAGCTGATCTGTCCAGGTGATGTGATGGGGATGCCAAATAATAGATGCGTATTCTAACGAGGGACGAATGAGTGAGTTGTAAGCTAATAACCTGGTGTCATGGTTCGCGAGATAAAGGCGTCGCTTCAAGAGACCGAGCTTTTTTAAGGCTTTAGAGGTTATGTATTCTATGTGGTCATTCCAGGTCAAGGTCGAGTTGAATATAACACCTAAGTATTTATATGTCAAAATTGAGTCAATTATGATGTTGTCAATTGTGTATGAATTGGTCTGAGAATTCGTTTTCATGCTAAACTTAAGGTGTTTTGTTTTATCTATGTTGATTTGCATCTGCCATAAGGAACACCAATCTGTTAGTTTACTGAGGGCAGACTGTAAGTGAACAATGTCGGTAGAAGTCCTTATTTCCTTGTATATTATGCAGTCGTCTGCAAACAGTCGTATTGAGGCATTTATGTCGGTTGATATGTCATTAATGTAGATTAGGAACAAAAGTGGTCCCAGCACTGACCCCTGTGGTACCCCTGATATGACGCGTTCGCCGTTCGAGATATGACTTTGTATTTTCACGAACTGCTTGCGGTTTGATAGGAACTGTTCGATCCATGTCGTTGTTTTGTGGTCAAGTTGGAGATTGCGTATTTTTAGGATTAAACGGTTGTGAGGGACGCGATCGAATGCCTTCGAAAAATCGACGAAGATTGCGTCGACATACAGAGACGAGTGCAGTGATTGATGAAGATCGGTTACTAATTCGAAGAGTTGAGATTGGCAGGACAGGTTTTTGCGAAAGCCATGCTGGTTTATGAGAAGAAGGTTGTTTTCGTTAAGATATATCATGGTATGTTTGTGTATTATATGTTCCAGTAACTTGCAGCTGATTGAGGTTAATGATATAGGCCTGTAGTTGCCTGGAAGCGAGCTGTCACCGGATTTAAATATAGGTATAATGAACGCTGACCTCCAGTCGTCTGGCACGCATCCGGTGTCGATGGATTGCTGAAATATTAGAGAAAGTAAGTAGGCTGAGTGATGCTTGGTAAGCTTCAAAAGTTTAGCGCTGATTCCGTCGGGACCTGGACTTGTTTTAAGCGGGAGGCGTTCTATTGCACACTGTACGCCGTGTGCTGTAACTATAATGGGTGCAAAAGGAAGTGTAATGTGAGGTTGAACGAGCGTAAGTGAACTATCCAGAGGTAGTTCGTCTGTAAATACCGCGGCAAAGTTATTGTTGAAAACATTGGCGCATTCAGCTACCGGTAATGCACTGCCATCGTCACCTTGAAGCGTTGGCACAGAGTGATTATTTTTTGGATTTACGACTTTCCAAAATACAATAGGTACGAGGTGCTTCGAGGGCTGTGGAAGGGTGTGATGGTCCCGGGGCTTACATTTGGGAACTCAGTAGTGTGCATGAAGTCAGAGGTACAATCAGGAATGGATGTAAATCAAAGGACGGTGGGCCGCCTCGTGTTGGGCGCTCACGGGAAGACGACAAATGAGGCTGTAAAGGGTGATACGGGATGGACAGGCTTTGAAGTGAGGGAAGCTCAGAGCAAAATGAGATTCGAAGAGAGGCTGAGGAAAATGAAGAACAATAGATGGGCAGAGAAGGTTTTCAGGTATTTGTATAGAAAAAGCGTTGACAGGCAGTGGAGAAAAAGAACTAGGAGGCTCATCAGTAAATATACGGCTAGCAGTGCGGGCGATATGGCAACAAGGAGCATTAAGCGGAAGGTCAGAGAGGCGGAGAGGACTTATTGGATGGCAGCGATGGAAAAGAAGCCGGCTCTGAGTAACTACCGAAAGGGAAAAAACGAAATAAGGAGGGAAAGGTTTTATGATAATTCAAGGGGAAGCGCTTTACTGTTTGAAGCAAGGTCGGGCTGCCTTAGAACGCGTAGTTATAAAGCGAGATTCAGTAACGAAGAAGAACAATGTACATGCTGCGGGGGAACTAAGGAAACGATGGAACATGTACTGATTGAATGTGGCAATATTCACCCAGGTATACGTGTGGGCACGAGTCTACATGAAGCCTTGGGTTTTAGGGACAACAATGGAAAGCTGCACACGTCCGCGATAGAAATAAGTAAGAGACGGTTAGAGTATTGGTGGCAGAAAAGTAGAGATAAAGAACAAAAATAAATAATGGGGGGAAAATAAGGTCATTCTTCCTTAAGAGGCAGAGAGATGGACCGTGAATTTATATTTTTTTGGTATAATAACATAGATTTAATCAATGTAGATAAGGTATTAGGCCAACATGAAACAAGGAAGCTTTTTTTTTTTCTTCGAGCCTGGTGGCAGACATGTCACCGCGTTTTAAAGGGGACGCTCATAGCATCCATCCATGTGCGATATGTGTGCCAAAAAAAGAAAAAAAAGAAAAAAAAAGCAGCGGCACTCCGCACGCTAGATGGCGTGCAAAATCAAAGCGGCGTATCGCTTTGATTACTGCTGGGCGAAACCACTGAACATTTCACGGTGTAACCATGATTGCTTCAGGTGCTTCGCCCAAGCTCTTCATCATTCACCCGTGGATATGCTGTAATTTTTCTTTTTGGTGTCAAACGACATTTTTCAATGTCGCGGTAGAGGATTGAGGTCGCTATCGCTCCGAATTATAGGCTTACCTGAATGTTGGTTATTCCGGTGACAAGCCGAGCCTCTCGTCGGCCGCGCGATTTCAGCAAAGCCGAGTTGGTGACCTGCGTGGCGCTGGCAGCGTTCGCGCTGGTGTTCGGCCTCCCTGGCATCAGCGGATTACCCATGCGCGACGTGGTCGCCCAGCTGCCCTGGAACATCATCCTCATCCACGGAGGCAGCCGCTGGCTGTCAGCGGCGCTCAGGGTGGGCCACGCTGCATGTCGAAGGCTATGTCGACTGCTATACCACACCGCAATGACTAACGTATCATTGTTAATGCACTGGTGCATTGCCAGCTGGAAAAACGGTGTTCCACACTCGCCGTCATGGCTGTGAGCAGTGCTGGCTTACACTGCCACGGTAGCATGCACAAAAATACCCGAGAGTGTGGACGGGAAAACGACCGCCGCCGTAGCTCAGTGAGTAGAGCAATAATCGGACGCATTATCCGAAGGTTGTAGGCTCGGTCTCTAGCGGCTGCAAAGTTGTTCTTGCATACACATAGATTCATTTTCAATTTGTTACTACACTACAGT
Source organism: Rhipicephalus sanguineus (assembly GCF_013339695.2). NCBI lineage: Eukaryota > Metazoa > Arthropoda > Arachnida > Ixodida > Ixodidae > Rhipicephalus > Rhipicephalus sanguineus. The sequence continues at coordinate 61,557,191 of NC_051179.1, forward strand.
TAAAGACTACAGATAATGACCCCTGTCCTCATTGTCTGTCGGTTTTATTAGGTTGTATCTAACAAAGAAACAAGCCCTTGGTCCATGGCCCTTCTCTCGTTCAAATGAACGCACGAATCATAAAGCAACATCTAACTGGCCACACCTGAGGAGATCTGTCGAGGTTTCGCTATACCCCGTGAGACCTTCCCCAACAATATGCAAATTAATATTTCCTTTTAGAGAGGACGAATGTGCTCAGCGTGATCAGAAAAAAAATGCTTTAACTTTTCTTCATTTGCAATGGCGCAGAACCGACACTTAGAAAATAAAAAATTGGGGGACCCTTAAGCTTCGCCTTTAAGAGTTGAACGCGATAGCGAAATCCGGCCCCTAGTGCGCACTTCAACCACTAAGTGCATACTTATTAATGTGTATTGTTACACTCACACACGCACGCACGCGCGCGAATTTTACAGGCTTTCGATCTAAAGCAAGAGTCGCAGGGCCTCCAAGATATACGCCGCGCGCCGGCCCTCTCGGATGCCATGAAAAGTCGAGACATATTTCTCACAATGCCTCACAGATGGCAGCACATTATCTAGCATTTGCTGCGTTGGCTTGATATGTTTTCCTCTAGATGGACATAGTTGTCCATTTTTAGAGCTGTTTGAAAGTTCGTGTGTGTATTTAGCGGCGATGGCTGCACTATCCCGGCGTTTTTCGACGTAGTTTGATGGCCTCGCGAATGCGCCTACCGTATGGGCTCGTTTTCGTCGTGACACCTGCCGAACAAAATGCGTTAAGGAGACTCCTTCTACTACATGGCATTTACGTAGTGTTTTTGTCCGAAGCAGCTGCAAGCAACATCGTGGCTTTGTGGTAAGACACCTGCTTGCCACGCGAACGGCCTGGGTTCGATCCTCATTGGGACCGAAGATTTTATCGTTTGTTTTATTTGCTACTTTCTCGATTTTTCGCTCACGGATGATTTTTCGCTCACAACCAACGGTGCCGACGCCGACAGCGGAATTTCTGCGACACGAGCTCTCTAACGCTACCGCGTTAAAAGTAGCAATAAGCATGGAGCAACTTGGAGTATTCACATTAAAAGGCTTGTAGTATACCTCCGCAAATCAAAACAATGCCGTCCCCGGCTATAGGAAGAGCCGGCGCAGCTTCTTGGCCGGGCTGTCGATAGATAAGCGTTGCCGATAGCCTTCCCACAGGCCAGTCGTCCTAGCTTATACTCTCACGTTGTCCACACATCCGTTCGATGCAGGACTCTGGGCTGGCAGTGTGGCTAGTGAGCAGTTACACGAACGAGCGATTTCGCGACATGACGGCCGCGTGGCAGCTGTCCGTGCTCTTAGCCGCCTCCTCGCTCGTCAACGAGGGTGGAGAGCAGCCCGACATGCTCACCGCACAGCTAGTACCAGTCGTCACGGACATGGTGAGCACAAGCTCTTGACGCCGGTACCATTCGTGGCCACTGCACCTCGACAAATACTCCACCGCCCTCTTTCGTACTGAGAAAAAAAATCACAGCATATCCACGGAGTGAATGATGATGAGTGGGCGAAGCTGCGGAGGTTCATCGGTAAACCGTGAATCTTCCGTGAATTCTGCCCAGTACATCATCACCGACGTGAGATCGGGCGCGTTTATACTAAAGGTTCGATGAGTTATGACGACTTGCAGCTCACTTTAATTTTACATGTACGCTGTGAATTTTCATTGTTTAGAAAACCATTGCTTTAGAAAACACCTTGCGTCTTTCGTTAAGCAGCTGGCGTCTTTTTCGTTTTGCTTTAGAAACATCTGGCGTTCTTTCGTTTTGTTTTTACAAAACATCTGGCGTCTTTCGTTGGTTTATTTCATCAATCAACGGCGTTTTGAACAAAATTTTTATTGTTTAATCACGCACAGGAGAAATCTCACCAGGCACTACCTTGGAGGTAAACAATGGCAGCTAATGGGAATGAGAGACAGAAGAAGTCGGCTTTTAGCTAACACTTACACTTCTACAGAGACAGAAGAATTCGGCTTTTAGTTAACGCGCACGCTGCGAATTTTTTATTGTTCAACAACGCACAGGAGAAATCTCCCACCGGCACCACCTTGGAGGTCAAAGGGTAAGACTTGTTACTCACTACTACGAGCACGACGAGGGACGAACGGGTGCCGCCTTAAGGAGCTTCGCCCCTAAAATTGCAGTAGAAACCATATAGACATAGAACCACCACCATCACTGCTTGCCACAGTCAATGCGAACACACTGTCTTTGATGAAGTACTAATCTGCACGCGCATTTATTTGAATGGCGACTGGACAAAACTCCGACAGCGTTGTGCACTGGTGGTGACAACGCGCTTGCTTGAACCAGGGCACGGTCCTAGATATATTAGATGCGAAGCATCTTATGGCGGAGTTCAAACTGGTGGTGGTGGTGGTGGTGGTGGTGTGCGGCGTGACCACCCTTACTGCGCATGCGCGAACGCTCTCAACACACCTCCTCTCCCACGTTCCCCTCTCCCACTCTCCCTCTATCCCCTACCCCTCTTCCCTCCCCCTATTCCCTCCGCTCTCTCACTTCTCTCCCCTTCCCCCTCTCCACTTCCCCTCTGAAACGCGGGCTCGACATGCCGAAACGCTGCTTCGCATCGCCTCATGGTCCCCTTTAGCGGAGATTGAGTGATTTATCTTACACCGTTGACCCGTGTCTTGCAATACTTTTCTTTGTGCTTGCGCGAAAGAAGTTCTTGACTTAAGCTATCAACGTTTCTTTAAAAAAAACGCGCCAAGAGTCTGAACGAGCGTGCTTGGGCACTGGACGTTTCTTAATGGTGTTGTCTTCCACGCCTGCGTCAAATCAAGCCGTTTTTGCGTGTACGGTGCATGTAATCGCTTACTGCGAATTTCTACGATATAGCGCTATAGGCTTGATTTTTTATTTATTTATTTATTTATTTTCAATACTGTCGACCCCAGTCATGGAGTCATTACAGAGGGCATATTGTACATTGTATTCATTCATAACGACCACACAATAACATTCCAAGTAACATACGGGTTCACTTACACTGTTGGTAAACAACAACGAAATATAAGGAACAATAAATTTTCTACACTGAAAAACAAGGCGACATTCGTACCAAAATTTGCTGTACACTGTTATAAAAATATATAGGTGTGTAGCGCATCTTTAATATCGGCACAACCATCACTATCTACAAGTGTGTCCGGCAAACCATTCCGCATTTTATTTGCGCTAGGAAAAAAGAAGAGACTGAAACGAGAGGCATCAATTTGAAACGCGCCAAATTTTTCGGTATGCATATCAGAGAGCAGGACAAATGGCGGTGACAGAATCAACAATATGCGCAGTTTTCTAGCAGCAAACTCAGGAAACTGCTGACTTGCGCATACGAAGCCAGGTATTTGAGCGATGGATTGAATGAATTAATTTTTTTTTATCCCTTCATTTTACCAGACGGAGGCGAAAAGTTAAGGCTGGCCAAGTACTGTCTGGCCTGCCACAGTGCACTGTGCAAAAAAAAAAAAAGAAAGAAAGAAAAGGAAAGAGGAAAATAACAAAGTATGCGAAGCATTGACACACTATTGTAGGTTACGCATGGTTTCTAACACTGCGTTGAATGCTGATAATGTGTCGGCATTAGTAGCGTTTGCCTTCAGTTTATTCCATTCGCGTATTGTTAGTGGGAAAAACGATTTTCCAAAAACGTCGCTCTTTGAGGAATATTCTTTCAGACTGTATTTGTGCTTATGACGGGTAGGGCGCGACTGTGAAAATGTGACGTACTTAGAGACATCTACCTTGTAGTGGCCATGTAACAACTGGTACAAGAACCTCAGGCGCGCCTCTTTTGCCCTAGTAGCTAGTTTATCAATGCCAGATGAAGCCAGAAGGTTAGAGGGAGAATCTGTACGTTTGAACTTGTTGTGTACGAACCGTATGGCTTTGCGTTGTACTGCCTCTAATTTACTAATACTACTTATTGAATAAGGAAACCAAACTACGTTGGCGTATTCTAATACTGGTCTTACGAACATGGTGTAAGCCAAGAGTTTTGCGGGCGCTGGTGCAGTTCTAAGTCTTCTTTTTAGGTAGAAAAGTTTACGAAGTGCGGCCGCAGTGACGTTAGCTATGTGTGTATCCCATCTCAGGTCAGATGTTAATGTAATGCCTAAGTACTTATGCTGCACAACATTAGTCAGTGGTGCACCATGAATGGTGTAAATGAATTGTGATGGATTCTGCTTACGTGTTACCATCATAGCTGCGGATTTTTTTACATTAATGGACATTTGCCACTTAGCGCACCAATCCGCTAGCTTAGTCAGACACTCATTGAGGTTAATGTGGTCTGTGAAGCTGGTTACTTCCTTATAAATAATGCAGTCGTCTGCAAACAGCTTGATATTACGGTCAATGTCTGACGCGAGGTCGTTTATGAAAATTAAAAATAATAGTGGTCCCAAGACGGAACCTTGAGGGACCCCAGAAGTTACGGGGACTATGTTTGATATGTGACCTTCATACAGCACGAACTGTGAGCGATTTGTAAGAAAGCTTTCTATCCAAGAGAACAATAACCCCTCTCCTATGGCACTTTTCAATTTTATTAGTAATTTGCTGTGACATACGCAATCGAAAGCTTTAGATAAGTCAAGTAAGATCATGTCTGTTTGGCCGCGATTATTTATGGTGAAAGCTAGATCATGAACTACCTCCGTTAGCTGCGTAACAGTGGACAGGCCACTACGAAACCCGTGTTGGTTAGCAGACAAAAATTTTATTTTCTCGAGAAAAATAGTTATGTGTTTCAGGATGATATGCTCTAGTAGCTTACATGAAATGCTAGTGAGAGATATCGGCCGGTAATTTGACACCAATGACTGTTCTCCTGATTTATGAATAGGTATTATTTTTGCAATCTTCCAGTCATCTGGAAGCTGGGATGTGGTAAGCGATTTTCGAAAGATTAGCCCAAGAAACTTGCTACACCATTCCGCGTACCTTTTAAGAAACTCGTTAGGAATATTGTCTGGACCACTCGATTTTTTAGGATCTAAGTTAAGAAGCAAGTTCAGTATTCCTTCATCTGTGACTTCGAGGTGATCGATGATTGGCGAATCGAGGGATAATACTGGAGGAATGATACCATTATCGGTCGTGAACACTGATTGGAAAAAATTGTTGTATTCGTTAGCCTTTTCCGTTCTTTCCTCTGGAGCCGTGTGCGACTGTGTATTATTGCTGCTGCGAAGGTATCTCCAAAATTTGTTTGGATTGCTTTTAATAAAGCTTGGAAGGGTAACACTAAAGTAATATTGTCTGGCACTTTTCGTTTTTTGCTTAAACGCTGATTTTGCGCATTGCAGCTTCTGCTGAATGGATGCTTTACACTTATGATTTTTCGCAGCCACACGCAACCTTTTTAATCTACGCTTTGCCTGGATAACCTCACGTGTTATCAAAGAATTATTCCTTGGCGCTTTCTTGTGTTTCTTTGGTATGAAGTTAGTGACGCAGTACATAACAGTAGATTTGAAACTTAGCCAAAGTCTGCTTTAGTTTTGGATGCAACTCAATGTGCAACTCAAGATGGCCACCCGCATAGCGTTCATAATTATGTTTTTGAAGTTTTCGTGATGATCAACTGACGTGAAGTGAATGTTTTTTTTTTCGAATCAATGGCTCCACTGGCGTAGACAAAGAGAGGGGGTGGGGTAACTTTCCCCCCAACAAAAGACCTCTGGCTGCGCCGCTTACTGACTATATACATTTTTACTATAAAGTGTTTTTCCTCTTCTTCGCAGGGCATCGAGATACAACATGATCCACTATTCTTCATCGTGCCTGTGGCCGCAACCTGTTACTTGCCCGTGATTACGCCTATCGCACATCTGGGGCTCGTCTTCGTCTACGAGCACACCACCGCCACTCTCGGCGAGATGGTACGCTGATATACCCCGCACGTATCGGCTAAATACGAACCGTTGGCTTGTCAATCTGAGTCGTTTGCGTATCGTTCGCTTGCGTAAATTTCGCCCTGTACGTTTTCTTTATTGCGATCTGTAGACTCACCACAAGTCTGTTTTAGAGCTGACGATGAGGCTAATATCACGTCTGATTTTTGTAATCGTACAGTAGTAATATTACAAATAAAAAAGTCACAGTTTCACCGCAAGGGCGAAGCAATGAATGCGATAACAACAAATTGTAGTGTTATACGAAGTGAGGCTGGCAGCTAACTGTTTTGTATCCGATCTCGCGTAACTACAAAACGCTGGTGTAAGAGAATACGGCCGCTCCAGGGAGAGATGCTCTCCACATAGTCACTTCGCGTCGAGAGCGCAGCACGTAGAAGGGCATACGAGCCGCCTGCTGTGATGGCTGTCGAGATAGCGCGCGCACCAGCGATCGCGACCGAGCCCTTGGATGCAAAGTTGCTCCTCGCGCGACAACTCCCCCCCCCCCCCCCAAGCGAATGCACCCCCCGAGCGATGGAGGGTGCATGTGTCTTTTCATGCTCGTTACAAATACAAAACATTTTTCGCAGCACGCATCTGATACCCGGCAGTCTAAACGTTCTGTGAAATAGGAACGCGACAGGGTCAGCAAACGTGAACTGCTCAATACATCCTTTCTTTTTACTAACATCAGAAGCATTATCAACAAACGCGCTTTATTGGATTCAGCAGTTGATACATGCGAACCGGATATAATCGCATTGACAGAAACATGGCTTCAACCGGCAATCGGAGACCATGAATTATTTGCCAACTCACGCGATTTTTCTATTTACCGCTGTGACCGCGTTAATCGTTCGGGGGGGGGGGCGTGCTTTTGGCAATATAATAAAAAGTTGCCTTCCGATTGCATTCAAACTGCATCCAGTTTGGAGATTGTATGGGCAGTCGTAACACTAACCTATCAAAAGATAATTTTTGGTGTTTGTTATCGGCCCCCAAGCTTTACTACAACGTTTCTGTATGATTTGCATGATGCAATTAATAGTGTTTTGTCCCGTTACACCACACTGCCAATTTTCCTACTTGGTGATTTCAATATGCCTAATCTCTTATGAAAAAATATACCCGTCACAGTGTACCCAAACTCATCTATGGCGCAAGACTTCTTAGAGCTGTGCAGTACATTTTCTGTCACACAGTTGATTAAAGAACCAACAAGTATAACACCATCTGTTTCAAATACACTTGATCTTATATTGACTACGCGACCCGATCTTGTTTCTGAAGTAACGTGCCTGCCAGGAATAAATGATCATAGCCTACTCTCGTTTAAAGTGTGCCTTGACCAACCTAAAATGGTTAAAACGATCAAGACATTAAGAAATTACAACTAGGCCGACTTTCTTGCCATCAACAATGAACTTGCTGTATTTCTTGATGATTACTTAAGTCAGGGCCGTACCCAGGAATTTTTTTCGGGGGGGGGGTTTGCGTGTAGAACGGCTGCCATTTTTTAAGATTTATACTGGCTTATTTTCGTGAATAAAACAAGTACATCGCTTACTTGTAGTAATTCGATGGTACTTTTCAATTATTTGTACCCAAATAAAGAAATTGGTATGTCAAATTCTGGTTAAAGCAAGAAATAAGTTTGGACAATAGCACCACCAAAGCCGGGGACACCGCGACCAACGGCTCCTGATGAAGTAACACAATGTAACCGCGGTACAAAAACGGTATGTATGTGTTACAAGCTGCCACTCTAGCGTCGCCAGCGCGAAGTCGGCGACGGGAATGGCAGCAGGTTAGGTCGTTCCGTACGTAAGCAGAGACAGTGAAGAGATCAGAGACGTGTGAGGGGAGGCGAACCAGAATGTGTAGGTGCCATGCCACTCACCTTCCTTGGGCATTGCCCAGTGGTAAAGGCGTCACTTTGCCCAGCGTTGGAGTTGCACTGCGGCCACCATCATTTCGCGGCGGCGCATGGGTGTCCTGCTTGTGTTCGTTCTCAGGTGATTCATATAAACCGGTGCATTCTCCTGAGTCGCTGCAGAAGTTCGGACGCGCTTGGCTTTCCACCAGTGCTGAGGAGGGCGAAGTTTTATCCTTCGAAGGAGGCGGTTCTTCTCCGTCCGCTTCATCGGTTCGAACTTTCTTGAAGTAAGACGCAAGACTCCTTTGCTTCGTTGTTGCAGAGTGTCTTTTCATTTTGCTGCCGCGATCCTGTGCACGCACACAGAAGTGGCCAGTGGCTCCAAAAAGACGTTTGCGACTGCTTCGACTGCCTGGCGTGAACGGCGGGCGATGTTTTCTTCCTCTCTTATCCACTTTACAGTGGCTAGAATGTAGAAGTGTGATGAACGCGCCGGCTCCCGCGTGGCGCATGTGTTTTCTGAACGCCGCTACAGCTGGTGTGCATGCAGGCCCATTATTGTACTCCAGCTGCAGCAAACTGGATTAACGCTACTTAAAGACCTTTTCACAGAAGACTCCATGGGCACTGCATACTCCCCTTAATATACGTGAACCCCCAAGAATGCACTGCCGAGACATTTGCACTCCCGTGGTACAGTCCAGAAAGGAGGTGTTGCTCCGTTCCTGTGAAAAAGTCACCTTTTCACAGACGGCTCCCTGGGCGCCTGCATAATTCTCTCTGGGCTGCGCTAATTAAATAGCCGTGACCCCCCAAAAATGCACTTTGTGGGCTGTGACGTCAGCCTCTGTACTCCTGCGCGCAGCCCAGCTTGGCGGCGTTTTTTCTCTCCTGTGAAAGTTGACCGCTGGTGCCGGATTGTGTGCCGGCTGTATCCTCGCTTTGTGCGCTTTGTAGGGAGGCGCATATACCTTCTGTGTACAGAAGAGGTAGATTTCCTTGCGTGTGGTTAAGGTTGTTCGAAGTTGCTCGGATATGCCAGTCTTTCAGTAGATGTCATTTTCGATGATTCGTTTCGGTGGCGAGGACTACAGTTTGAGAAAAGTTTACCCTGCAGCCTGCGTCCTCGGAATACGCCGCTGAGTTTTTCCGCTTAGGGGTTTTGTTCCCTGGCAAATTTGCGCACGTCGTGTTGGTGTTGCCGTTGCTGTCGAACTGTTTACCTTCACAGAAGGAGACGCGCTTTTCGTAGGAACCCAAAGCCGACACGTGCGGTCCGCACAGACGGATAACTTCTCCAGCGGCAATGCACAAGGAAAGCATCTGGAATCAATAAAGGAGCTGCTACGGGGTGAAAGACGAAGGAACGCGAGGGCGAAGTGCAAAGCTGTACAAATAGGGCAGGTGCGGGGGAGGGAGCGCTGAGGTGTTCTGGTAAAAGGGTAGGTTTGAAGAAAGGAAGAAGAGGGAAGCAATGCCAGGAAAGTTGCAGTGTAACTTTGGCAGCTGGTGGTCGCTATGAAGGTGTGTAAATATTTTCGTATCACCCGAAAAGTTAAAGCATCAAAAAAATTTCGGGGGGGGTCAGAACCCCCTCAACCCCCCCCTAGTTACGGGCCTGACTTAAGTGATTTCCACTATCGCAACGTTCAGTCGAACTGGAGTATCTTTCTTGCTAAGGTTGTGGAATTAACAGGTAAGTACATCCCTGCTTACGCGATCTCCTCCAACCTAAAAAAACCGTGGTATAATCATCAGCTAAAACGCTTGTCTAACAAAAAGAAACGTCTCTTCAAATCGGCTAAACTTAGTAATAGCAAGGCTCGTTGGTCAGCTTACAAACAGAGCGCTGATGAATACGTGCAGGACTTAAAAGTAGCCATAGATAGTTTTCTAGCCAATACCTTACCTACGATGTTGAAGACTAACCCTAAAAAATTTGGCGTGTGACCAATCCCCAAGACAACGATGTAATAGTACTTAACGATCTTAACGGTGACGCTGTACCGACCGACCAATGCTCCAACATACTTAATGATGTTTTCTCAAAAAAGTTTTCTTTACCCGCCACCGTCACTGCTCCCCATGTGCAACCATATGACCACGACGATATGTTTCCTGTCATTTTCAGTTACGATGGTGTCGCAAGCATTATTAAGTCACTAAAACCGTCCTCGGCACCGGGTAACGATCAAATAAATGTCAAGTTCCTCCAAAGTACTGTCTGTTATTCATCCATAATACTAACCAAAATTTTTCAACAGTCTCTCAACGACGGTGTTCTCCCATCTGAGTGGAAAGTCGGGAAGGTAGTTCCAATCCATAAATCAGGTAATAAGCACTCTCCTTTAAACTACAGACCCATTTCTCTCGTATACCATGCAAAATATTAGAACACATTTTGGCTTCTCACCTCGCAAACTTTTTAGAGTCGCACTCATTTTTCAATCATTCGCAGCATGGATTTCGCAAATCATACTCTTGCGAAACTCAATTAACAGTTTTCGTACATAAACTAAACACCATTCTTGACAACATCTCCTTAACCGACTGTATTTTCCTCGATTTTTCTAAAGCTTTTGACAAGGTGTGTCACAAACTGCTCATTTATAAATTACGACTACTTAAACTTGATTCCTGCCTTGTAACCTGGATTGAAAACTTCCTTACTAACCGCTCACAATTTGTCTCACCTAATGGAACTAATTCCGAAGAATGTGCGATACATTCTGGTGTACCACAGGGCTCCGTCCTTGGTCCGCTTCTTTTTCTAATCTATATTAGCGATTTGCCATCTTGCGTCTCCTCATATGTTCATCTGTTTGCCGATGATTGTGTAATTTTTCGTGAAATAACTGGACCTAACGACGTCGCCCTTCTTCAATCTGACCTTACTGCTGTCCTTAACTGGTGTAACACATGGCTCATGGAATTAAACAGTAAAAAATGTAAATTCATGCGTGTGTCAAGGAAAATCACTACACACTAAACATTTTTACACCCTTAAGGGTGTAAATCAGTTTGTCGCCAGACGGACACCCTTAGGGTGTTATTGACTACACCCTTCAATTAGGGTGTTAATTTAACACCCTAAAGAAAGGGTGTTAGGCAAAAATTTTATGGGGTGTTAGGGTGTTAGCTCGTATTAACACCCTTTCGTGTGGGTGTTGGAAGGGTGTACACCATTCACTTCGCGTCATGTGTAATGGCCGAAACAGAAGCTTTAGGTGGTCACAAAGGGCGTCATGCATGTGTTCCTGCAGATGTCATTAATTCGGGGTGTACTACCGAAATTCCACAAACGCGTCTTCATATTGGTTTGGCAAAGGTCGTGTTCGCATAAGGAGGGCTTGGTTGGAAAGACACCCCGAATTAGTGAAATCTGCAGTGATCCATGCGTAAACCTCGTGTGTTCATCTGAAGCTTCAAATTCGGTCATCACCCACTTGTGCTGCATAGTAAGGATCATGAAATGAAATCAGAAGTAGTGCACACATATAAATATGTATATACAACATCATGTACGAGCATATGTACATACAAAGCAATGCTTCATATGGCTTCCACATCCAGTCATACTGGTCTGCAAAACATAACACTTGATTTTCAAAAAAATCTAAAATAATTATTGTATGCTGTGATACAGAAAGGTATGAAAATTGGGAAAGAACAGGTATGGGTAATGATCACACTTTTTTTTACGTAGAAGAAAATTTCCGTGTTATGTTCACTTTGACAACAAACATAAGCTGATCGAACCTGCCAATGAGGGTGCCTGAAACTTGAAAATGATTTGTTAAATTAAAATAATGAATTCCTTATTAAGATATCTTGAATAGTCAAAAAATCTAAAACGTTCTTACTGTGCTCGAAAACTAACAACAGACCTTTTATTATATCAACACTAAAAATATAATTCAAGCAAACAGATCCCGAAATTCGCCCGTTGTACTAAAAATTGCAAAACTGAAACGGGCGCTTTCATACAGCAAGCAGTTTCATTGTCCTTAACAGAAAATGTTCATGTTTGACCTCGAGGTAGGGGAAATCTGCAAAACCACAAGTAGATGCACTTGGAACCACTGGAACACCACTGTCTAGATGATGCAGCATATGGCACCTCTGAAATACCACTGTCAGTAGATGGAGCACAAGGGATTGCAAGAATGTCACCCTGCATTGAAAAATAATATGCATTGTGAGTGTGTACTGCATATGCACCTCGTACTACAGCGCAAACACAATCGTAAACACGTTCCCGCTATTTATTGTGTCATTGTGTGTTCGAGCACTAATACAACGTGAATACACACCTACTTCCCCAGACCCTTTTGCTACAGTATATTGTTCATTGTTGTCCTGTACACTGCAGAAAATTTAGTGCCAGTGTAATGGCATGCATGATTAGTTGCACAGGGAACAAACGGCAAAGGGAACAAAGCTGATGCTATGTGCGCTACTGGTCTCCCTGTGCATTAAAAAAAGAAGGCGCACACAGTGATGAACCTTTTCTACAGCTGCTTCTGTTCTACAAGATGGAAAAAATTGTTAATAAATGTGCACCTACTAGCTCTGTGATCAACCTGGGCAAAATATTGTGCTGTAATAACTGTCATATACGCAACAAATGAAACCAACAGACAATATCAAGCTCTGTCTAACAAAGAAACTAGCCCTCGAACAACAACTTTCCTTTAATAACAATCATAGTTGTGTACTTGATCGGTAGTACATAGGTGTGAGCATGTATTCAGAATTTCGAATACGAATCGAGTACTTCGATAATATAGATGGCTTGCACTGACGTCAATGAGACAGTCAGGTTGGAGCACCAACATAACGGGACTTGAACTCGGTGACGTCACGTTTGTGTTATCAGTACCTCGCATGCTGGTTCCTTCGTTATTCAAACACAGATGCCCAATGACGTTCCAGCGACGTCGTTATCACACTGAAGCAGGTTAATCGCCGCGTGATTATACTGCTTTGACGTCATCAAATCCGCCATGTTGGAGCCATGTTGTGAGTCTTTGACGTCACGTGCAAGCCATGTATATTAATTAGCATATTGGGCTAAAAAGTGTGAAATCACGCTTTTTGGAACATTCGGAAAATTCGAACAAATGAACACTTGAGTGCTACGCATTCATGTCTTTCAAGTAAGATATCACTAACACGTAATCGTTCTAAGCCTGCTAAGGTTAAAACGTAATTGCGACGAATCGCCCCTGTCGTAGTGGCTGGCCATATGCCTACCGGTTGGCGCATGCCGCTATCACGATATCTCGCGGAAAGATTAACCGCGTCCCTCAACTCGTGATATGGCCGACGCCACGCAAAAGGTATTTCGTCCTTTGGGAAAGCGAAAGGCCTATCAATAAGTCTGACTTCAGCGCGAATGCATGCGGCAACGCCGTTACAGATAAACACCGGAAAGCACGAAAAACGCGGTTACGGCCACCTATGAACTTGCCAGTACGGCACAGCCCTATAACCATAAGAAAGTGAAGCCATCTGCCACAGCGCTGTTGTATGCGTGCTGCGCGGCGTAAATAGGTGACGAGCAAAACGCGCCTGGCCGACATTGGCTGTCGTTCCTTGAGATGAACCGCGAAGTGCGCGTCCGTCGCGGAAACAAACAGCTAGCCCTCGCAAGGCCTTTCGCTTTCCCAAAGGACGAAAGACCTTTTGCGTGGCGTCGGCCATATCACGAGTTGAGGGACGCGGTTAATTTTTCCGCGACAAATCGTGACCGCGGCATGCGCCAACCGGTAGGCATATGGCCAGCTACTACGACAGGGGCGATTCGTCGCAATTCCGTTTTAACCTTAGCAGGCTTGGAACGATTACGTGTTAGTGATACCTTACGTAAACGCGGCACCTGCGCTCTGATAGGAGAGGAGCGGGTACGAAGAATATTCTACAAGAGGGGGTCGGCCAACTGAAGCCCGCGGGGCAGCATTATGTGGCCCCCCACACAACGTCAGGCCCTCTCCCCCCCTCCTCTTTTCACTACCTATATCTGAAGGCCGACATGGCAGTTCTGACCTCAAATGGGGTTTAGATAAGAACAAAAATTGCTTGCGGTTGGCATTACAACGATTGTTTGTAAATTGCAGCCTCAGGAGATGCGTGCTAAACACAAACGTGATTTCTATTCCAGTTTTGCACGTTATTGTTCGTTCCACGAATTCGTTTGCTTTGACTGCAAACCGTCCATAACGCTGAGTACATGGGTCGTCAAAATAAGTTACGCCGCGCGCGATAGAGGCCGAAAGGGGAGGATCAACCGGTTGGAAAACGTGAAACTGCACGTGTCAAAGATGTGTGTGTGTGGGGGGGGGGGGGGGGGGGGAGGGAAGCGACACCCGAAACAGCACAATGCAGAGAAAACACGAACAAGCAGCGGCAGCGAGTGTTTCGCTTCCTTAAGTTTTTTCGTATTTTTCTTGTTTTGTGTGCAGCTTAACGCGGGCGTACTGAGTTCCCAAGTAGCCAAACTGTCGACCCTGTTGCATATATAACCTAGGTAGGTGTCCCGCCGCACTGTACGAGCTCAGGCAGACATTCACTTACATCCGAGTATTACACACGCGCTTTGAGGTATAGTGACAAAATGGCTGTGCGCAGCGGTCCACAGCCAAATGTAACATGAAGCGCGTAACAGCCGCTGCCCGACACCGCGGACGGCGCACTTTCGACGCTGAAACGATTCGCTTCACGAAGGCAGAGAACAAGGCGCGGATTCGAAGCGCGGCCGGCGCGCCAGCAAACAACGAAAGGACGAAAGAGTTCAGAACAACGGGTGCTGCGCCTGCGCGAAATTCGTCGCAGGCGGCAGCGGCCGCCAAGCTTCCCTGTTCCATTCAGCAGTGAACCGCTCTGTACGTACATACAATGACATCTCAAACAAGACACAAACGCTAAGCACAACAACATAAAAGAGAAAGCAGGTACTCGCCTGGAACATTCGTGATGATAAGATCCCATACTGCCAACAATGGCGTCACAATGGCACGGCTGAATCTAGACGTATCCATTTTCGACAGCGTACAGCCACTTTCCCTACTTTCCCTGAGAAGACGCATGGCTAACGCACAACGTAGGGGCGACATCTTAGATCACACCACGCGCATATCAATCACAGCTGCACAACATATAAGTTAACACATCGCTGTACGCGAACAAAAACCAAACTATACCGCACGACGACGCACAACCACAGCCAAGCGAGAACGAAGCACAGCGCAGCCGGCGCGTTCCTCTGGCTTCCAGGCTAAGAGCACCCCACGTGATTCTGCGCGCTATCACGTGACTGCCGACTGTTTTCATCGCCAGGAGCGCTAGGAGACTTGGCTTCCGAGATGGAAGGTGCGCTATCTCGGAGGCGATGGCGTAGTTTGTAAGAATGGCAGACTGGGCGTGTCGGTTTAGCATATTTGAAGTGTAAGGCGCGGTAACGACGACGGACAGTACGCACACGCTTGTGACAGCGCGTGATGGGCATATAAACTGTGCTGTTTTCGAAGTAAACATTGTTGAAAGTGGCGCTCTGTGTGTGTACCTTACCATGGTACCTTACACTTCAAGTACGATGTCATAGCGTGCGTAGTTCTCGCTCCCTCCCGCAGTTGCCGTAGTCTTCGTCTTTTCTCACCCTTGAGCAGTGGGATGGGAGTTGGCAGTGCGTGCGCCGTGCCGTGCATCCAGCCATCATCGGGTTTATAGCATATGACTTGCACTTATTGTCATGCCGTAAGTTTTACGAGCATGCGCGGTCATGCATGCGCTGCGCTAAATCGGCGCAGCATGTGAGGCGACATGTATACATGCATGGAGTTCGCGTGTCCTAGGAACTCTCTCATGCAAAGGTGAGCGCAGGGAGGGGGAAGGGGGGCGGCCGCTTTCTCAAGTAAACTGTAAAGGGGCGCCAATTCTGCCCCATACATTTACTCTGTCGAACCTCTCGAGTCATCTTTAATGCGCAGGGTTATGGCTGCGCATGCTCTTCGACAATAATGTCAACGGAGGACCTTCGATGGTGAATACGAAGCGCAATTTACCTCCAACCTTTTTACCCCCGGTGGCCGTCGGGAGAAGCACGCCATCGCTTCATTTTCATTTTTGCGTCCATGGTTCATCCATGGTTGAGCTTGTTTTGTTCCTTTCGGACTCGACAAAGTGCAAAGGGGGGGGGGGTGCTGCAGTGAGACTTGCCCCTCCCCCCTGATGGAGAAATCTGAGCACGCCTATGTTCTCATTTTCCTCGTTCGGTAGCGAGGTGCTAACATTATTGTTACTCATGTGTGTCCCCTTAAGGTGACATTAATTTCCTTCCGAGTCTTTGCTTACCTTTTCCAAGTGCTTCTGTGCGGAAATCATTAACGTGGAGAAATTGTGCAGCAAGTTTTTGGCTTGGTATACGGAACCGATAATGATTTCCCTGCAGGTTTCCCTTGCATGGATGAGTGGTACGAATTCGGGTGTTGAAGTATTAGCTTCCGTAATGTTTACATAAGCTGCCTAATTAGTACCACAAGGCAAGTGTCATTGTATCCCATCTTGTTTAATGAACCTCAGTGAGGCCTCGGCTTACTCTAATGTTTGTGGACGAAAAATTCATACCACAGATACATTTTCCACTGCACGCACGTAAACAAGTGGGTCGTGAAACTTTATGCATCAGTGTGTAATGTATGCATAATTACGTATGTCAGAATTGCGTGCTCTATGTTGTATACATTCCACATGTACAATTGTACTATATTAGCCTATATCTTGGCCTGTTCAAAGTAATTCTTTTTTGTCTGTCTTATTGGCTAAGTGAACAATTAAAAGCGTTCATACCAAAACTTGTAAAGTGTTCATGCAGGCGGGAAGTTCTCTGTCCCACTTACAGCTTTATACCCAGAAAGGTTTTGTAATGATTTCAACTTCTGTTCTAAATTGCTTCTACATTTGTATATGCGCAATCGTATAAAAGTTCATGCGGTTGATATGTATACTGGAAAATATGAAACGGTAAGGCACAACTCGAGCCTGTGCAAAAAAAAAGTGTTTGCTGATTTTCTTGTACATTTTCTCGAGTCTTGTAGTATTTTGTGAAGCAATGATACTTCGTCATTTGTCTATGGTATGGTATGGTAAACTTGACTTAGGTCCTGCAGGGCGTGTCTCAACAGGCAGCGGGCCACTCCCACGTAGGGACCGTATGTTAAAATAAAATATCACGAGAATTAACATTGTGCCAATGGCTCCACCATTTGCTTGTTTCCGTAATGTCACTGACATCGTAACGTTATAAAAGGCAGTATACAACAGACGCATTGCGCAATGCACGCGATTTTAATATGCGTGCATGGATGCAGCTTACTGCTTCAATGTGCACCCTTCACTTCTTCCATTAACACCCTTATGAAAGACAATAACACCCTTTTTTCGCGCACACCCTTCTCTTAGGGTGTATATAAAGAAAAAAGGGTGTTGTGCAATGGAAAAAAGGGTGTTAATGTCATTAACACCCTTTTTACACCCTTAAGGGTGTAAAAATGTTTAGTGTGTAGTTTACCTGTTTACCACTTAGATAACACACAATTAGACAGTGTCACCTCATACAAGTACCTCGGGGTTCATATCAGTAACAACCTAACATGGCATACTCATATTAACTATGTTGCTTGTAACGCTAATCGCGTGCTCGGATATCGTCGTCGTAACTTCACAAAATCACCTTCTTCTGTCAAACTAATGCTGTATAAAACACTCGTTCGCACTAAACTCGAATATGCCGCATCACAATATATCACAATAACTTGGTGCATTCATTGGAAATGGTACAAAGTAACTCTGTTCGCTTTATAACTTCTAATTACAATCGAAACGCGAGTATCACACTAATGAAGTCTAACCTTAAATTACCTTCACTTGCTTCTCGTCGTACAATGCTCCGCTTAACCATTTTTCACAAACTTTACCATCATTCATACTTACGTGATTTGCTAATACTTTCGCCGCATTATGTTTCTCACCGTTTGAATCATGCTCATAAGGTTGGCATTCCATCGTCTAAAACTGAATCATTTCGACAATCATACCTACCGCGCACATCAAATGATTGGAATTGCCTTCCCGCATCGCTTGTAACAATTTCAGATCATGACACATTTGTGACTGTATTAGCCAATTCTTTTAATATCTTGTAGTAGTTTTCATCTGATATGCCATATTTATATTTCTATAAATAAGAACATCGCACTGTTACCTGTTGTATTGAATTGTAACTGCGATTATTGTGTATTGAGAAACATTCCTCTTATTTTTTATCAGAATGTATCCTTCTATTTTCTATTTTCCTATTTGTCATTTTGATATTTGCTATTTTTGTATTTTTTGCCTATCATAATCTGTTGTATAATCAGGAACATTGTATTGCCTCCTTGTACTTACAAACTTGTTCGTTATTATTTTTACCACTCCCCTCTGTAACGTCTGTTGACCCTGAGGGTAAAATAAATTTTAAAAAATAATAATAAAGACGGGCGGGGCGTTTTCTCTCTGCTTCGACGGCAGGCCTCCCGAGCGGGGTGATGTTATCGCATGCACCCTCCGAGCGACAGAAATGGGTCGGCTCGTTTGATATCTGCTTCGGCCGCGTTCGTCGCCCCCGCTCGCGCGCTTTTACCCGCGGTAGAACATACGATGCACGCGGGACCTTATCAATTTGGGCTTCATACGAGAAGGACATGACGGCGACGGCGACGGCAAAAACCCGTCGAGACTGTCCATATAATTGCTACCGCAATAAAACTTTAACATGTCATGAACTATCCCCCGTCTTGATTCTTTCGAATAGAACTGGTAATCCAATAGTGACAACTTGATGAGGGCTAGTTGGTTCATAATTGGTTGGTTCATAATTAATAATACAAATCTTAAAACTTGCGTACTGGACAGTTTTCGATACGTATTTATGCAGTTGAAATACCTGTTGACAGAACTAAAATAAGTCAATGAAAACGTGAAATAGACAGTTCATCTCTTCCTCTTCAGCCGCCCCAGTGGTCTAGTGGTTATGGTGTTTGAATGCTGACAAGGAGGTCGCGGGATCGAATCCCGGCCGCAGCGGCCGCATTTCGATGGAGACAAAATGCTAGAGGCCGTGTGCTGAGATTGAGGCGCACGTAAAGTACCCCAGGTGGTCGAAATTTCTGGAGCGGTCCACAACGGCGTCTCGCATAATCATATCGTGGTTTTGGGACGTAAAACCCCAGCAGTTATTATTATAGCTACTCCACCCTAAAGACACGTACGGACGACACGCACACTCACTGCAGTTTAGGAACATACAAAAAAACATAAAGGGGTCCAGTACGCTTTTCAGCGAAGCCATGTCCAAATCTTCCAAACACCGCGGAGCTTGCAGTGTTCCACAAAATATAGCATTACTAGTCTTACTAGCGTGGACATTGGGATGCACCCTGTCTTGCGTTGGTTGAACTACTGCGTCAAATTTCTCAAAACAGGAAACCCTGTCACTCAGACCATCTTTGGAATTATTTTAACGGGTCACTCCTACGACTTCCTAAATACCTTGTTTACTACTCAGTTGATGCATTCGCGGTGAAAATTTCTACATTTTTCAAGTTCGCAAGCAACCCTAGGGCACATAGCCTCATATCCTTCGCATATAATGAAGCAAAAATTTTCTTCGCAGCTGCTGCTGGGCCTTTTCCTGAAGGTTGTGACGACCACTGCATTCACTCTGTCTTCCTGCACCTACTTCTTGTTTCACACGACGTCTACGAATGCCACGTTGACTACGCTCATGACTGAATGACCCTGCGCACGCGTCGTTCGGCCAATCACGAGTGGCCGCAAAAGAAGTCGACGACCTCATCGCGCGTGTGCGTCAGTGACATGTTCACTTAGTAGATTAGTGCCCTCGTTTCGAACATCGCCGCGAAACTTGCAGTGATGAGTACGATTAAGCCTCCCTAGGAGATTGTTGACCAATATACATCTATGTTTGCGTTTCTTTTGTGCTATAAGTGTTTTCGAAATGCAGGGTGTTTTTTTAAATGAAAATTCTACGGCATTCACGCTCCAGTCTTTTTTGCGCGCGTACTCTACGTCGAGGTGGAAAGACTTCGACGCAACTAAAATGGCATTGGCAAGACTACTTAACAAAAGCTCGTTGATAAACTTGTGTGGTGCTTATTTGTTTCTTTTTTAATCTATAAACAGGAGCGAAAATCTATTTCGCCTGTCTGCAAGAAGCGCCGCAGTGGCTGCCCCTGAGTTTTATGCTTCACAGAGAAAGAAAAGGTTGATAATGCGATTTTATTGCGCATAGCTCCAAAGAAACAGATAAGCGCAAAACACCACACGCAAAGGTAAGGCGATCCGCTGGCGCAAGTTAGTTGACTTGCCGCTTTTTACGAAAAGATACAGCCGCGATGCGCCTTCATTCAAATTTCGTCACTTCCTTGTCACGGGTAGTTCCTGTTTGACGTAACAGAGAGGCCGCGTTTTCTTCGCTCCGGGCACGATTCGGGTACGATCAGTTTAGATTTCGCCCTTCAAGTTCCATTAAGAATATCTCGAATTACGTGCAACATTGCAGATTTCTAAAAAAAAAAATCCTAAACGACACCAGACTCCTCGGAGGTGTGGGCTCGAATCCCACCGCTGCCAGAACGTTTTTGGCTTCTGTACTTGTTTTAATCTCACTGACGAAACTGCGCCGTCAACACACCAGCGCCGTCGGTAGCGTGACCGAGTGGTCTAAGGCGCTGGTTTTAGGCACCAGTCTCCCCGGAGGCGTGGGTTCGAATCCCACCGCTGCCAGAACATTTTTGGCTTCTGTACTTGTTTTAATCTCACTGACGAAACTGCGCCGTCAACACACCAGCGCCGTCGGTAGCGTGGCCGAGTGGTCTAAGGCGCTGGTTTTAGGCACCAGTCTCCCCGGAGGCGTGGGTTCGAATCCCACCGCTGCCAGAACATTTTTGGCTTCTGTACTTGTTTTAATCTCACTGACGAAACTGCGCCGTCAACACACCAGCGCCGTCGGTAGCGTGGCCGAGCGGTCTAAGGCGCTGGTTTTAGGCACCAGTCTCCCCGGAGGCGTGGGTTCGAATCCCACCGCTGCCAGAAATTTTTGGCTTGTACTTGTTTTAATCTCACTGACGAAACTGCGTCGTCAACACGCTAGGTCCGTCGGTAGCGTGGCCGAGTGGTCTAAGGCGCTGGTTTTAGGCACCAGTCTCCCCGGAGGCGTGGGTTCGAATCCCACCGCTGCCAGAAATTTTTGGCTTGTACTTGTTGTTCTAATCTCACTGACGAAACTGCGTCGTCAACACGCTACATCCGTCGGTAGCGTGGCTGAGTGGTCTAAGGCGCTGGTTTTAGGCATCATTGACGTGAACAGCGCGTGTGATACACAAAGGACGAGGAACAGACGAGGACTAGCGCTGTCCTCGTCAGCGCTAGTCCTCGTCTGTTCCTCGTCCTTTGTGTATTACACGCGCTGTTCACGTCAATATGGAATACCAACTAGCCCGGTCACACACCTTGTTTAGGCATCAGTCTCCTCGGAGGCGTGGGTACGAATCCCACCGCTCAGAAATTTTTGGCTTGTACTTGTTGTTCTAATCTCACTGACGAAACTGCGTCGTTAACACGCTAGATCCGTCGGTAGCGTGGCCGAGTGGTCTAAGGCGCTGGTTTTAGGCACCAGTCTCCCCGGAGGCGTGGGTTCGAATCCCACCACTGCCAGAAATTTTTGGCTTCTGTACTTGTTTTAATCTCATTGACGAAACTGCGCCGTCAACACACCAGCGCCGTCGGTAGCGTGGCCTAGTGCGTCAAACTTCGGAGAGTATTCATTGGTTACTAGAATTATATAAAGCGGAAACGGAACCAGCCGAGTGGTTCTCAAGAATACAGCCGCTGGCGACATTGCCCGAATTTTAACTAGACGATACCAGCACCATGCTGGTTGAATACAAAGTCACCATGTTTACTTTGTACATCGGGTGGTTTTAATTCCTGTGTTGTTTGTTTTACGTGTTGTGTACCAAAGGCAGGTAATAAAGAAAAAAAGAAACATGAAGGGAGAGCAGAACGATGTAAGTTTGTTCGCAGTATAATTCGTTGTGCGAGTGTACTTTGAGCTTTCTCTTCTGTTTTCATGGCCAGTAATAATAATGTAGCACTTCGTATTGCCACGTTTAATGTTCGAAGGTTAACGGCCAGGCGGCGACAAGTGCAATTAAATCGCCTGTTGATTGAAAACGACATAGACATTCTTGCTGTCCAAGAAACAAATATTGAAAGTGAAGAGCGAACAGCGAAAATGATTGATATGTTTAAATCATGGTACAATGTTTGCGTATGTCATGCGGTGGGCAAGTCAGGGGGGTGTTTGTTAATGCTGCGTGATTCTGTCGGTATCGTTGAACAAAGTGTGTTAACAACCCAGGATGATCAATTTGTACTGTGGGATTTTTCTTTACAAGATCTGTGTTGGCGAATAACAGGTGTGTATGCTCCAAACATCGTAAAGGAAAGAAATGCATCTTTTTTTATTATGTGGCCAGCCTTTTGACACCTGACAGAAGTGTGGTTCTCCTACGAGATTTTAAATGTGTTTGCATGCCTGAAGACCGTGTACAGAATACGAGAGGTAGAGATACGAGTGCAATGAGGCTTCATGAAATCGTGTGCAATTTCGAGTTAGCCGATGTCGGAAACATCTTAAGTGGAAATGAAGTTTTTTACATTCACTTCCAAGGGGAAAGCCATGCTCGGCTAGACCGGATGTACATGTCAGCGAGCCTTGTGCCAATGCTCACGAACTACGCAGTGAAACATGTGAGCTGTAGCGACCACAACATAGTTGTGTGCACGGTCGAGAAAAAATACAGTGAGTCGAAGTTTAACTGGGAACTCTGGAAAATGAATGATAATATCTTAAAAGACGAATGCTTCGTGAGAGCTATAATGAAAAAAATCCAAACGGTAATAAAGGATGCCGTGTCAAACATAGCGGAGGCATGGGAGAATTTTAAAAACGAAGTTAAACTACTTGCGATCGAGAGGACGATGGCGATACGCCGCAAAGCAAAACAAATATAGAAAGAATTACAAAACATGCTAGGTTACTTTCAAAATGCTGAGTGCACTGTACCGGGATTATTTAGTGCAGAAATAAAAACGATCAAAAGCGAACTTGAAGCGATGGATGCGGAGCGTTATCAAGGCGCAGTGATAAGGGCACGAACGGAGCGATTATGGCAAGGGGAAGCACCAACAAAACGCGCGTTCAGTGAAGAGAAGGATTACGCATCAAGTAACCGTATTAAAGAAATCTGGTTCAACGACGCTTTGTCGGCAGACCAAAGTACAATAGAGACAGCCTTTGCTGAGCATTACCGGACATTGTTAGGCAGACAGGTCAAAGTGTCGGAAGAATTCGTAGATATGCCAAAGGTAGATGACGAAGTGAAAGAGGGACTCGAAAGGCCCATCTCAGTCACTGAAATTTTACACGCAATAGAAACCCTTGGTAGCGGAAAGTCGCCAGGACCTGATGGGCTGGGAGCGCTCTTCTACAAAGCGTTTAAGAGGGAAGTTGCTGAAATGCTTCACAGCGTTCTAGCAGAAGCATACGAACTTGAACAGCTACCACCGTCATTTAGAAGAAGTCACGTTCTGCTAATACCTAAAACAAATGACCCAATTAAGCTACAGTCAGTAAAGGGGTATACAGTCTGTTATTAACGCAATAGTTGGTCCTCACCAAACATGCGGAATAAAGAAGAGAACAATATTCACTAATATTCACGTCGAGAAGTATACTGGAGTGTTGCGACTCGAGCCTCGGGTGCGTTGCAACGTTGCAATGGTCCAGCTGGATTTGGAAAAAGCTTTCGACAGAGTTGCTCACAGCATTCTTATGGCCACGTTCGAATACATCTTTGGGGGGGGGGGGGGGGGGGGAATCATTCAGGACGGTGTTGCCATGGCTTATGAAAAATGATCTGCCCAAGTGATAATAAATAAACGACTGGGTGAAAATATGCCGGTGCTTTCAGGAGTGCGTCAAGGGTGCCCCTGTCGCCGTTGCTCTTTGCTATTTTTCTCGAGCCTTTCTGTTAAAGGATACGTGAAAACCAAAATATCCGTGGCTATCGTCAAATAAATCAAGAAGTAAAAATACTAGCATACGCATTCGACATTGCGCTGTTCTGTACAGACCAAGAGCATTCGGGAGGCAATTAAAGATGCCAGACAATTCTGTAGTAGCACTGGTAGTGCCATAAACTGGCAAAAAATTCGGCAGATCCCATGTACCGTGGGAGTCGATGTTATGCGTTGCATGCGGCGTGTAGGCGACTGTGGCGTAACTTATTTTACTGAGCGACACGTTACAAAATGACGCTAAAGATTTGTATAAATTTTATACGCACACATATATATGTTGAAGAGCCACATATGGGTTATATATCAAGTTGTTTACGGTTGGGTAACGCTGCCAATGGCAACGTGGGTATTACCAACACCAGAAGCGGTAAGCTGATATGTAGTGCTTATAGGTGTCCCGAGAACGCACGCACGTTTTACGAACCCATGTCCATGTGTGCAAGACGTTTTTGACAGTTCTTGAACAAGGGCATCATCACCGTGATCAGTGAGTACCAGCAGCTGGTCATGACTTGTTATTGGATCCGGTGGTGATCGCGGAGACCAGGGGTTGATGTCTAGTGAAGTATGAGGTATAGTACAGCTGTTGGAAATCGTGGATGCCTCGGTCACTTCGTCGACAAATTGTCTGTCGATAAAGCCGGCGACATGTCGGAACCTGAAGTCACCCTTCGCGTTGGTGAGGTATAGACCCTAGGCCGTCGAGGCTAGTAGGCCTGGTTAGTGCTACGTAGTACAACATCAGTGGATGGTGTTTGTCGTATTCGTAGACTACCTGGGCGTATGTGGCCTACGTAGTCTAGTCTACAAAGCGGCTGTCAATCAATCTGGCATCATCCTCGGTCAGCGTGAGGCCATCACACAGCCTCGTAAGAAATGAAGAGGGCACTGCATCGTTCTGGTGAACGAAGTGCACTTTACGATGCGGTGATGCGGATATCATATGTAACTTTCGTTAATGTATTCCTCCTGGGTCGAGCAATGCTTCATTATAGCTTGCTGAATCATAGGAATACAAACGTAATGTTTATTAGACTGCAATAAATGTGGAGCCAACATTGGAACCACACACGTTACTCTGATATGACGCCTGTATCGTAGGAGTACACATCGTAGGAGTATCATGTAGTGTTTATTGCTTTCTTGTAAAATTAGATAGCCAGCACCAGAACCACAATTGACGTTGCACCGATATTACGCCTGCGTAGGCTGTCTTTCCAAACCAGTTTATTGAACTGGCGTGGCTCAGTGGTAGAATACCTGATTGCCACGCAGAATGCTTGGGTTCGATTCCTGCTGGGATCCTAATATTCATTCTTTCCATTCGTTGAGTCAACGATGGCGACGTTGGTTTTCCTTAATGCTCTAGCATTTAAGTTACCAATGTATGTTCTCGCCGTTCTGGGTAGATATAAACTGTCAATCACCTGTGGCGCATACCCGTACACCGCGGCCCATGGTAAACGGGTATGTGCCACACGTGTCTAGTGGAAAGGTTTTGACGACGTACTCGACAGGATTTTAAAGTTATTCATATCATGACCCGGCAGTCATATTCGTCAAATCCTCTTGCCCTCCCATGCAAATTATGGTGTACACCAAGTTAAGGAGGCGATCATGAGAGCACCCAGACGTAGGCGGCTAGATAGATAGATAGATAGATACGCAGATAGAAACGCTCAAAGTGCCAGAGGTTCGCTAAGAAATGCTTCGCATTTAAAAGCTTATGCTTCTGGTATGGCCAATGGAGTAGTAGGCGGGCAGTTTTCGAAAGCAGAGCGTTCACCGACACCCCAACCAGTTACCTTGGCGTGCCTTTGCAACATTGCCAAGATGCGAATACGCAGTGGACAGAACAAGCTGAACGGGTTCAGGCGCAAACAACCATGTGGGGAGGCAGGAGCCTCTCAATATTTGCGAAATCGGCAGTGTGTAATGTGTTTCTTGTCGTCAAAGTGTTTTAAATGTTACACCTATTATGTATGTCCCGAATGAATGTGCAGAAGATGCACAGAATTTTTGCTGTTTTTGTGTGGGGATCTAAATGGGAGCGTACAAGTCGTTTGAATTTGTTTCATTCGGTGAACAAAAGGTGAACTTTGATTACAATACTTGTTTTTCAAGCAGATAGTGGCTAGATTCATGTTCCTGCGTGATGAAAGTAATGGTTTCTTGCGATGTGTCATCCAGACGCGACTGGATGACGCAATGCCAGATTTTCTAGTTACGTCAAGCGCAGCACCAAAAGTGTCAGTGAAAGGGTTTTGGTATGAGATAATAAGTGCTTATAGGTTCCTGAGAGCGCACTTTTCTTTGGAATATTTGGGCTCTGTCACAAAAAAGCGATTGTACTACAGAGATTTGGTGGATGTTATGGGTCCTGTTCCAAAATACCGGGCGATATATGTACTCGGGAATGAAAAGAATGTTTTAAAACGGGTTAGAAGAATGCCAGTGAGGGCTACCACAAAAACGTTTTTCTTCATGCCACATACGGGCACACTTCCTGTCAAACCGTGGCTAAAAGAGAAGGAAATATTTCTACCTTGGGGTGTAAACTGCTACATTTGCAAGAAACATGAAATCATTGAGCATATTTTCTTGGAATGCTGGGACTACGTCTTCCTTTGGGACATTCTACAAAGGACATTTAAAAAAGAATTCCCATTAGCATCATTCGGTATACGGTTTTTACCATTTGAAGAAACGGGAGGTGTGCCCTACGACATGGTGATGCTACTTTGTATGCACAGCGTGTGGAATACACGAATGGCTGTGCGAAATGAAGATGCAGATATAAGGCCTGCTAGTGAATACTTTAAAGACAATGTTCTGTTTATTCTAGAAGTGTACAAATCTCTTAGTGAACCACCAGAGTGGTAACCTGCATTTGAACACTTGGCTACCATGAAATACTATTAACTTAATTCATCAACAAGATACAATCGCGGATTGCACATTTTGAATTTAGGCTGAGGCCGATAGTGTCTGTGCTGTCTAATGCCAGTATCGCTATGAACAGGTTTCTAATTTAAAAAAAAAAAGTAGCGTGGCCGAGTGGTCTAAGGCGCTGCTTTTAGGCACAAGTCTCCTCGGAGGCGTGGGTTCGAATCCCACCGCTGCCAGAACATTTTTGGCTTCTGTACTTGTTTTAATCGCACTGACGAAACTGCGCCGTCAACACACCAGCGCCGTCGGTAGCGTGGCCGAGTGGTCTAAGGCGCTGGTTTTAGGCACCAGTCTCCACGGAGGCGTGGCTTCGAATCCCACCGCTGCCAGAACATTTTTGGCTTCTGTACTTGTTTTAATCTCACTGACGAAACTGCGCCGTCAACACACCAGCGCCGTCGGTAGCGTGGCCGAGTGGTCTAAGGCGCTGGTTTTAGGCACCAGTCTCCCCGGAGGCGTGGGTTCGAATCCCACCGCTGCCAGAACATTTTTGGCTTCTGTACTTGTTTTAATCTCACTGACGAAACTGCGCCGTCAACACACCAGCGCCGTCGGTAGCGTGGCCGAGTGGTCTAAGGCGCTGGTTTTAGGCACCAGTCTCTTCCGAGGCGTGGCTTCGAATCCCACCGCTGCCAGAAAATTTTTTCTTCTGTACTTTGTTTTAATCTCACTGACGAAACTGCGCCGTCAACACACCATCGCCGTCGGTAGCGTGGCCGAGTGGTCTAAGGCGCTGGTTTTAGGCACCAGTCTCCCCGGAGGCGTGGGTTCGAATCCCACCACTGCCAGAACATTTTTGTCTTCTGTACTTGCTTTAATTTCACTGACGAAACTGCGCCGCCAACACGCCAGCGCCGTCGGTAGCGTGGCCGAGTGGTCTAAGGCGCTGGTTTTAGGTACCAGTCTCCCCGGAGGCGTGGGTTTGAATCCCACCGCTGCCAGAACATTTTTGGCTTCTGTACTTGTTTTAATCTCACTGACGAAACTGCGCCGTCAACAGACCAGCGCCGTCGGTAGCGTGGCCGAGTGGTCTGAGGCGCTGGTTTTAGGCATCAGTTTCCCCGGAGGCGTGGGTTCGAATCCCACCACTGCCAGAACATTTTTGGCTTCTGTACTTGTTTTAATCTCACTGACGAAACTGCGCCGTCAACACGCTAGATCCGTCGGTAGCGTGGCCGAGTGGTCTAAGGCGCTGGTTTTAGGCATCAGTCTCCTCGGAGGCGTGGGTTCGAATCCCACCGTTGCCAGATATTTTTGGCTTCTGTACTTGTTGTTTTAATCTCACTGACGAAACTGCGTCGTCAACACGCTAGATCCGTCGGTAGCGTGGCCGAGGATTCTACTTCCGACCGCCGTAGGGTGCGGACATGTCTGACATGAGCTCCGTAGGAGCGGCTTCAGCGGCCCAGCAGGGCCGCGGTTTAAGGTTTTTTGCCAACGAGGATCCGGATTACCAGGTACTTCTGCCTCAACTACCGACAGGGCGACTCGTTATTAATACGTTATTTTTACACGCCGACGTACGTGCAAGGCCATACAGGGTGGAACATTTCCGTGATATGCTGTCAAGCATGAAATTGCTGACGGACGTGGTTGCCCTGGGGGCGTATCGAATGAGTCACGTTTGGGCCGTAACGTTCAAAAGCTGTGACGCAGTGAAAGAATTGTTACGGGTGAAAGAAGTGAATGTGAAGGACAGCCGGTGCATCGTCATTGACCCCGGCAATCAAGCACTGCACCTGAAGCTACATTGGATGCTGCATACCGTGCCGGATGATGACATTCGTGAAGCCCTGGCACCCTACGGCCGAGTCACCGACGTGGCGAGGGAAAAGTGGCGTGTGCTCGGCCTTCATGATAAAGGCTCTTCGACTCGACTGGTCACCCTGGTGCCGAGGAAGGGCCCGGGGGGGGGGGGGGGGGGATGACGTACCCCATCTGCTACGCATAGCAGGTGAGGAAGCCCTAGTAGTTATTCCTGGAAGAGCACCACTCTGCCTTCGGTGCCGCAACACAGGACACATCCGGCGCGACTGCCGCGTCCCGCGCTGCACACGTTGTCGCCGTCACGGCCATGAAGAGTCGCAGTGCGTGAGGACGTACGCAAACGTGGCAGTGCCTACGGCCGCAGACGAAAACGCTGAACTTCTTATGGATGAAGTGGAAGCTGAGGAAGCCTCAGCCGCAAGCGTCAAGGAGGCGAAAGCCTCTGCGGCGGAATCGGCGAAACCGCAGGGACAAACGGCCGGAGCAGCGCGTGGGCCAGAAACATCTTCAAGGCATGTGAACAAGGGCCAGACCATCGACGTCCAAAAAAAGGACACCGCGACGAAGACAGCGCCGGACACCTCGGAATCAGCTGGCAGTGAACCTATGGACGTTACCAAGGCTGGAGGCTCGATAGGGAAGAGGACGCGAGAGGAGTCAACGAACGACGGCACGAAGACCGACGCAATGAACAGCGAGGAACCACCGCAAAAGTCGGCGGGAATGCGTCGGTTGTCAATACGGCCCACGCCGAATATCCCGCCGGACAAGAGAACGGCGGAAACGGCACCTAAGTAGACTGAGAGACCTGTTCTTGCGAAAGCACTCGGGCGCGCCCTCGAGTGCTAACCAATACCGAAGTAATGGCGTGAACAGCGGCTCCTCGAGAAAGGTACGCTGTGGACTGCACTTGTTTAGAAAACCAGCTGCTCTGGCCGTAATGAACACTTGCTGACATAACTATGAGTAGAGTTAACGATGCTACGTGTGATTATGTATTATGTGTTGTGTTTAATTCTTTCAAGTATTAGCAATGAATTTGGAGAGGGGAATTAGAGTTGCTACTATTAATGTGCGCGGCCTCGCAGCAAGGCGGAGGCAGTACCAGCTGAGCCGTCTATGCGTTGAAAAGGACCTTGATATTATCGCCATACAAGAGACGAAAGTTGAAAGTGAGGAGCAAACAAACAAAATGGTAATGCCCTTTAAAACATATTACAACGTATGCGTCTGTCACGCTGTCGGCACGTCTGGTGGCTGCGCTGTCTTGGTTCGAAGAGGCATAGGTATAAGTGAAGAGGCCGTCACTGTGAACGAAAACGGACGACTCATAGTCCTCGACTTTCATTTTAGCGGATCACAATGGAGGCTTATCTGTTTGTATGCGCCAAATGACATAAACGAAAGGGAAGTTTTCCTCACGAATGTCGAGCTGTACCTTCAATGCGACAGATAGATTATTTTTCTGGGTGATTTTAACTGTGTGTGCTATGCAGAAGATCGCGCTAAACGTACTACTGCTCGTGACAAGAGTGCAGTGTTTTTAAACACTTTAATAAGCGATTACAACCTAGAAGATGTAGGTCGCCTTATGGCCAGTACATTGCAGCCGCGATTTACGCACTATCAGCGAGATAGCCAGGCAAGACTCGACAGAGCCTATATATCGTTAGATCTAGTGCCTTTTTACGATAGCTATGTTGTACAGCCGGTGTCTTTTAGCGACCATAGCATATAGTATGGTTTACACTGGGCACCAAGTCCAAAAAACTGCGGTTTGATTGGGCGATGTGGAAGTTTAACGAAAAACACCTGGATGATGACAAGTTTGTGAATAATGTTACCAGCCAGATTAGAAACTTGTTAAGAAATAAGTTTTTACATTACGCGGAAGCATGGGAAGACTTTAAGGTCCACGTGAAGATGGCTGCGATTGAGATAGGCACCACTAGACGCTATAATGAAAAAATAAAAGAAAACGAGCTCCAGAAGGAACTCAATTTCCTTATTTCAATGGATAGTGCGCAGCCGGGAAAGTATCGCGAAGAAATTAGAAAAATAAAAAGCGAGATGGAAGCCACTGACAGAGAAAAATATAGAGCAGCGGTTATTAGGGCACGTGCGGAAAGACTATGGGCACCGTGCGTACGTTAGGAGCCGCCACAGTCGCGCGCAGCCTCCAGCGCCAAAGCGGCGACGGCAGCAGATATGGCGGGACAACGCAGGCGGCGGCAAGCCACTGCGCCGTGCTTTGGTGCTTCGCTTGAGGCGTTTCCTTTCCCGTTTGCTTCCAAAAGACGTCAAATTGTTAGCAGCTGTCCGAGAACGTAGCGTTAGCGCGGGTGCTTCTTTTCGCCAGACCTCGTGTATCCTCAGGCGAACGCGGCAACATTAAATGCATGAGCTGGCGGAAGACAACGCAGGTGACGAGCCCGTTGAGCGAAACTGCGCACGTATAACGCGGGCCGCCTCGCTCACTAAACAATCACAGCTTATCACCCTCGGGCTAACGCGGCAGCGAACTCAGCGGCAGCTTGAAACTGGCGATACCAGCAATTGCACTGTCACGGCCACTGAATGAAAAAACGCTTTCCATCGAACGGCCATGGCGCTGCATTCACTGCGCCGACTTAATCAGGGCAGCCGAGTTCGTCGTCGTGGTTCGTGTTTTGCTGCCATGGCACTGCGAAGCGTGCCAATTATTATTACGTTTGGATTCAGAGAGCTACGTGATATAGTTTCCTCCGAGGAGCTAATCTGAAGAAGGGCAGGGACCTCCTCGAAGCGGGGCACGTTCACGGCGTCGTGGAAGAGGTGTTGTTCGGCAGATCAACAATCACGGGCAAATGCAACCCCAGAAGAAAAAAAAACCATTTATTTACAAAACTCACTTTTGTCGTCGAACGAGTGCGATCCACCGTTCACGCCGATTCCGTTCATATTCTCTAAATGGAAACCGGTAAAAACGCGTACCCAGAGAATTCCTGTAGGAGTTATTGCACCCAACAACGCAGCAATTATTCCTGGAGTTCGGCATTCCTACGAACAGCGGAACCGGCACAAAACGAACTGCCCGCGAAAATACCTCGCGCCGTCACAGCGGGAGCGTGGAGCGAGCAGGGGTGCAATCGCGGAGCGATGTTGTATGCTATATTATTCTTATCGTCCACCACCTGCGGCTGACTGATCGCGTTGATAACGCGGACGTACCGTCGCTCTGGTCACTAGCCAAGCGCGAGAAGCACGAAAAGTGTAGTCATCGTAAAAGGCATAGCCTCGACTTCACTCCATTGCGAGCGCGTCAGAGCATCCCGCCAAATCTGCGCTTCTTGCCGCTATAGGGACGCCGAGCGGAGTTACGTCTGCACTGAGCCTATGGGCTAATTGAACGCCGAACAAACGCGCTCTTGCTGATGAAAAGCGGTATGCGAGAAAAAATGAGATAGGACAGATTACTTATCGTAATGGTGTTACTTCCGACAAGAATATGACAGAACAGGCCTTCATAGAACATTACCGCCAATTGTTCGGGGTCCCAATCCATGCGGGAGATGAATGTGAAGCACGGTTTTTAAATTTCATGCCACGTGTCGATGACGAGGTCAAAGCTAGTCTGGAGAAACCGATAAGCGCGCGGGAAATAGAACGCGCAATCGAAGAACTCCCTGCAGGCAAGTCGCCAGGTCCCGATGGATTAGGAGCTGCTTTCTACAAGGCATTTGCACCTTGGCTTGCTAAAGTATTGCAGCATGTATACGCGGAGGCATACGAAAAGCAACGGGTGCCATCGTCTTTCAGGAGTGCGCACGTGGTTCTAATACCGAAAACAGATGACCACAAGACGCTCTTATCGGTGGGTGGTGACAGACCAATCAATACCGATTACAAGATTTTAATGAAGGTGTTGGCAAAGAGACTTCAAGCAGTCGTAACTGAACTTGTTGGCCCGCACCAAACTTGCGGCATTAAAGGTCGCACGATTGCTACAAACACACACGTAGCACGAAGTGTTCTAGAGTGTTGCGATGCTTTCGCTGGACGCGTTGCTTTGTTGCAGCTTGATCTGGCGAAAGCCTTTGACCGTGTGTCCCACGATGTTCTTTTTCTTATTTTAGAGTACGTGAATGTTGGAAAAATAATTTTAGATGGCGTGAGAATGGCCTATGACCAATGTAGTACACAGATTATAATTAACAAGTCTCTCAGCGCAAAGCTTTCAGTGATGTCTTCCCTCAGACAAGGGTGTCCTCTAAGCCCATTGCTTTTCGCGCTATATCTCGAGCCCTTTTGTTTAGCAGTGATGCGCAATGAAAACATCCGAGGTTTCAAATTACAACGTGCTGAAGTTAAAATACTGGCATACGCCGACGACATCGCTGTTTTCTGCGAGGATCGCGACAGCGTTCTTGAAGCTGTAAGCCTCGTAAAGACATACTGTGAGCAATCTGGAGCTCAGATAAATTGGGAGAAGAGCCTCGGGATTTGGCACGGTCACTTGGTCAACACACCGGCTCATTTTGCAAACGTCCGGTGGCAAACAACGCCGGCTAAGTACTTGGGTGTGCCCCTCGAGCACTATAAGGACAGTACGCAGTATTGGTGTGACGAGGCAGAGAGAATGAGGGAAAAAAACAAAGGCTTGGCAGGGGCGCGATTTATCAATGTTTGGACGCGCTACCGTGTGTAATATTTTCTTAATGGCGAAAGTGTGGTACGTCTTGCAAATCCTATCTATGTGTCGTTCAAATGTGCAAAAAATGCACCGTGTTTTTGCCGTATTCATATGGGCTTCAAGTTGGGAGACGGCAAGCAGAACCAATTTGTTTTGTTCCGTCCGCAGTGGTGGGCTAGGTCTGTCACATTTCTTTATCAGACAAATTGTGTCTCGGTTTCTTTTTCTGCGTGAGCAGACAAACGATTTTCTGCGCACAGTGATTCAAGTTCGACTGGGGAAAGCACTGCCGCAATTTCTTGTAACTTCCGCAGATATGGCGGGAGGAAGCGTCACTGGCTATTTGCGTGAAGTGGTTGATTCTTTCCATTTTTTATACACTCGCTTTTCAATGGAGTATTTGTGTTCTGTGACAAGAAAAACACTGTACAGAGATTTAGTTGATTCAATGTTGCCGATACCTTTGTACAGATCTGTAAACTGGGGAGGCCACGGAGACGATGTATTGAAACGGGTTAAAAAGATGCCAATTAGACCTTCTCAAAAAACGTTTTTCTTCAAGCTACATACAAAAACGCTGCCCGTAAAAACATGGCTGGATGAAAAAGGCATAGATGTTGCGTGGACTGTAAACTGCTTACTTTGCAACAAACCAGAAACCATCGAACATGCTTTCATCGAGTGCTGGGATGCAATCTTCCACTGGGACGTCTTACAGCGGACTCTTAAAAAAGAACTACCGATTACGCCTTTGGGAATTCGCTTTTTACCAACAGATAATGCGGGGGGAGTTCCGTACGATATGTTTATGCTCCTTGGCCTCCACAGTCTGTGGAAAACGAGAATGGCAGTTAGACATGTTGATGTGGATGCCCGTTCGACGAGAGTCAACTTCATCGAAAGTATTGCGTATATTCGGGAAATATATCGTGCGCAGAGTGAACCAGCCGTGTGGATGGAGATTCTTGATGATTTAGTGAAATTTAAGAGATTTTAATAATGTAATGTTAGCCAAAGTGTGGTTGACATGTTTTAGCATGTACATATGCACTCCTTTGTAATGCATGCAGGCAATAAAGAAAAAAAAATAGCGTGGCCGAGTGGTCTAAGGCGCTGGTTTTAGGCACCAGTCTCCCCGGAGGCGTGGGTTCGAATCCCACCACTGCCAGAACATTTTTTCTTCTGTACTTTGTTTTAATCTCACTGACGAAACTGCGCCGTCAACACACCAGCGCCGTCGGTAGCGTGGCCGAGTGGTCTAAGGCGCTGGTTTTAGGCACCAGTCTCCCCGGAGGCGTGGGTTCGAATCCCACCGCTGCCAGAACATTTTTGGCTTCTGTGCTTGTTTTAATCTCACTGACGAAACTGCGCCGTCAACACACCAGCGCCGTCGGTAGCGTGGCCGAGTGGTCTAAGGCGCTGGTTTTAGGCACCAGTCTCTTCGGAGCCGTGGCTTCGAATCCCACCGCTGCCAGAAAATTTTTTCTTCTGTACTTTGTTTTAATCTCACTGACGAAACTGCGCCGTCAACACACCAGCGCCGTCGGTAGCGTGGCCGAGTGGTCTGAGGCGCTGGTTTTAGGCACCAGTCTCCCCGGAGGCGTGGGTTCGAATCCCACCGCTGCCAGAACATTTTTGGCTTCTGTACTTGTTTTAATCTCACTGACGAAACTGCGCCGTCAACAGACCAGCGCCGTCGGTAGCGTGGCCGAGTGGTCTAAGGCGCTGGTTTTAGGCACCAGTCTCCCCGGAGGCGTGGGTTCGAATCCCACCACTGCCAGAACATTTTTGGCTTCTGTACTTGTTTTAACCTCACTGACGAAACTGCGCCGTCAACACACCAGAGCTGTCGGTAGCTTAGACTGGTGACAGCGTATAGGCCCATATCACTGACCAATGTTGACTACAAGATTTTTATGAAGGTTCTGGCAGCGCGACTTCAAAGTGTCATTAAAGAAATTGTTGGAGAGCACCAAACTTGTGGAATCAAAGGCGGAACTATTAGCTCAAACATTCACAAGATGCGGTGTGTGCTAGAGTGTTGTGACGAGGATTTACTTGGCGTTGCTGTGCTCCAGATAGACCTGGAGAAAGCTTTTGATTGTGTTGCGCATGATATTTTGTTTGCCATCTTAGATCATATTAATGTTGGTTCCATCATCAAGGAGGGAGTGGCCTTGGCGTACCAGAACTGCACAACACGTTTAATTGTTAATAAGTCTTTGGGGGCCCCCATTCACGTAATGCGTTCTGTGCGTCAAGGCTGCCCCTCAGTCCACTTTTGTTTTGTATTTACATCGAAGCGGTGTGCTTAGCGATAACTGAAAACGAGAAAATACGTGGCTTCAGCTTGGCGGCAGTGGAAGTTAAGCGGCTGGCATATGCAGATGACATTGAGGTGTGTTGTACGAACAAAGAAAGCGTAGAGGAAACGATAAGTGTTGTGAAACATATCTGTAGCGTCACAGGGAGCCGCGTAAACTGGGGGAAATCCCTTGGGCTTTGGCACGGAAGGTGGCCTTCAAAGCCGGACCATATTGCGAATGTGCACTGGACGGAAACACGGACAAAGTACCTCGGTGTTCCTCTTGAATGTTATAACGGCAGCGAGGAGTATTGGTCGCGTCAAACAAAAGAGACGAAGGAAAAAGCAGACAG
Source organism: Rhipicephalus sanguineus (assembly GCF_013339695.2). Taxonomy (NCBI): domain Eukaryota; kingdom Metazoa; phylum Arthropoda; class Arachnida; order Ixodida; family Ixodidae; genus Rhipicephalus; species Rhipicephalus sanguineus. The sequence goes on from NC_051179.1 coordinate 61,593,295, forward strand.
GTGGAAAGGCATGAACCTGTCTGTTTTTGCTAGGGCTACTGTGTGCAACATGTTTTTTATCACTAAACTGTGGTATGTAATGCAGGTGCTACATTGTTCAAGGATCAACGTGCAAAGGCTGCACAGAGTGTTCGCAGTTTTTATATGGGGCTCGGAATGGGAAAGGTGCAGACGGACCAATTTGTTCAGGCGCGTGAAGGACGGAGGTCTCGGTTTGGCGCACCTATTTGTGAGACAATTAGTAAATAGATTTTTGTTTTTTCGTGACGTCAGGGATCCGCTTTTGCGTACGGTATGCCAGCTCAGGTTAGGCAGTGCGTTACCAGATCTTGTTGTCACTACGGATAGCCGGCCCGTGACGTTGCGTGGCTATCTCAAGGAAGTGGTAGACAGTGTACGTTTTTTATCTGTTCGTTTTTAGTTGGATTATCTAGCAAGTGTTAGAAGAAAAGAATTGTACAAAGATGTATGTGATATGGTTTTGCCAGTACCATTGTACAGGGCCATATACAGTGGAAGACCGGGACAAAATGTACTGAAGCGGGTGAGGAACATGCAGGTACCTACAGGGATTAAAACATTTTTCTTTAAGTTACACACAGGAACACTATCAGTAAAGACTTTCACAGAGGAACGGGGCTTTTTTACACCATGGGGGTCACACTGTTTGATATGTAAGAAACCAGAAGCCATAGACCATGTTTTTTTGCATTGTTGGGAAGGGGTACATTTTTGGGACATTTTGCAGAGGACAATAAAGAAGGATTTTTCACTGGATCCACACGGGATAAGGTATCTCGCAGTAACGAATGATGAGGGGGACCCATCTGATGCAGTGATGTTGACCGGTCTCCACTGTATATGGCGTGCGCGAATGGCCGGATACCACTTCGACCCGGATGCAAAGCCAGCAGTAATTTATTTCAGGCAAAGCATGTCTGCATTCATTGAGTGTAGTAAAATACAGGAGATCGAGCCAGAATGGTTGTCAAGGTTTGGACCTCTGGCAACCTTTAAGTATTTTTAAGAGGACAACATCAGTCCAAATGGGACTGATGGCAATGCTTGTTCCTTTTTATTGTATTATGTGAGTGTGCAATGATTGCCCTGTACAATGTCCAAGCCAGGCAATAAATAAAAAAAAAGGTAGCGTGGCCGAGTGGTCTAAGGCGCTGGTTTTAGGCACCAGTCTCCTCGGAGGCGTGGGTTCGAATCCCACCGCTGCCAGGAAATTTTTTCTTCTGTACTTTGTTTTCATCTCACTGACGAAACTGCGCCGTCAACACACCAGCTCTGTCGGTAGCGTGGCCGAGTGGTCTAAGGCGCTGGTTTTAGGCACCAGTCTCTTTGGAGGCGTGGGCTCGTATCCCACCGCTGCCAGAAGATTTTTGTCTTTCTACTTGAAGCGAGAGGTATGCAATTTTTGAAAGTATTATATGCGTGGCTGGATAGAATATCCATACAGATTTGAACAAGAGCCAGAAACTAAATTAACAAAGCCATTCATTATTAGCGCCAAATTTGTCGTGAATTCAGCAGAGCAGGAGCAATAATAATTAGGAATAGAGTTTTTATTTTTGAACACCCAATATCATTTGGATTAGTCACAATGATAACATAAAGGGCATATTTTTCCGCTCCTGTTTTGCCTTTTAGCAACCGGTAATTTGTCTATAAATAAATAAATAAATAAATAAATAAATAAATAAATAAATAAATAAATAAATAAATAAATAAATACAAATTCAGCAGATCCCACGCCTTGTGGGAATCGGTTTCATGCGAAGCAGTAGGCGAGTAATTGTCTATGCTGCATTTTTTTGCTTTGAGCCACGCGTTAGGAGCTGGATCGACCTGATTTTGCGAGTGCAGCAGTTGCGTGCACTTCGTGGGCTTACCAGGAACGTCGACTGCACAGGTGTTTGTAGATTAACTTACGGTCTAACGTAACGTCAGCACTTACGTTATAGAGCGCAGACGTCTGTGTTATCGAAACACGGTGCACGCTACGGTGCCATGATATGAATATCATACGTAACTTACGTTCGCGTATTCCTCTGGGGTCGAGCAACACTTTAATATAGCTTGATCAATCATAGAAATGCAAATGTAATGTTTATTAGACTGCTATAAAAGCGGAGCCAACACTGAAACCACACTTTACGTTAACCCGACATGATGCCTGTTTCATAGGAGTAGATATGTAGTGTTTATTGCTTTGTTATGAAATTAGATAGCCAGCACTACAACCACAACTGACGTAGCACAATCGTTACGCCTGCACAGGGTCTTTTTCGAAAGCAGTTTCGACCTGGCGTGGCTCTGCGGTGGAACACCTGACTGCCGCGCAGAATGCTTGGGTTCGATTCCTGCTGGGATCCTAATTTTATTCTTCGCATTCGTCGGGTCTACACTGCCGTCGTCGGTTTTTCTTAACGCCCTCGCATTTAAGTTACCAGTGTCTGTTCTCGCTGTTCCTGAGTAGATAAAATGTAAATCACCCGCGGCGCATACCCGTATACCGCGGCCCGTGGTAAACCTATGATATATGCATTAAACGTCATTCTGACGTGTATAATATATATATATATATATATATATATATATATATATATATATATATATATATATATATATATATATATATATAATACATCAACAGTATGCGCATCTTGAAATTACATGGTCATCACATAAGGATACAATCCCGCAACGGCATTTATCGAAGGAAAAGAAGAGATATCACGAAGGAGTTAAAGATTAATGCGACGAATTAGTTGCTTCAGTATATATTTTGTTTTTGCGTGAAAGGCACTAGCTAGTCGTTGATTGAGGCAGGACGATACAAAGCAACTACGAGTGCGCTGACCGTATCTGGTGGAGCAGCGAATCACCCGAAAACGGTTTTTTATGTCGGAGGCAGTGCGTAGGAATTACGTAAGCAACTTTATGCCTATAGACCAAAAAAAAACACGGTTGATCCCTCCGTCATAGGAATCGGAATAACACGAAAGGATAGCGTGCTCTTACAGAAGTAACTGAATGCTTACTGTACATTGATGTAAGATAGTTTGCACAATGTATATTGATGTCTGGCAGCTAATGGCGCTGTTTAACGTATATGCACCCATATTGATGATTGGTGGTACATCTCCATCCCGACTGCTAACGACCATGTTAAATGATTAAACAAACCCTTGTGGTAGCTGTAGTAGTCAACGGTGAAAGCGTAATCAGAGAACGAGGTGTGATAGCCAGAAGAGCGTCGCATATTGGACGCAGAACTTGGTCGCCATCCCGCGGCATCTTAAAATGTGATTGAACACCACGGCAGGACTAGAGGGAAACGCAAAGCGCGTCGCGCCCAGCCGCGATTTTTCTCGGGGCGAGCGCGTGAGCATGGAACGCGGTGTTACAGCCAGGTGAGGCAGGCGCGCGTCGCAGAGCTATTTTAGGGGCGAAGCTCCTTAAGGCGGCACCCGTTCGTCCCTCGTAGTCGTCGTGGTCGTAGTAGTGAGTAACAAGTCTTACGCTTTGACCTCCAAGGTGGTGCCGGTGGGAGATTTCTCCTGCGCGTTGTTGAACAATAAAAAATTCGCAGCGTGCGCGTTAACTAAAAGCCGAATTCTTCTGTCTCTCATTCCCCATTAGCAGCCATTGGCATGTTCCAGTAGGAAACGTTAGTAGAAGTAGAAGTGTAAGTGTTAGCTAAAAGCCGACTTCTTGTGTCTCTCATTGCCATTAGCAGCCATTGTTTACCTCCAAGGTAGTGCCTGGTGAGATTTCTCCTGTGCGTGATTAAACAATAAAAATTTTGTTCAAAACGCCGTTGATTGATGAAATAAACCAACGAAAGACGCCAGATGTTTTGTAAAAGCAGAACGAAAGAACGCCAGATGTTTTTCTTAAAGCGTAGTAGTAGTAGTTATATGTAGCCACCTCGCCCGATCGTCAACGGGCGAGGTGGACCGGCAACGGCGCGAGGACCCTGCCGTACGAGAGTTAAATCACACTAAAAGACATACTTTGCGGGCGATACACTCTAGTGAGCTTTCAACTTTCCGTCTTAATGTACATGATAAAGAAATTATTTCTACGAAAAACGCAAGGCACACCTTGAGCAATATGTTTGGTTTTGGGACGCTAAATGGAACCATGAGGGGATGCGAAGCCGGAGCACTTGCACGATCGCGTTCCTTTGGCTTTCGTTGGGCATGCTACCGACCTCGCGTCGTGGAACGCGCGTCCTGTCTTCCCTCTAGCCTTGCCTTTAATTCGCACAGGAATGCGGTCGCTCATGGCGCTCTTTCGCTCGGGAGTGGACTTCTTCCTTGCATTTCACCGAGCACAAGTGATAATGAAGGGACCACGTAAACCAACAGTACAATAAAAGTTTGATGTTTAATATATACACGATGTTTCACACTCTTTATATTATGTACTGGGCGCATTTCACGGAAGAGTTTCACGGTTTACAGATTATTCCCTCCGTAGCTTCGCCCCACTCATCATCATTCACCCCGTGGATATGCTGTGATTTTTTTTGGTTTGTATTAGCGTGATGCTGAGCGAAGCCAACGCTTTTCGACGCTTGGGCAAAGGTCGCCACCTCGCGGTGTGTTAAGGCATTGACAAAATTCAACTTTTATTGAAAACGCCCCGAATGGGACGGACGCGTAACGCGTTGCAGGTGCTAGTCGCGGAGGCCACAGCAATGACGAATTACTTTACCTTACCACTCCCAGAGGTCAACACCACCCAGCCGACCGGGAGAATGGTAGATATAAAAGGCGCGTTCGTCAAGCCTCCAGAGTCGGTGACCGTGGCGCAGCGGACTCCAAATGCGCAGTCCAAGGTCCGTAGGAGTATAGCTAGTGCTCTCACCAAACGCCAGAGGACGTAAGCGCGAAAAAAAAAAAAAAAAAGACCGTGGCGCAGTGGGTTGCGTGCCCGGCATCTGATGTTGCGGACCGAGTGGTCGTGGGTTCGATGCCCGTTGACGGTACCTTTTTTTCTTTGCCATCTGATTGTGTATATTTTTTCGACGTCATTTTCGTGACGGAAATACGTCACTGAAGTCTTGGTGGACCCCGGCATAAAACACTTTCGTGTTAAATGCCTTAGGACAGCCGTCTGTTTTTGCGGATCTCCATTTTTGAGAGGTGCACACGAGAACAGGCGCCATGCATCAGCATAACTAGAAACTGGTGCGCAGCGTCGGTATATATACATGGTGGGCAGCATCAGCAGCATGCTGGTCACGCGTGGGTATTCTGTGGCGCGACTTCTTGACTCAGTCATAGAGAGTTTTATTGCTGGGTTCCCGCGGGCTTGGGGGCGCGCGAGCCCTTGCGCTCTTTTGTATTCTCCGTGGATGCGGCTGGGATACAAACGAACGCAAGAGCGTGCGTACGCAGGTGGCTTGGGGTCCCCAGCAGTCTCGCCGCGCGTGTAGGCGTACCAGACTCCTGGCGGTCAACTGGCGGTAAGACGTGCGCGCTCATCCACCAGCAGGACAGAAAAGCTTGGAAACGATGGGTAGTATTTATGCTAGCTTGCTGTTGTATCTGCAAGTAACAAGGGAAATGGCTAGTAAATGCGCCAAAATGTAAGTTTGAAGTAGCCAGGAAGTATCCACGGAGCCAACCTTAAAATTTCATCGCCAGACGGGGTCGTGAAGCAGCCAATTTGGCGCAAACTATACCCACCAAAACATTTTCTGAATGTTTTGGACAGCACTTGAGTGGAACCTCTTTCCGTCCAGATGACATAGCACGAATTGGCGATAATCGAAGTACTAACGTGTTAGAAATTTGTTCATTGTTTTTATTAATCACTGACCATTGTATAAAAATTAGTGCATCGTTATTTTTGCTAACTGTATTTCGTTATTTTTTTCTTTTACCCGCTTCCCTCTTTGATTCCCCTGGCTTTCAGAAAGAAAGAAAGAAAGAAAGAATAAATAAATAAATAAATAAATAAATAATAAATAAATAAATAAATAAATAAATAAATAAATAAATCATTTATTTGCAATTACCTGCCGCTTGAAGATGGAGCAAGAGGGTAAAAAGCGCACGTGCTCTTATTTCTATGTTTGTGCTTTTTCAAAGTAATATTATTCATTTTTTAATAATAAGAACTCTAGTCATAATACTGCTTCTGTTTTATTTGGCCAAAGTGTTATTAGCCCTTGCTTATCCACATAAACATGTTATTGTGACATTAAACGTAGAACAATCTTTAAAGTCATGCACACGTAGCTAGAAGCATTCTGGAATGTGGTGACGCAATTCATTATCGCGTGGCTTTCATTTAGCTAGACTTGCATAAACCGTTCGATGAAGTTGCGCATGAAGCTTTGTTTCTGTGGGAGTGGACCATTGACAAAAATCTTTCGTGTATGAATAAAGGGCAGGTAACATTTGTTCGAGGTCAGACTCGCTCAGTGTTAGATTTAACGTTCTGCACAAAAGCGATCAATATTTTATCATGGTCCGTGGTTGACTCGGCAACTAACAGCGATCACCTTCCTGTAGTTTTTGATATTACTTGCCCAATAATAACTTTAGATCAGCCAACACGCATATATGTCAATCACAAGAAATTTCAAAGCTGTCTGCGTTCTGCTCTTTTAAAACTTCAGAATGCCAGTGGTCAGGAAATTGCGTCTAAGATCGGCTCAATACTAGACGGATCTCGGAAAAACTCCGAGTTCGTTATCCCATCGAGTAAACGATCCTCTTCTCGTTGGTGGAATGATGAATGTACGCGCGATTACAGAAGACGAAAAGCTGCCTGGAAAAAGCTCCTACATAATCAATGCCCAACAAATTGGAAAGACTATCAGTTTCTCGCTGGCGTATTTAAGCGCACTGTTAACCGTGCAAAAGAAGAATATGACATTAGACATTACGATTACCTTTCCAAGTCAAAAAATAAGCGTGCTTTGTTTGCGTACCTTCGAACAAGAAAAGTACTGCCAACGCCTTTAACATTAGAATCTTGTATCTTGACGCCGCAAGAAATGAGCGCTTCACTGGAAGAGATGGCCAAAGGTTTAGAACGTCGCTTTACCACTAATCTATCGGCTATTCGCAACATGTCGGTATCTTCGCATGATTTTCCGGCAATTTCTTTATATGAATTGACTCAGACTGTATTATGTCTACCGAACACTGCTCCTGGACCAGATGGAATTACGAATTCAATGCTAAAAGTTTTACTTCAGGAATCGCCTAACGTTCTTTTAGAACTTGTGAATTATTCCTTAAAGAATGCATGGATACCCTTGGAGTGGAAAATTGCTAAAATTATATTGCTGCTTAAGAAACAAGATGGAGGGTATATTTTGGATAACATAAGGCCAATCGCCTTGACGTCAAATATAGTAAAATTAATCGAGAGAATTATCCATACTCGAATCAATGATTTTATTGACGAGAGATCAATTCTAAGTCCCTGTCAAATCGGGTTCAGGGCTGGGTGTTCAATTTGGAATGCCCATGTTGATTTAGAAAGTCGTATACACTTAGCACGACTACGTAATGAATATGCGGCTTTAGTTACTTTAGACATCGCTAAAGCATATGATACTGTAGAACATGGTATTTTATTGGATCGATTGGAATATCTCAATTTTCCGGCATACATAGTAGCGTGGATTCGGAAATTCCTTGTGGACAGAAAATTTTATTGTTTTAAAAGCGGTTTTTCATCGACTACCCATACACAAACGAGAGGAGTACCGCAAGGCTCAGTGCTTTCCCCGGTGCTATTTAATATACTAATGAGCACCATTCCACGACACGAGGAAATAACAACTTATGTGTATGCTGACGACATCGCATTCTTTGCAACGGCAGATAATATCCAGACATTATATGAACGGATGCAGACTTACCTTAATACCCTGGAGATCTGGCTCGATCACAATCACTTTTTGCTTAATCCGAGTAAATGTGCCCTTCTTGTTTTTCCACTGCAATGCCCTGTGCACATCTCACTGAGTTACCATTATGAGGACATACCACAGGTGGAGTCTATTAAGTACCTTGGGGTAATTTATGATCAATCCCTTAACTGGCGACCCCACATCGAATATACAGCTGGAAAAGGTGCGCGTGCTGTTGGCATGTTGCGTAGGCTAAGCAACTACCGCACAGGTTTGAAAAGAGACACACTATTAATGATCTATCGCATGTATGTTCGCCCTATCTTGGAATTTGGCTGCGTACTATTCTCTGGTGCCCCAGCCTATAAGATACGGCCTTTAATTCTTTTGGAAAGGGAAGCGCTGCGCTTATGCCTCGGCCTTCCAAAAACTGTTTCTAACAACGTTCTGTATCTAGAATCGAGGGTTCCTTCTCTTTCGTGCCGGTTTCGCCTTCTGACTGTTCAGACATTCTTAAGAATTTACGAGTCCCCACTACGACAATCAGAAACAGCTTTTATTTCCCATCCGGAATTATTTTTTGGGGCTAGATGGCCGCGATTTCACACACCCCAAATTATATTTGCACAACGTTTACTGGACCCTTTGAACGTACATATCTGCGATATAACCCCGCCTCGTGATAATTCGTACCCTGTGGATATTCAATTTGATGATATTTTTCCTAATAATGCAAAATTACTCCCCCATCATACTTTAGACGGTTTATTACAAGAACACCTGCAGAGCATTAGCACTAACATTATCATTGCTACAGATGCATCACAGTGTGACGAAAAGTCAGGTGTTGGTATATTTAGCCCGAATTTGGACTGGTCTTATTCCCTTCGACTACCCAACTTCATACCCGTTTTTGTGGCTGAATTTCTGGCAGTAGTGCTCGCATTGCGCAAGTTAAACTCGACAATTACATCTGCCGTTATACTCACAGATTCCCTATCCCTCTGTGCTGCACTTTCTGCTGGGGTTGACTCCCACGTAATAAAGGCGTTTCGTGCACTGGTACCCGTGCATTTGAGAAAAGTTCGCTTAGTTTGGGTTCCTGGACATAAAGGGTTGCTCCTAAATGAAATTGCCGATTCTTTAGCGAAGTCGTCGATTAATGGACCGATTTTACCTTCTTTCCAACATCCGCTTATGTGACGGCTGCGCGATTTCGCAGGCGTAGCATTATGGAAGTTTTTGCAGACACAGCACTCACAAGTTCCACAGAATATCGGCACTTATTATATCCCTGGCGGAGGTCATTTTGTCAAACCCGTAAACTGGAAGTGTCAATTACGAGGCTACGATGTCGGGTACCGAGGCTAAATTTCTACCAACACAGGTCTGCTCAGGCACCTTCTCCACTGTGCGCATTCTGTGGTGAGCTGGAAACAATTGATCATTTCTTTCTGACCTGCAGGCGATATACTACAGCACGAAAAACCCATTTGGAAAGGCCGTTACGGGCTATTGGAATGAATTTATCTGTGCCTGTGCTTTTGTCTTTTGGAGCCTCTATTTCTGGGTTCTCCAATGAGAAGGTTTGCGTGGCTGTGAGGGATTACCTCAATGAAACCAATCGGCTAACTAGATAATCTATATTACTATTCTTCTGTGTCAACTCATGTATATAGTTAAAATATTCGGGCATTGATTTATTTTATTTCATTATTGTTATTTCTTTATTTATTTTTCATATTTGATCAAGTGTCAAAATTTCCTATCAAATTTATAATTTTTCTATTTTGTAACCTCCCCTCTAAAGAATTATAACATTTATAAAACCACTCAAGTCTTGGCCAATCCCCCACAGTGGGTGTGAGCCAAAGTTGCAGGTGAACAAGAACAACAAGAACTTTGTTTCTACTGCTGGAGCGTGTGAATGCTGGATCCGCGTTAACCGAAGGAATGAAAATGCTGTACCATGATTGTATACGGTGAAATTATATATAGTGATTAACCACGAGCTAAGTTTCTGAATCTCTGTGCGTTCGAGCGTGAAACAAGAATGTGTTTTGGGAGCTTTATTGACGTCCTAGAATTCCAGTACAAGGCTGCCATTTACGGTCGTTGCCAACAATGACGATTGTGCGTACAGAAGCTGTCGGTAGCGTGGCCGAGCGGTCTAAGGCGCTGGTTTAAGGCACCAGTCTCTTCGGGGGCGTGGGTTCGAATCCCACCGCTGCCACATTTTTTTTCTATCGGTCCTTTCTTTTTTTTCTTGTAACACAGAATTCGCTGCTCGGGTGGTGCGGCAGAGCAGGCTATTCACAATCAAGAGCAAATTTTTCATGAGTAATGAACTCGGTCAAAGATGTCCATAGTGTAAATATATAGCTATCGCGTTTTCTTGCCCCCTCCCCTGCCTAAATTCCTCTTCCTCTTGCGTACATTCCATAGTGGAGATTTGAAAGCTTTGTCGGCATAAGGCATACCCTGACCATACAGTTAAGACTCTAGAGGAAAATCTGGGCCGAAAGAGCGACGACTACAAGGACACCGCCATTACACTACCATTGTCATTGTTGCCTGTGCAATTATTTACAGAACGGCAATTAGTGTTACGAAACGTTACTAATACTGGCAATATAAATCACAGTCTTTTTTACATATGAGAGACGTGCGAACAGGGTTTGACGTTTATTTGGAATATTTACAAGTAAACGTCAGGACCATAGGCGTGCGCAGGGTTCCCCATTAGGGGGGGCAAAGGTTCATCGCAGCGCCCCCCCACCCTACTAAGTCAATGTATGGGGCAGATTTTGCGCCCCCCCCCCCTCTTATGTGACTAGAAGGGTCAATGTACGGGGCAGATTTTGCGCCCCCCTCTTAGGTGATTAGGGGGGGCGCCACCCCTGCCCCCCCCCCCCCCCCTGTGCGCACGCCTATGGTCAGGACTCGTGCCACGGTAAGGAGTGTTTACACGCGCTTTTGCTTACACGCCACCATATCCACTTGAATGCGAGATTGCGGCCGATTGCGCTTGCTTGCTTGTGCCTTGATTCTTGGCTGCTACCCTCTATGGGGTACATGTCGTTTATGGATACTTTTAACGATGACGCGGTATTGGTTATGAAACCGGCTGTTAATATAAGGGGAAAATTTTTAACTGAGACGAGGGATGCGGAATAAATCGATGGCCTAGAGTATAGACAAAACAAAAAGTGAAGAATGAGAATAAAGATAAGAATAATACAATAATATGGAAAACAATCAAATAGTGAGAGGAATTCCAAAGTACCAAATATTGATTGGGAATAATATTAACAAGGAATTCATCTGTGCAACCGAGAAATTCGCAAATGGCTAGGCCGACATTCCTGTTGCTGTAGGACGCCCCAAGGGAAACAGTATTTTAAGAATTCGGAGTAATTTTTAAATTTCTTAATAAAATTTCGAGATGTTTTTTTTTCTATGGCTAGTGGAACGACGGCAGGTAAGGAAAAAATGATCAATGTTTTCAGGCTCTTGAGGAGATGGCATCAGACCAGACCTGTGTAAATAAAAATGAAGTGTCTTGTGAAACGCAGTGCGTCGTCGTCTGCGCTTTCTGCTGACACGTGCTTACGATTCTACATTTACGCGACCTCACTTTCATTATCTCAGATGAAAACTGAATACTACCAGTCAAGTCTAGCAAGCGTCTCAGGAGCTGGTAAGGTTCGCAAGGGTAGTGTAATGGCGGCTATGGCGGCGCCCTTGTGGTCGGAGATCCATGGGCCCTGTGGGGAGCTTTTCCTCTATAGTCTCTACTAACCTTATGACCCAGACCCCAGACATTTGCGATCATTGACATCATCATCAATATGAGCCAGTCTCATGTCCACTGCAAAACGAAGGCCCCTCATAACAATGTCCAGTTTACCACTGTCCTGCACAAGCCGATTCAATTTCATGGCTGCAATTTTTTTAGTTATCACTCCACCTAACTCTATGGCATTATAGGCTGCATTTCCCATCCTTCGATATCCATTCTGCTGCTCTCGTTGACACTCAGTTGTCTGTGCTGCGCAATATGTCACCTGCTCGTGTTCATTTTTTTTTTCTTGAGGGTCAACTATACGATATTTATTGACTACTTTTCTGTGATCCACCCTGCTGTCTTCCTACAACTTAATTTTGCCGCCATTATTTTCCGTTCTTGCACATTATTATATATAATCACGTCGATAGTGCTGCCTATGTGGTAGGGCGTCAAAAAAAAAAAAAAGATGATGAAGAAAAGGGACTGTGATAGCCTTTCTTATTCTCCTGTGCAGCTCTCTACAATTTTGGTTGTGGTAGGCATAATCGGTATCGCCAGGACGAAAGCCTCGGAGATCAAGAGGCGTTTTGCGACTTTTCCGCTAGGGGAAGTGCGCATGCGCCGTGGCATCGTGGAAAAAAAATGCGGATTGCCTTCCTCCCCAACTGTTCACATGTTTCGTGTCCCTTTACTTTTTCGCCGCATGCAACAGAGGAAGCAATTATGCTACCGCACAGCGTAGCTTTTTCAACATTGCGAATTCCTCTAGACCAGGGGTCTCAAACACGCGGCCCGGCCAGCACACGACTGTCTTCGTCCCATATTTCTATTGATCTTTTTTAAAGTGTGTTCGTGAACTGCAGACATGACTCTTCTCAAGCATTCTTTTTCGTGAGGCACCCCATGCGGTCACCATGTGTTTCAACACGACCGCGAAACGAACCCTACATTTTACAATCGGCGTACAATTCTGGAGACTGGTACCTAGTTCGAATCCTGACGCTAAATCCCTTTGAGAAATGACCCGTATATGAGATATCGGAGAGGCACAGTTTCAGACGACAACTTTAGCTAAATTGTGTACACCCCTCCCAATTTCGTGACTGCGGCCCACTAGCTGAGGTGAGTTTGAGATTCCTGCCCTAGACCATGTCGTCCAGAGGTGTAGTTTTCTCTGCATTCTCATTATCCATGGGGTGGATAAAGTCTTGCTAATCACTTACACAGGATGAGAGCAGCAACATTACTGGATGTTTCATACAAATTTATTTTTTTTACAGCAGGAACAGTGATGGTTGAAGATGGAAAAGAGGGTGGAAAGCAACAAAGGTAAAACACTATATTACCCTACACGCGAAATATACATAGCATGGGGAAAAAAGTATATATACATATATATCAAACAACAAAACGAGAATCTTGGCAAGACAATAAAAAAAGAGACAACATTCACGCCAGTAATATGATTGCTATAAATACAGATGGTGTGTCCAAGGGTGAAAAAAAAACTAGAAAAAAAAAGCAGTAGGCCATACAAGGAAAGGGTCTCCGTTTTATGTACAAAATGACACAGGCAGCCTTTGAGCTAAGTTGCTTGATACACCTGTACACACTTTGACAAGACTTTGCAGTGATCATTGCAATATCCACACCTCAACTGCTATTGAGCTTGTACCAAAAGGCAGAGCTATACCGTCACCTCTGCAAATTAAGCTTTGTCCTTTCTTTAAAAGTTGCATACGCCTTGTCATGCTCAGTACGGCATTAAACAAACAGCTCTACCGCATCGTTTAACAACTGGGTAAGTGGCTCAATACACTACTGACATTCTATTTATTTCAACCCGTTCCGAACTAAAGTCATTATATTAAAAGACTAAGTGTGAGACATCTATCTTGTTGTTGTTGTCCAATACCTAAAACTGCTAGCAATGACACCAGTATCAGTGCCACTGTAGATATATTAGCAGCAGATTGTGGAAACATGATAAACTACCAATCCATGGGACAGAGTACAATGCCTAAGATACAATGAGGCATAATTCCAACAGTTCACTGGAAAAGAAGTAGTTTAACACTTTTGTACAATGCTGAAGTGCTGGCATTTTTTACCATCTCCCTAGATAACCTGCCAATATGGCAGAAGCATTGGTCGAGCCTTGCATATTAAGCCCGACACTCGGGCATCCACAACTGCAGGCTTTCCAGGCAGGAGAGCAACGCTTGACCCATAACACGTAAGTGCACTGTTATGCTGTCTTGAATACATGCACTGTAAATTCGCCCACGTCTAAAAAATGCGTCAACACACACTGCATTCACATTGCATATTTGTGTGCAAGCATATCAGATGCGTAACATGCGTGTTTCTCCTGTGCACTTACACATCAACAGAATGACAAGCAACTAGCCACTATGTCTCAAGTATTCTACCATGCCTGCTACACTTTCATTCCCAAAAGTAAAAAAAAAACACCTTGGGGAAGAACATAGCTTACAGCATGGAGGCTTTTTACTATGCTAATATCTTTGACTGCTCATGCAGCAGTGAGCCTTTGCTGTAAAACAATTCTTTTATGAATGTAAATATGGCTAAATTAGGTCTGGAAGCGCTGGCTGTGGGCACAAGTGGGTTATACACGATTGAAAATACCGCATGCAAATTAAAACAGCCTTCACAGCTGAATTACAACTTTGTGTGTTTTCTGCACCGATATGCGCACAGCCTACGATTCCCCAAAAAGGGGGTCTCAACAACATCAGGCGAATGGCAGCGACACATTGCTTTGCTTATGGACGCACAGCTCCCTACAGAATGTGTACACAATCCAGGAAGGCTCTAAAAAAAAAAGCTGTGCTCCTGTCTTCGTATGAAGACATTAAGCTCTAGCAACAATAATTACTAGGATATACGTTTCAAATTTTTCAGCTGCAATAGACTTCTACATTTCACACTATTGAGGTTCCGTACAATTATGCAGATTTATTCATAGATCATTCTTCTTGATGCAAAAGCCCCCTGGTGAACACAATTTCCAGACTGCTGCCTCAACACGTGTGCATTGTGTCACGAAAGTTTCTCACAAAAGGCAACACACAAAAGAAGCATTATTACAGTAACATAAACCTATGAAAAAAAGCTATAACGTGAGAAGAAAAAGGCATGCTTTTCAATCTTCTGGGCTATTACAATTTCCAACCCACTTCTCAACACTTCATCAAATGCACTTTCTGGTCAGTGGTTTCAAATATGCGACCTGAATGCCAAATTCATGCAGAGCAACTCAATCATTTCATCGAAGTAAAATATTTACATTACAAAAAGGCATTTTTCCTCATTAATTCCTCGTTACTTTCCCTTGTTGACAAGAATAGAATGTCTCAGGACAAAAGTCGCAGCAAGATCAGCAGCAAGTTGCAAGAATCAAAAATAAGAATATCCGCAGGTATCCGAAATTTAACGCTAAAATGTGTTCCACAAGCAAACGACTGATCTCAACAGGCACACAGGAACAGTCTTATTCTGCAGGAATGCCACCTGCGATGTGTTGCTCCTCCTGCACTCATGGAATCGCACTTTACCGCCTTCCAATTGACTGCATACTCACAAAACCAGCAGGGGGACGTAAGCAATGCCTCAGTTGGCGTCGGCAAAGGTGATTAAGTGGCAAAAATTCAACGTGTGGGCTGCGAAATGGCTCATACGGCAAGTGTTCGTATCGTATGTACAATAATAAAGGACCGCCTCTTCAAATTCCAGATGAGGATGCTATATAAAACAAAACACTGCTTCCATAATTCACTAAGATGATGCACAATAGACAAAATTAAAAGAAACACCTGTACTCGCACAACGTGTTTTAAGTCGTGCACCTATACTGCAGGCACCGAGAGTAGACGGAACAGAGCACTGCGACCCGATCATCCTATCCGGGAGCAAGCCTCTACTACACTATATCCAATGGGCATAAAGGGCTGTGCCGTTCATCAATGAAGTAATCACTCTCCTTTAGTAACACTTCTCGGCAACTCCTGTGAAAAGGAATTGCTTGAGACAGCCACTCTGCTTCCGTAGCGCTTCTTAGCAGGTCTTCAGGTAAGGACTTCCTCAATGCCCCTCTCAGAAACTTGTTCAGAGAGGAGTTGTTTAATGTACTCAGTCGAATAAGGCCCCAAGCGATTTACAAGTGACAGGTCCACTGAGGAACACCCACTCACTTCCAGCACATGTTTACGAAATATGACACCATAGGAATTGCTGAGGAGTGCTACTGAAGTGCGGTGACCTTTTCAGTTGAGGTGTGGAGCTACCCTCCAATCGGCAAAACTGAGGAAGAGCGTTACGAGAAGGCTGATCTGTCGCAACATGTCGATACTAATGCTGTGATGCAACATAGCGGGTGCTGTACGGGAGATGTACAATTACACACCGTGCCATTACCATACATGGATATATAACCATGGCACGCTCATGGCAGCAGTAATGAGGGTCTTAATTTAGCACTGGGTCGCAGTATCAACCACCATTTCGGAGTGTCTACAGCATTCGATGCAACGTAACCGCTTCACAACGCACCACACAAGTCCTACGCTTCAGAGCAAGTGCACTGACATTGGTGGTGCTGAATTCTAACGTGCTTTCATCCTGAAAATGCTTATCGTGAAACCTAATGTGGCCTGAATGATGAGACTCTATACAGGACAATGACATAAATCACTGGATGAATTGAATATCAGAGTGGCAGACTGGTACGATGCAGGGTGCAAGTTAAAAAAAGAAATATTAAGTCCACAATGATTTCCCATGCACTCTTTCAAAATAACACCAGTGATGTCCTTCTTGTTCTTCTATGCCGGTCTTGGAACTAAATGACTTGAACGCTGCATCCGACTCCTCACCGCACTGTTTGTTGAGAACCGTCACGATGGCTATCACCGGCGCATCGCACCTTAGAACAGGTTTCCCAGATGTGGCACCAGCGACGTACACTTTCGAGATCACGAAACCACCATTTCCTCCTCTTTGCAGCAGTCAAGGCAAATAGGCAGTTACACCAGAAAGTGAAAGATCACGGTGCACACACTGCAAAAGGAAGGAAGGCAGCAGGGGCATCTGACGAAGCTCCATGATGAGGGCTTTTCCTGGTTGCGCTACAGTTTCTCAGTTTATGATACAACAGGCTTGATAGATGTGAACCAGTGATGCCTAACTCTACTGGGTGATGGTCAACCGTTTGGCAGCAGGCCATCACTGGTAGCCATGTCCAACTGTTCTTTGAACTCCGTAAAGAGCCGCTGCAGTCGCAAGTTTGAGGCCAAGAACGGCAACACCTCTTGCAGCAGCCCGCGCTTGTCCAAGCCCTGCGAGAAGCGTAGTTTAAATTGCAGTAACTCATTGCTAGAGTCCCTAGACGAGCATTCGTGCCATAGCTAAACATTCCTACATCATTGCTGCTATTCTCACTTGTGCACAGCCGCTACTTTTCAACTGTTCACAAGCTGATGCCTTCATAACGAGGCTGGTTTTTCTCCGTGACTTAGCAAACTCGTGACTGAGCTAATCGCATTTCGATCAACAAAATGGTGAAAAAATAAAATGCAATAACACAGAATCCTGCTCAGCTTTAACGACTAAGCTAGTCGAACTCTGAATAATGAACATGAAACATGAATGATTGTTAAGTCGGCCTTGAAGAAGCAACGCAAGATAACTGGTTACATAGTAATAGAACCCAAAACAAACACTTTTGTCACTTGGTGGGATGAATCTTGCTTGTCCACTTACTACACATACTTGGCTATAACAAAAGTGTTCAGCGCAACCGTGACATCCACTATAATTAGGATTGACTGTCTGTGACAAGACAGAGCACACTGCCTGCATACCAATATAGTTGGTTCCCATGACTGTGAGTTGCCACCAATGGGGCCAAGGAATTGTGTACAGAGATCTTTCAGCCGGGTTTCCAAACCTGGAACAAAAGGACGAGTTGCATCAGATAAAACACTCAATGGCCCCCAGGCTCAGGATGAAAAACTGTCATAAAATAGCAACTGCATAAGGCCACATTAAGGGATCCTAAACCACCTCCGGTATTTTTTTAACATTTCAAGTAAACAAGCGCGGAGAGTTCAGAGTGCCATCATGATAAACAGCGCCAAATATGGCAGTATTACAAGCCACAGGCGTGCCGCGAATTCTAAGAAACAATCCCCTGCTCCTCTCAAGGCCTTTCGGTATCCCCATCATTGGTCGTGACGTCACCATGCGCATCTAGCCGTGTCAGCAACAAGGACCTATTTGTCTGCTTGCAGGTACGCGCACTCACTGCTCTCCCTCCTCTCAAGGCGATGAGGAGCACTCGGCTAGGAGGAGAGGCAAGCCGATGAAAGCAGCATAGTGAAGGAAAGATCGAAACGAGCAAGAGTCACTTTTGGATCATCAAACGCATGTAACTCCGCTATTAGGGCACCATTTAAAAAAATCCTCGAGGCCTCCGTGTTTTTTCCAGACTCGCGCACAACTTCAACATCCCAACTAAATTGCAACCCCTCAGTTGTTTGGGGCCCTTTAATGCTGAAGAATCCAACATCTCTAAAGAATAGAGTCACCAAAATTCAGCTTCTGCAATCTTCTATGGTCACTGCTTCCGAGAACACTGCAATCCAGTTGCAAAAGTGTGTACGTAGTGATGCAACTTTCTGTGAACGTTGCAGCACTGCTTCAATGCCAAGAAAAATACCGCATTTACTCAAATACAACGCAACCATGACTGTAACGCCAGGGGCGGATCTTGAGCCATGCAAAAAATTAAAAAATAAGACCACCAGTGTAATGCAAGATGAACAGGCAAAGAAATAGTACCTTTATTCAAGAAATAAAAATGACAAAGTTCTCTTCAGTTCTCTTCATCGGAGTATGAGGAAGCAGAGCTTCCCCTGTCACTGCGAACCTCCCAGATTAAATGATCTTCTGTGTCATCCAGCTCACTTGAAGTTGAGCATTACTCAAATGACCGGACAACCATGTCACATGGGGGTCCGTACCAGGCAGCTAACACCCATTCGTTGATCTTCGACAGACACGGCCGCTTGATTCTCCATGAAATATTCTTAGCTCGGTCTTCTTGCATTCAACCTTTGTACAACCTCCACATTCTATCCTTGAACAGTTTATTTAAACGAACACCTAAAGGCAGGTACCCGTGAAACGACTCCAACACAAGGATTGAGACGGTGAAGAAGTGCGCCTGGCTGTCAACACCACATAATTTTTATCAAAGTGAGAACAAGAGACGAGGGCATCCACTCCTTTTCTGGAAAAGTTCCCCGCGAGTTTTCCGCCAGAAAGTAGTGCTACGTGGCAGTAATTTCTGATGATCCACTACGTGCGTAAGCATCACAGTAAGGTGCATTTTTTTTTCTTTCCCCATAGTTCTGATTCAGATCTCCGGTTTGCCAACACTGTCAACAATTGCTGACATCAGCACGTCGAGGTACAGTCGCGCTCAATATGACTTGCAACACGGGAGCGCGTGGCCTCATGAGTTCAAAGGTTGCGCATGGCTTCAGCTTACTCTAATTTCAGCAACTACCCTATATACTCGTGTAAGGGCCGCCCTCGTGTAAGGGCCGCATCCCTACTTTGGAGGGGGAATTTCGAAAAAAAAATTCAAAAAGTCCCGTCAGAAAAGTGTAGTTAGTTAAATTGCAGCTAGATGGCGCTGCCAGCTTTGCCGCTTCCGCCGACCTCGACGGCGCTATTATTGCTTTTAGTGGCGCATCGTTGGCATCGTGTGGGTAGCTTGGCAGTGTTTCTTCACATCGGTGTTGTCGGTGTCACTTTGTCTGCAGTAGTGAGCCCCGTTTGAGCCATCACAGGTGAGGGACGATGGGCCGGCACTTGAGATCCTTCACTGCAGCCTTTAAACTGCAAGTGATTGAATATGCCGAGGAGCACGGCAAGCGAGAAGCTGGACGCAAATTTGACATCGATGAGAAGCGCGTGCATTACTGGATGAAACAGAAAGATGCCCTCGCTGATACCAACAGGAGCCGAAAGGCATTTCGCGGAAAGAAGTGCAAGTACCCGGAACTCGAAGGCGAACTTGTCAAATATGTCATCGACACTCGAAGGGACGGCTACGCCGTCTCAACTGACATGATCCGCGTGAAAGCCCTGGCCATCGCTCGCCACATGGAAATACCCCAGGCACAATTCAAAGCAAGTCGGGGGTGGGCATCGCTACAACAAGTGTGTGCGTGGATTTTGAGTGCGTGGCGTGCCGTGTCATTTGAAACAGTCGCGAAAAGCTTCAAGGTGACTGGAATTTCAAACTGCATGAGCGGCGCTGAGGATGAACGTCTCTGGGAGGACGCCGACGCCGAGGCGAGCTCTTCCGAGAACGAGGACAGCGATAGCGAAATGGAATCGTAATAAAAACATTCCTGGAATGTCATTTGCGACTCTCTTACACTCCGCTAATGTTGCGGAAACAGTACAGACCTTTGGTGAGCTGTCATCAGCCTGATTCGTGTAAGGGCCGCACCAAGCAAAAATTTCGAAAAAAAAGTGCGGCCCTTACACGAGTATATACGGTAAATGGTATTTTCTTAACTGGAATCCTCCCCGAGTTCGAGAAAAGCATTTAGTTTTGGAGATAAGGGCTAGTGGAAGTCATGCGCAGTCTTTTAACTCGTGAGGCCACGCGCTCTCGCGTTGCAAGTCATATTGAGCGCGACTGTACACAGGGGTTTCACCTGCATAACCAATGTGACTCAGCGGCATGTTAGTTGAGCAGAGAAAGTCCACAACACTGCACTGGAAATCTTGCTGCTTTCCCTCGAAGTCTGCTGGCAGCTTGCGATGGACAGATGTCATGCGCCTGAGCGAGAATCTGTTTCTCATCATAAATCTTTGTGCCCAGCCACGCGACGCCTTAAAGAAACTTCATGAGATGTCTTTGTTGAGCGAGGTCTCTTGCCTTCCCCTAAATGAGCTCGACACTTACTCCCAAGCGGTGGCTTTGCTGTTCAGTAATGAACTGAGCAACCTTTACTTCGAGCTCTGGATGCCAACCACAACAAGGTCCACAAAAGACCTTCCTGTTGGATTTGCACTTAAACAGCTCCTCTTGCTGGCTCCGCCATCCGGCAATAGTCAACTCATTTATGTCGAGCCACCAATCCACGGCGGTGTTTCCCATATCCTCTGCCATCAAAAACAGCTCATCGCTTGAAGCAACAGTCGTACTGAACACACCATGTTGCCGTAACTTCGCAAAGGAACATACGTTCACTTTGGTCGGCTCGTCTATGGATTGAGTAGACGTAAAGGCACAGGTTGCCAAAGTAAAAATAAAAACAGCATAATTTGGATAACAAACATTTTAAGGACTGTTATTCAAATGTAACACGAGGGTCCACTTGACCCTCATGAAACTTTTCAAAAAAAAGAAAAAAAACACGTTCTACAATCGAGTAAATACTGTAAGCATGTGAAAAGTAAAACCTTTTTTTTTTCATCAGGCAATTCTAGAGCTCCTGTGCATTCTATCTCAAAACTCAATACTGTATATACTCGCATAATGATCGCACTTTTTTTTCAAAAAAATTGACAACTTCGGGGTGCGATCATTACGCGGGGTAAATTTTCCGTGAAACAATATTCTGAGCACCGAAAACGCAAAGAAGTCGCTAATCTGAATTCTTACGATAGCTATCATGAACATAACCAAAAATAAAAGTAGAGTAATAAAAAGAGTAAAATCCTGTCGCGGACGCCAATTTGTCACGAGGCTGTTAAATTAACTAGCTCTCGCGTAGGTTCGTATAAGCAAACCTGGATGACACAACCGTCATCGAGGGAAGGAGACACGAGACCATTTGCGCCCAAAGAAAAGAACAACACTCAGTATATTTAAACAAACGGAAAAAGAGAGAAATTGATAGAAAATGGAACAAAACATGAAAGAGATAGAAAAGGTTAACAGGACAGTGGGCCGCTTGATAAACAGTAACAATGCATAGATGTAAGTTCAGAAGGAAAAGACCGTTCACCGTTCCGTACACGTAGCCCCACAGAAGAGACGCAGTAGTGCAGGCGGCGATGCTGGAAGATGCGGGACGCAGGCTCGGCTTGGATGAAGGCGTCGCTCGGAGGGACAGTGGCGTCGGGCGAGTCGCGGTCAGCGACCTTTCAGCGTTCGTCCACCGACGCTTGGAGAGGGAGCAGGAGATGTAGGCGTGCCTGGCCAACGCCAGACGTTGAGAAGAGGCCTGGCCAACGCCAGACGATGGAACCTTGGGTTTGTGTCCAGGTGGGAGCCCGCAGCGGCCTCGACGCAGGAACCTGCTGGCCGCCACTCCCGCGCCCTGGTCACGTTCTTCTCCTGGCCACGTCTCAGCCCCGTCTGCTCGCTCTTCTGTTTGCACCCGTGGCTCTTTTCTTCTGACTCGCGTGGAAGATCCTCATTGGACTAATTCGTCTTGCGTAACTTCACGCGCCCTGTTCGCACATCTTCTTTCATTTGCCGCCCCGAGAACTCGCGTACGCACATTCAGCCGTCGTCTTTTCTTTTCTTGCGCCGACGGCTTTGGTCACTCTCGCGCCCTTTTCGAAACGCGCACTTCACTCATCACAGGCTTACCTTTGTAATAAAATGCACGCATTACGCAGGAGCTACATGCATGGAACACTGCCCTTTTATTTTTGAACTCTCTGACCCCCTAATGTTCATTCTGAGTCCGAAGCGTCACTGGCGTCAGTGTCGTCACCGCACGATTCCCTGTCGGAATCGGCAGTGTCTTCACTGTCCCACAGACGGTCATCTTCTGTCCCGTCAAGCGCGTTGGAAATGCCAGTCTTCTTAAAGCTCTTGACGACCACCTCGTCGGAAATGGTACTCCACGCTTCGAGAATCCATGAGCAGAGGACTTCCACGGAGGGTCTCCTGATTTTGCCACTTGGCGTGAAATCGTGGTCGCCCGCCGCCATCCACTCTGCATACAGCCTCCGGACGTTGTCCTTGAACGGTTTGTACAGTGACACGTCCAGAGGCTGTAACAGCGAAGTTAGACCCCCAGGGATCACTGCGATTTCCGTGCGCCGCTCCTTCAGCTCGGTACGGACACTGTCAACGAGATGGCCCCGAAAGCTGTCCAGCACAAGAAGTGAAGGAAGCAGAAGCGCTCCTGCACTTTGCCCCCAAACCGTCTTGATCCAATCGACCATGAGGTCTGCCGTCATCCACCCTTTTGCTTGAGCGCGGATGTGGATGCCACGGGGAAAGTTTCCCTTCGGAATTGTTTTCCGCTTCAGAATCACGTACGGCGGCAGCTTCCGCCTGTCTGCCGTCACTGCCAGCATCACGGTGCACCGCTGCTTCTCCGCACCACACGTTTTCACGAGCACACTTCGAGCACCTTTCTCGTTCACAGTAGTGCTTCGAGGCATGTCAAACATCAACGGCGTTTGGTCGGCGTTGCCTATCTGTGACAGCAGGAAACCGTTCTTCTGGCGTATCCTCGTGACGAACCTGTGAAAATCGATCACTTTGTCTTCGTACGCGGATGGAAGTCGCTGGCACAACGACGTCCGCCGCCTCAGCGACAGTCCATTCCGCCGCATGAAGCGTGTTGTCCAGCCGGAACTGGCGCGGAAGTCCTTTGTGGCTATTCCCAGCCTCCGGGAAACTGTGCGCGCGTGCGTCCGTACCACGTCTAACGACACGGCACAACCGTCTTTGCGCATGTCCCTCACGTATTCGAGGACTGCCTTTTCGATGTCAGGGAACTTGCCCGTTTTGGGTCCGCGGAAAGCCCGGCGCGTGCTGTTCGTAGCCATCAGCTTCTCGCGCTGTTTTTTCCAATATCGGATCCAGATTTCGTCGACGCCGAAATGTCTGCCGGCAGCGCGGTTTCCGTGCTCTAGCGCGTAATCAAGCGCCTTCAGCTTGAACGCGGCAGTAAAGCTCGCATACCGCCCCATGGTGAAACGGCACTTCAACAGACGATCACAAAGCACAGCCAAAAAAACGTGGTGTCAGGTGACGCCGTGACGGGCGGCTGGGATGGCGGCACGGCTTTTTCAGGAATTATGGGAATGCGTCGGCAGCTTGTTGCTGCGGGATGACAACAGGTCGACCAACAGGCGGCCGCCGCTGTAACAGTGCGGGATAGCAAAACAAACATGGCGGCCCACAGAGCGAAGCGACCGCATTTTTTTTTTCTTTTTTTCGTCAGTCACGGTGGTTGTGTGTACGTCACGCGCGTCAAAACAGTCTCTTCTGTCTAAATAAGGAATGCTTTCATTTCAATCAGTAAATTTACGGCATTCGCGCAGCGATGCCTGCTTTCAGATCACAGAAACAAAGATGGGCGCATTCAGCTGCCACAGACATAAAACACACGGCTGGCATTCAGTGAAAACTGCGGCATTTGCCTTTACTGCAATCCTAAATGGCACGTTTCCGCCAACGGTGGGGAAAAATTACGAATATGTTTGGTGCGTGCAGTTCACTTCGCGAGTTTGGATGAGTTATTAACGCAACATTCGACAGATGATAAACGCGATGATCATCGGCTAGCCTTGGCACACGACATATCGATGCGGCAAGTTCGGGGTGCGATCGTTACGCGGGGAAAAAGAAAAATCGAATTTAGGCGACAAAATTTAGGGGTGCGATCATTACGCGAGTGCGATCATTACGTGAGTAAATACGGTACTAAGCAGTTATGCTGCAGTGGTGTACTAAAGATGGCTTCACGCAGTTTTTTTTTTTTTTCAAAGAATTATGAGGTCACAGCAGCACTCACCTTCGGTGGCGAGGTACCGTGCCAACGTGAGCGTCCAGAATCGGTATTCGGTGGATGATCGCAGAGCCATGGACGCTGAAATCTGGCCATCTAGGAAGCTGAGCGTGCCAGCCTGCTGTAACGAGGGGCCAGCGTGAAATACCGACTTGGCCCGCTGGGGAACCCTGCAGGAGGTCACACCGTACACAAGACCACCGTAAATTACCAAACACAAACAATAATTTCAATTCAGGCAGTTCAAAACTCTGGTTCAGGGTTATACAATCTGCGGAACACAAGCCGTATACTGCTCCACGTGCACATTTTAAGCAGCCAGGCTTAGACTGTTACGGTGTGCTGGTGATGCGATAGGAGCCATGCACATGGATGGATGGATGGATGGATAAACTTTATTATTGTCCATTGGAATGCGCTCTAGCTTGTATACGAGAAAAAAAATACTGGCTGCTCTCAGAATGCTCAGCAAGAACAGTCAGCAGCAACAGGGTCAATAAAAACAAAAAGGTGTGGTAGCGCAGGATGTCTGGTACTCACAAGACCAAACTAGCATTGAACACAACTTGACTCTAACATGGGCTGCAAGTTGCAGTTTGAGGTTGACTGCTACTTCACTCCTGCCCTGTCCACCACAGCTTCAAGTTATTGCCGTTACTAATCAATGTCATCCGATTCGTACCTGAACATGTTGTGCTGGAGCGATCCCAAGGGCAGTGTCGAGGGCTTCCCTTCGTCAGCCGCAGACGGCATGGACGCGTGGTGGTCCGAACACTGTGCAACAGCGTCTTCGCTTCCCGTAAGCAGGAGCCACGAGCCAAGCTCCTTGCTGAAGAGGTACGACTTGCCCGTTGTGAGTGTGAGTAAAGGCAGACCTTCGTCCGTAATGCTGGAAGCACGAAGCGTGGCTCCCGCCGTGTCGCGGAACAGAAGGGCCACCGATTCGTCGCGCACCGTGCAGACACGCTTGCTCAGGTCCCAGACGTGCAATGAGCCGTGCGTTGTCAAGACGAGCAGGCAACTGCCCTTGCACAGCATGTGGGCCACGGGCCATGACAGCAGCAGTGGCGGCATGAGCTTGGCACCCGTCACGCACGACAAGGCCGTCAAAGTCCGGTCTTCGCACACCACACACACCACGTGGCTGTACCGGTGAAGAAGGAAGACATGCGTCACCACAGAGAGTCGAAAAATTAAGAAAAATTAAGAAAAGGTGTGCAAGCGCCACAATTTCTCTCCTAGAGGCGGCAACTTCAGTTGAATGAATCGCAGGTACAAACATTATGAATCAGAAAAAAAATAAAGCTAGTTCCACGCATTCAAAGCTGTCGAAACACTAAAGCCAACTCCCACTGTCGCTCGTAACGAGTGGCTTCTTCCTTAGCCATATGACAAGTCTTGCCGATCTTCGCAAAGGGAGTAACGTACACAAACCCCAGCTCTTATACCCATAGCCAGTCACCTCGTCTCCACTGAGCCTCTTCTCATCGCACCCAACGCATCCCCGCATTGGTTGCCGCCTCTCTGGCCAATGTCATCTAGAAATACCGCTTCGTCCACGACAGTTACACCACTATAGGCACCGTGCATACGTTAGGAGCCGCCACAGTCGCGCGCGGCCTCCAGCGCCACAGCGGCCACGGCAGCAAACTTGACGGGATATGGGAGCAGACGACGCAAGCGGCAGCAAGCCACTGCGCCGTGTTTTGCTGCTTCGCTCGACGCGTTTTCGTTTCCGTTCGCTTTCAAAAGACGTTAAATTGTTAGCAGCTGCCACAGACCCTTGATGTTAGAATGTATGCTTCTTTTCGCCAGACCTCGTGCACCCTCAGGGGAACGCGGCAGCATAAAATGCATGAGCAGGGGAAGACGACATGGAGGCTACGGGCTCGTTGAGCGAAACTGCGCGCCGCTTCGTTCACTAAACGATCACAGCTTGTCACCCTCAGGCTAATGTGGCAGCAGACTTGGCGGCTGCTTGAAAGAGACAACACCGGCGACTGCATTGCGTTCACTGTGCCGATTTCAACCATGCAGTGCGGCCGAGCGGTCGTCACAGCGGCTGTTAGCTAGCCATGGCACTGCAAAGCGTGTCAATTATTACATTTGTGTTCAGAGAGCTACGTGCTATAGATGGTTTCTTCCGAGGAGCTAATCTAAATAAGGGCAGAGAGCTTCTCGATCGAAGCGAGGCTGGCGAGGCATGTTCACGGCTTCGTTGAAGAGACGCAGCTCGCGGATTGAGTCACGGGGAAGTGCGCAGAATGAACGCGCCGGGAAGATCCGTGAAAATCGAGGTATGTCGCTTAAGTTTGCTTTTTCTTAGTTACAGGTCATGTAATGTTTTCTTATCACTTAAAGCAGGGACATCCGTGCGGCCAACTGGGAGTGCCGTGCCGGAGTCACAGGAAAGTATAAAACCGCCGCGGCAGTTCCATTGTGCCTGAATGAATTTCTTGCGCATCGAAGACAAGCAAACCGCAATCATGGGGCTTTCCTTTAATTAAAAACATCTACCCGAAACACTCAACTGTGGCAATCACAAAAAAAAAAATGAAAAAAAGTGAGCAAGTTTCTTTTTTTTTTCTGCTGCTTTTGTCAGCTTCATTACAAATAATCTGGAGGAACTTCTGCCTCTACAGTTAGGGCAAAGAGCATCGACGTCGAGCATGTGCTGGGGTTTTTCGGCAGCACTGAGTGCACTTTGTTTGACGTGCTCCGGGCAGAGGCCAGCGACGTGGCATCACAGTCCCAACTCATGCTCTTTCCTGCCTCTACTCAAACGCTGCGCTTGTTTGTTTTGAAACGGATTATTTGCTCATTTTTATGTAGGCTCTCAGGCAAGCTGCTGCGTATATACAAGCAGTATGTCGAAGTGCCATATCAGGAAGTGGCTGAACTGTCAGCACGAATGTTATTAAACAGAAATGCTTCGGCAAATGATCGTTTCTGCATAATTACTGCGACAAAGGTGTGAAGTAATACCTTTTGACACTTCGTCTTGGCAATGAGTCTGCTCTGCGATGTACATTTAGTGCACTTATTTAGGCCGGTACATTTTTTTTTCTTTTTTATATCTCCAAGGCACACAGGATAATTGCCATGCTAGGCAAACGTGCAAATTGTGTATGGTCTCTGATTGGAAACCAGTGAAATCGTGTACCTGGAGAATTTCTGTAGGTGTTACTGCACCCAACAACGCAGCAATTATTCTTAGAGTTTGGTATAACCGACACAAAACAAACAGCCCACGAGAAGGCCGCGCGCCGTCATCGCGGAACCGTTGAGCGAGCAGGGTGAGAGTATCCCGTCAAGTCTGCGTTCGTTGCCCCTAGAGGCGCCTTCATTGGCGGCGGAGTTACGTCTGCACGGAGCCTATGAGTGTACTATCTGGGAACCGGAGTGCGAGAATCGCAGACACTCATCTGTCCCCTCGCCCCAGCCCTAGAACAGCCCCACTGTTAAAATTAGCCCGTCAACAAACCAACGAACTCTTTTAGTTACCAACGGTTTCAATTGTACAATCCCGGCAACAGTCTACTACAGTGGACGCCACAAATGAGCATTGACAAGAGGCACCATCTGCTTTCGGTACCACCTTGCTATCCTTTGCCGAAAGCGTCCTCTCTCACCTGCTAGCAGCGAGGGCCACTCCTCGACCTGAAACCAGGTGTTCCCAGAAGACCGTTTCCTCCTCGCTGCATCGCACCTTACTCACTGTCCGCGATCCAGGCACTGGAATGTCCGTCTGCAGCTGAATGCTCCTCAGCACCTTGGAGTCTTCGAGGTGTGCCACCTACAAAAAAAGTTTAATTATCAAGTTTTTACTGCCACATTGTACCGCAATCAGACAGCAAACAAACAAGAGTTCGATGTTCGAGAAATGAACGTTAACAGCTTGTTAATTTAGGCTGGTTGACAAGTCTCACGAAACAGCAGAACTTTCAACGGGGCAACAAGCATCACAGAAAGGGGGCACAGGAAAGTGCTGTTTTGTACCTCTTAGTTTGTGAACTCCGTAGTACTGAGCCAAAAACTGTACCATTAGACGAATTGTGCCATAGAACACCATTGTTACATTTCTTAGGAAACAGTGAAAAAAGAATGCATGAACTATGAAAACGTAATGGCCAATGAATATAGCAACCTTAAAGGGGCCCTGGAACACTTGCCCAAGTAACCATTGAATGGCTTCATTAAAGGAGGTTATTGCCTCCCGAATCGGCCGCCGCAAAAATTTTTAGAATCCGTCAAGCACGAGCGGAGTCACAGTGTTTTGTCGCACGCTGCAATTGCTTTCTCTCTTCTTTCATCCCGATGAGCGCACCTGAAGCTAAGCACAGAGGGATGGCACAGAAGAAAGAAGTTACGCCACGTGCGTGTCATGACCTTGAGCGCTTTTTATTTATTTATTTATTTTTTTTCAGATGCGCACCTTACTTTCAGTGTGATCACGAGTGCGCATGCGGACACGTGGCGGCCTCGCGCAACTATGCAGCTCACAATGCTCAAATCAGCCAATGGCCGTGAATTTGGGTATATGATGCGGTCATTTGGGTATACGGCATCATTTGTCGAGAGAAGAGGGAACGATTTCTAGCTGACTAATAGAATTCATTGTAAATTCCAGGCCGCCTGCTGCTCTATAAAGTTTATCTTGTGTGTTCTCAGGAGCCTCGATTACCTATCGGCAGCATTTTCTGACCATGCTGAAGAAGTGTTGCAGGGCCCTTTTAACAATGCCCAGTGCTTAGGCAAAACTAGCATTCTTTGCTCTCATCTTTTTAATCTTTTTGCATGCAAGCATCAGTGCGCGAAGTGCTGGTTGGGACGTCCAATAATTGTTCACCATGTCACTCACCTTAATCGTGGCCGGCATGCTTTGCTTTAGAGCTGGAAACATGGCTTGATGCCGGTGGGGAACACCACCTGGTGCAGACTGGTGGGCATTGGCAGCCGTGTGCCCCGAGGTTTCTTTCTGCGCCTGCGTAAATTGCAACGGCATTGCACGGTAAGGAAAAAAGGCAAGCGGATCACAGAAAGGAACTCTACTAATATTGTGCAACTATTCATAAGTTCATAAATGAAGTAATTGATTAACATTAGCTAGAAATCGAGATAGGTTTAAAGGGGTCCTGCAACAATTTTCAAAGTAATCATCGAATGACTTCATAAAAGGAGTTTTATTGCCCCACGAATCGACCGTCTAAAAAACTTTTAGAATTCGTGAAGTACGAGCGGAGTTACAGGGATTTGTCGTACGCTCTAAACACTTTCTCTCTCCTTTCGTACCAGCGAGCGTGCTGAAAGCTACGCAGTAAGGGGGTGTAATGACAAGGGGGCAAGAAGTTTGTCCGTTCATCAGCACCCATCGAACGTGCGGCTCACTTTCAGTGTGATAGCGAGCACGCACACAAGCATGTGGCGGCATCCCGCGGCAGCCGCGGTAACTATGCAGCTCCCGATGCTCAAATCAGCCAATGGACGTGGACATTTGGTTTATTGCACGGACATTTGGGTTTGTGGCATCATTGGTCAAGAGAAGAGGGAGCAATTTCTAGCCGACTTTTAGAATTACAGTCGACGTCTGATTTCCCGGACGCCCGAAATTCCGGACATGCCTGATTTCCCGGACTCATCTGTGGCACCGTCAAGTTCCCCATAGAGTCAATGTATTAAAAAGTCCGAAATTCCGGACGCTTATAGCCTTCGCCATCTGATTTCCCGGACTTTTTACTGTTAACCGCCGACCCAGAGTCACCACCAACGCCGCCATTTTGGTTGTTTTCATATCCTCGAACCCACCATACTCGCATCGCAGGTGTGGTATAGGTGTGGCCAGAAGCACCGCCGCACCACGCCGCGGCTGCCGTAACCTCGAAACTGCACGTGTCAATCCGTTGCCAGCCGTAGCTTAGCCAAGCCAAACGTCACTGTGTTCGTTCACGTGTTGTTTTGTCTGATCTGCCAGCTCTGCGGTCGTTTCTGTGGTTGATTGTTCAGTGATCATGTTTCCCGACCTTCAGCATCCACCGAGTTCCTAGCTGCTTCGTGCTGTGCTTTTCGCCGACCGGATTCGCCGTTTACAGCGATGGCACCGACTGCTCCTTCGTCTTCGTCCGCGCCTTCGAAGCGCACAAAGCCTCCTCGTAGGCTCACGATGAGAAGAAAGCCGCCATCATTGAACAAGTCCAAAGCGGTCGGTCGCAGACAGAGGTGGGGAGGGAGTTCGGAATTTTGAAGCAAACTGTTTCGGACTTCATCAAAAACAAGGTGAAGATCTTCGAAGTGGCTGCCAAATCAACCGGGGCTGGAAAGAAGAATGCGAGTCGGGGTGTTTACCCGCAGCTCGAGGAAGCGCTCCTCGTGTGGCTCAGTGCCATGATCGCTAAGAAAATCCTGGTGTCAGGCGACATCCTGAAGCAGAAGGCGGAGGTTTTCGCACTTCAGATGAACATGAAAGACTTCAAGTTCAAGAAGATGTGCGGAGAAAGCGGCGCTGTCGACGATTCCATTGTCGCCGAATATCGGGATGGAAAGCTGCAGTCCTTGCTTCAGCAGTTTCCACCTAATGATATTTTCAACTGCGACGAAACTGGACCGTTTTACAAGCTGCTGCCAGAGAAAATGCTTGCATTTGCTGGTGACCCCTGCCACGGCGGCAAGCACAGCAAGGAGCGGCTCACTGTCCTCGTTGGCAGCAACATGTCAGGCAGCGAGAAGCTTCCGTTACTAGTAATAGGCAAGTCGAAGCATCCAAGATGTTTCAAGGGGGCAGTAACTCTGCCTGTTCTCTATGAAGCTAACAAGAAGGCGTGGGTAACGCAGCAGCTATTCGAAGCGTACGTGCGCAAGCTGGACAGAAGGTTCGAGCAGCAAAATCGAAGAGTTCTGCTGTTTGTGGATAACTGCGCTGCGCATGGCCACATCAAGAACCTAAAGGCTGTACAGATTGAATTTCTGCCGCCGAACACCACAGCAATCCTGCAGCCAATGGACCAAGGCGTGATTCGTAACTTGAAGCATCATTACAAATCACGCGTGCTCGGCAAGATGGTGCTCTGCTCCGACAGCGGGAAAAGCTATGCTGTTGACTTCAGGTCTGCCGTCGGCATGCTAGCGGAATCGTGGAAGGCGGTTACGCAAGAGACTCTGCGGAACTGTTTTCGCCACGCGGGCTACACACTCGATGCCAAGACAGCTGTCTCGCCCCAAGTGGACAGCGTGTGTGACGAACTGCCATCCGCGGACGTTGCCTTCGACGATCTGCGCGCTGCCGGCTTGTCGATTCCAGCCGGGATAACCTTTGAGGGCTTCGCCGGCGCTGACAAAGACCTCAAGCTATGTGCGGAGTTGACCGATGACGAAATCATTCGTCAAGTTACGGAGGATTCCGACGACTCCGACACCGAGAATGAAGAGCCAGCTCCTACACAGCCAACGAGCTCGGAGTTGACGCGAGCACTGATGACACTGTCATCGGTGTACAGAGGCAACATGACGTTGACTGAAATTGAGGCAGACATGATCGTGGGCAAGCGGAATGCCGTGCAAAAGAAAATAAGAGACTTCTTTGCACCCAAGTGCTGACCTATGAGGTAGCGCCGGCCACGTTTTTTTTTTTTTTTTTTTTTAATAAACGGCTCTTTTCAGAGCCACCTAAACGATGCATTGGCTGAATTGCAATGGGAATCTTGTACTCCGGCCGTGACCCTCTCCGTCAGCGAAAAATACCTACCAAAAAGGTGCGTTTTCACGTGCATTCGTTCTTCCGGACTGCCCGATTTTCTGGACGTTTTCACGGTCCCTTGAGGGTCCGGGAAATCAGACGTCGACTGTAATCGTAAATTCCAGGTCGCGCGCTGCTCTATAATGTTTGGCTCATATGTTCTCACGAGCCTCGACTACCGATCAGTAGCATTTTCTGACCATTCTGGCCCTTTTAAGAATACACAGAAATAGAGGTAGAGGGACGAGTTGACGGTGCAGGCAAGTGCATCTCCTCCTGTGGTCACCCAGTGAGTGCACTGTAACATAGTGCTTGGGGAACATAGATTGCATGCACACAATCGGGCAAAGGTGGGGGCTGCTCTGCGCGACAAACGACCATAGCAGCTAAGCACATATGCAGCTGATACTCCCTATTTTGCAGGTAACCTGCGGTGGGAGCGAATCACTTCATGTGTGCTGTCTTCTCGTGGGCCTACTGTTGGAGCCATTTCGAAGTTTTGTACACACACACAACTTGAAGCAAGAAGCAATGCATTACAACGTCTTCCCCAAAGGCAGTCTGCAGCACCAAGAAATCTTATTAAAACACCCACTGTATGGTTCTTAGAGCTTGAATTCATAGAAATGTTTGCTATTCAAACAATTACAGCTTTAACAAGCCTAGCAACGCAGTTCTAGTTATTGTATTTGGTGAGCTCACAAATCCATTGGTGATAGAAAGCTTTTTAAAGGGTCTGTAAACAGGCTCCAACAGCGCATGTCCAGTCCTCCTCGTTCACGAAGTGACATTAACTTGCCCACGGGCAACTTGACGTAGCACCAACTTTGTCAATTGGTCCTCTTCAGTACGAAACAGCGACTTGGCTCTGTGGTGATGCGGTTTTGGCTGCGTATTTACCGCACTTCTTTACTGCTCTGTTAGCGTAACTCTGGCGCTGCTCTGACACAAGCTACACGTGGAGGAAGCCTTGCTCGGTCGTTCGATGCGTGCCGATGACGTAATTGCTGACACCGTGTTACGTTGCCGAAGTGGCTGTAGTCACGACATCAGGCTACGCCTACTCCTCTTCGCTGCCGAGAAGGTTAGGAAGGCTGAGCGAGAAACCGAAACCAGCCAAAGTGGCTTGTTTTATACCTTGTAACTTCCTTATTGCAGCACTTATTTGCAAAATTCTTGCAGCAGCATGTCCACATCGTACAAGTGTGCAGTTATCGCTTCATCACTCATTTTGGACAGCGGGACTGTTTACAGGCTCTTTAAAATTATTGCTTTGTACTTAAAACCGGTATTTACCTGCTGTTGTTGTTGTTGCTGCTGCTGTTGCTGCTGCTGAAACTGTAGTGTGCGGTCTAGTGGAGGTCGACCGCGCTTTTTCTCAGGTGGCCTTGCCACGACTGGTGTCGTCTCTGTGGCTTTCCGCTTACCCGTCGGCATCAGCGATTCATTAGCAGGCTTGGCTGCTGGCTTCTCAGACCTTAGAAAAAAACTATCACTTAGTCAGCGAGCAATAATGCAGCACTTACAGATTTCAGCACTTCAGAATTCACGTTAGAGACTGGTTGTTACAAAAGTCTGCAGTGTTGCTAGCATGCTCTGAAGCAACCAACCAAAGGCACACATTCAGTCATAGAAAGTCTAAGGAATTGAATACACAATTAACTGTTTCAACTGACCTCATAAATCTGTCTGTGCATAGCTACAAGTGTAAGTTGAGGCAATGCGACTGGCCTTTCTACAAACCAGTGAACTATGGCATAACCTAAATCCAACTCACAGGTCAGAAGCTGCCGCTGACACAGCCGGGGGAGCGGAATTTGGCAGAGTGTTCACCGCTGTGGTGGCGGGCGTGTCTTTCTCCAAGCCTTGACCTTGTGTTGCAGGTGTTGCTGCCTGTTCTTCCTAGAAAGACAAAAATGTCCAGGTGCATGCAGTTTGCAGAGTGACAAAGAACTTGTATCATGTCTACTATAGTAACAGGCAGTCTTGCTTCACAAGCATGCATCAGCTATGTCTAGTGTAATAAACCACTGACATCTC
This sequence comes from Rhipicephalus sanguineus, assembly GCF_013339695.2. Lineage (NCBI taxonomy): Eukaryota > Metazoa > Arthropoda > Arachnida > Ixodida > Ixodidae > Rhipicephalus > Rhipicephalus sanguineus. The sequence continues at coordinate 61,627,557 of NC_051179.1, forward strand.
TCATTCGAAGTAACTCTCATTGGCGATGAGTTGCTTGAGAAGCATTTCTTTTCACAATGCCGACCTTCACTTGAAACTTTCAATCGATCAATCAAAGCCTTAGCATGAGAGTCGTTGTGGGGCGTGACTTGATTGAAACAGCCACTCATGACAAGGAATATGCAGGCCGTCACACGATGGTGCTGAGAAACAGCTTCGAAATCAGTAGTATTTATGCCCATGGCAAACTGGCACACCAAAGGCCTTCGGAAACGTCTGTATGAAAAGCAACTGGTCCCTTTCAGGAGGGGAGATATCTAAATTTCTTAACTAGCTTGAAGAGCTAACCTCGTGTGCAGCTCTTCAACAACACAAAAGTCAAAGAATAAAATGGTGCCTAATTTGCTAATAAATTTGGCACAAGTGAGAAAAACTTTATATATATATATATAGCAATGGCAAACATTTGACCGGACAGCCTACATTTGTATCGTTTTGTCAGTTTCCGTTTAGAGGTGCAACAATGCTTTGCCGCGCCGCTTACTCAAAGCATATAAAGAAGGAGACTGTGTTGTACCGTATGTAAGAGCAGCAAAGTTTCATTTTGGTAAAGGGTCATCCAACAAAAAACAAAGAGGCTCACCTCAAAGGACTTTAGTTTGCCTGAGAGTCGGGAATAGTACAGATACACGTCTACTCGCTCGCAGGACAATCACTTGCACTTTGCAAAAACCTTAATGTGCAGTGAAGCAAAAGCCACTCTCCTCAAGGCGTGGAACAAAGAAAAACACGAGCACTGCCTCCTGTACGAACCTGAACGGCCGGAGTCTTGTCTGAGGACTTGTCGCAGAGATCTGTTGCAGGAACACTGGAGGACTCGTCTCGCTTCTCAATGATGATCCTGCTTTTGCTCTCGGTGGACGAGCTGAAGTTAGGCAATGCTTGACTGTTGAATGGCACGGGAACATCTCTGCAATGGGAACCCTCATGCGCTTCATTCACAAACAGCTACAGCTATCGAATGACAGAATGAGCACAGAACGGAAAACAGCTCCCCGTCTTCCGCGCCGCGCTCACTTTGTCATGAATCACCAACTTAGCCAAACCTCTGGCCCTCATTAACAAATGGATGCTCCTCAGAAGAAGAGTTACTATGCTGAGTCACTCTGAACTGCACAATCATGGCCCCTCCCATATTGGGTGACTTGCTAAAGTTACAGTTGGTGACAAATCCAGCTCAATGTGATTTCAATTCTAGAAATGTCACTTTTCCTTCAGCCCAGACACTGCATGTGGCTAAATTTCGTTGGTTCGGTGCCTGTTACAATCTGCTTGTCGCGAAACGTATGGCCCCCAATACACGTCATGTGCAATTCTAATCCCGTGATGCTAATGCTAGCCATCATTAATGGCTAGTTTGGTGCAGTAATGAAGTATGGAAATCAACTTGCAGGTTACCCTATGATAAAGTGAAGCCTCGTTAATATGTAGCTGCCGGGAACACAGCATAACTACCATGGGTCGGCAAACTCACTCACGAGTCAACTCACTAAGACTCACCCAGACTCAGATCGAGCCGTGAGTCTGAGTTAGTCCAGTTGAGAAGAACTTTAGCGAGTCTGACTGAGCTCCACCTTTTTTGCCGACCTATGATAACTACGCACTAAACAGTAGTACGCACTAACCACCAAGCACAAGTCTGCGCCTCCTGGTGTGCGCTGACACCGCAAAGAATGAATTAAATGCAATGCCACATCAAATATTACCTAAAGTAACCATTACAAAGCCTGTTCTTCCGTTTTGTCTAAGCGCCGATTCCGGCTCTCATATGCCGGCTCTCTCGCATGACCGTCCGACTATGCGTGGTGGCAACGTGAAGCTGCAATTCGAAACTATCAGATGGTCTGGCGACGTGCACTGCAGCAGGGCAGACAGACACACCTATCAGCTTTCTGCGATATACTACTGGGCAAAAACTGATACCGTTTCACTTCAACGCGCAACTGCTGCGTGGAGCTCATTGTACCTGGCTAGTAGCGTGTAGAGCATCACCTACTCGGCTCACGCCACCATTGCAGGGCTGCTTGCTGTACCGTACGCGCACATCTGCATTGGGAATATTCTTTGCCCCACTTCCCTCCACGCAATGTACGGGTACAGCGAGTAGCTTGTTGCGTCCACGCGGTGACGACAAGCTTTCTGCAAGCGTGACCTCCACAATGCTCTATTGGTCCTGCGTGAGAAGGCAGCAACTTACAGAGGCACAGTGCGTTTGTGCCGTCGCATGATAAAATCTTAGTGCTACGTTTGGTGCACCGTATCGAAAGTTTCGAATATTCGTCGAATATTACATTCGAAATATTCATATTCGATTCGAAAATCGTGTATTCGAGAAGTTTCGAATATTCGAAAAATTCGAATATGCGATTCGATTATCATGCATAAAATAACTCGTCCTCCACATTTCTGCTGCGTTCGTATCGCTAAAAACGTTGCCGAGAGGAGCGATAAACATCCTAAGTACACGGAGGCACGATATCTGCCTGCGACGAGCGCCCCAATGCGTATGATTTATTGCTGGTGTATCTCCGATGTGCAGCGCTGTTGGCGATCATGTAACCGTGCATTTTCAATATTATGCGGCCGTAACGTGCCGCACTACCACTCGTTCACTATGCGGAACCACTTCTGAAGAAAGACAGTGACCCACGTGACTGGTGGCGGACTGTAGGCACCTTCAGATACCCCAGTCTGGCAAAGCTTTGCCCCATGTAACTCCCTATACCAGCCACTTCTGTTCCAAGCGAGCGTGCCTTTTCAGTGGCAGGGAGGGGGGGGGGTTGTCTCTGTTACAAGGGAGTGCCTGCTGCCTGATCATGTGGAGCAACTCATATTTCTTCATGATAAGATGTAGTCATTACTTTCATTGTGCAGTGATATTTGCTTGTGTTGTGATGTGCATTGTGCTAGCCTGGACATTGTGTTCTGGAGATAGCAGTGTATGTTCTGTTGCCGTCAGGCTGTTAATGTTTTTTTTTTTCAAATAGCTAAATGTTAAATAAACTAATAATAATAAAACGAAAAAAGAACGTTTCGGAACAGAAGTGAAGTTCAAACGCAGCATCGCCATGGACATCAATTGTCGACTTGGCTTGACTTGAGACTGGTTGAACGCCTTTTGTTTGCGTGTGTTGTTGGCGGTGCCATTTTATTGCTTTGTTCCCGTTGGTGTGCTACATCGTTGAACGTTGTTTTATCGAGGAACGATTCAGTACGGTGTTATATCGTGCATAATGATTATGACAGCATTAGCGAAGACATCACTGTTTATTCTATCTTCTGCCTTCTCCCTGAGGCGGCCGCCAAGCGCGTGCCATCTCACAGCGCCGTCGTCGGTAGCGACGCCTTGTACAGTAGAACCCCGCTGATACGTTTTTGAAGGGACCGTAGGAAATAAACGTAAGAGACGGGAAACGTAAGAGCCGAAAAACAGGAAAAACGACAAAATATTTTGTGGCACAGAATTTTATTTCAATTCTTACGAGCAGCACGAAAATTGGCGCGCTCAGCCGCGATCTAGTCGATGGATAGAAACGCGGAGCTTAGGACGGCCTTATCCACAGAAATGTAATCAACGTATGTGATTTTTTTAACACCAGCAGCTGTAGGCATGAAAGAACTAAGCACACGCAATCACGACCGGCGCGACGAGTCCGACCGCGAATCGCACGCACGACCATGCGAGCTCCAACCAGCTCGAACTCCTCCCGTTCTCCGACAAATAACGATGATGATGAGTCTACGCCAACGCGATGGCAGAAGTAAATGCCAATCTCGAAGGCCTTGCTTTCGCAAGCAATTACGTCATACACGCCATGTTTGTGCAATGCAAATCTCAGAGGCTATGCTTTTGTCAATAGTAAATGCCAATCTCGAAGGCCTTGCTTTCGCGAGCAGTCACGTCATAGACGCCATCTTTGCAATTTGAATCTCGAAGGCCATGCTTTTGTTTGCATCAACTGCAAGATTCTGTTGCTTGCGCCTCTCATGCGGCTAATATTACGGTCAAACGAGGCCAAGCTGCGTGAAAATGCACCATGGCCGCTCTCTTTGGTAGTCACTCGGTCGGCTCCGGGCGCACTTCGCGACGTATCATACGGGAACGGTCCGACAGTTACGACGTAACAGCGGGGTTCCCAATACATTGTATCCTATGGGAGCTATGCCGGGACCGGCGGAAAACGACGTAACAGCCGGGAAAACGCAGCAGTGAGGAACGTAACAGCGGGGTTCTACTGTATAACATATCCCCTTTTGCAAAAAAAAAAAAAAAACACAGTTCTCCTTTACTGTCTAACATAGTCCTTCAACTTCTTCGGAGTCTTCTTCTTACGTGCGCTTCTTCTTACACACGCATCACATCCTGACAGGTTAGGGGAAACTTGCGTGCTCTCTGCCGCATATGCTCCAGGGTCTGCATTTTCACGGCTATCCACTCCTGATGTGTCAGGTTGTGATGCACTAGATGACTGATTAGATGTCGGTGACCAGTTCATGACAGCAGAGGTGCCGGATTTCATTTTGTTGACAGCTCCATGGTGAACAGCGGCTAACTTCGATGCGTTCCACACTCGCCCATCTTCCAACAGATACGAGGCTGGTCCACGTTTTTCAATTATCTTCTAGGGCGCGGAGAATTGTGGAGACAGCTTGCCATGAACTGTGGATAACTTAACCCGTACGTAATCACCAACGACGAAGCTGGGTACCTTGGCTCCACGTTTTTCATCGGTGTAGCTCTTCGACATCCTTTGCTTGTTTCTTACGCGCTCTCGCAACTGCTCAATCGCCCTTGACGGGTCCGCGCTGAAGCATTTGTCAGGCAATCCCACGATGTCGAGTCTTGTGCGAGGTTGGCGTCCATGAAGAAGAACAGCGGGTGCCACACCAGTAGTCGCGTGAGGCGTACAGCGATATACTAGCAGGTAATCAAGCATGGCTGTTCTTATATCACGGCGTTCAAACAGGGCTAGTTGAATATATGACTTCAGCACCCTATTAAACCTTTCCACCAAGCCGTTAGCTTGCGGGTAATACACAGAAGAGTTGTAATGCGTTATTCCGCGTTCTGTGAGAAATTCTTCAAAGCTTGCTGAAGAAAACTGTGGTCCATGATCGGATACGAGACCACGTGGGTATCCTTCTCGTGCAAAAAGTTCAAGTAAAAACTTCTTTACTGTAGAAGTGGTCGCATCTCGTACGAAAGCCACTTCGGGCCACTTGCTGTGATAGTCAATAACAGTAATGGCAAATCGGCAGTCGGCTGAAGCTTGCGTGAAAGGTCCCACGATGTCGATAGCAATCTTTTTCCAGGCTCTGTCAGGAAGAGGAACAGGTTGCATCGGCGCTGCAGAGGTACGTGCAGACTTGTCACAAGACTGGCAAATCACACACGTGCGCACAAGTTCTTCAATGTGGCTATCCATGCACGGCCACCAATAGGACTCTCTCAGGCGCGCTTTGGTACGACTAATGCCTGGGTGTGACTCGTGGGCCAGATCCATAAGACGCCGTGTCACAGTCGCAGGCACGACAATCCTGTCACCCCGGCACAGTATATCACTGACGACAGAGAGTTCAGCTCTCACGTAAAAGTAAGGCAGCAACTCTTTTGACAATGCTTTCTTGTCAGGCCAAGAAGTAGTCGTGAAGTGCTTAACTTCACAAATAACCTGATCATTGGCACTTGCTTCTTGAAGTTCTTGCATGGTAACTACTGGAGACAAAAGACATATAAATTCTTCTTCGGATGTATCGCGGATTGAACTCTGTACGGGTAACCTGGAGAGCGCGTCGGCCACGACGTTTTCGCTGCCCTTCCTGTATTCAACGGTATAGTTGTAGCAGAGCAACCGTGAGGACCAGCGCGCAATCCTTAACCCCTTCAGGGTTTTCGCCGTACATGTACGGCAGAAGCTTCCTGGTACCAAAGGGTTTTCGTCGTACATGTACGGCATAGCGTTTATTTTTAAAACGCGCGCCTTTTTCGATCATTTCTCTTGTTTGGCCTGTGCTTCAACACTTCGGGAATATGTGGAATTTTTTTCATGCGCCGATGTCTCTCCGTTGTATTTTTTTCTCGCTTCCCAAAACGGCGCGCCGCCTATCGCTTGCCCATCCGAGCGCGTTCGCGGTGCAGCTGGTTTAAAGTGCGCGCCTTTTTCGATGATTTCTCTTGCTTGGCATGTGCTGCCACGCTTCGGGAATACGTGGAATTTTTTTCATGCGCCGATGTCTCTCCGTTGTTGCTTTTTTTATGCTTCGCAAAATGGCGCGCCGCGCGCCGGCTATCGCTTGCGCAACCGAGAGCGCCCGCGGCGCGGTTTGGTTTCAAACGCGCGCCTTCTCCCTTTTCTCTTGCTTGGAATGTGCTGCCACGCTTCGGGAATTCGTGTAATTTTTTTATTGCGCCAATGTCTCTCCGTCTTTTTTTGTTTTCTTTCCAAAGAGGCGCGGCGGCTTGTAGTCTCGCATCAGAACGCGCGCACGCGGTCCGGCTCGTTTCGGTTTCGTCCTTCGGGTGGTTTTCGCTTCTTGCGCCCGCAGAGCGGATGGCTGTTTGGTTTCTAATCTCTCAAAGGGTGACCGCTTGTTACTCTCTCATTTATTGCACCCCGGCGCGCGATTACATCTGTTTCCGCGCGGCGCTAAATTACACAAACGACGCCGCCGTGATTGCGTTTCCTGTTTTGGGTTCTCGGAAAAACTAACTACGTCTTGTTGGCGATAAGACGAAGTATTACTGTAGCTTTTTCACTCGTTTTGCTTTCCGGACGGGCGCAGAACCATAGAGTTTTCTTCCGTGCGCTCACTAACGCAGTTCGCTCACGCTATGGAAGCGCGCGTTGGTTGCGCTGCTGCCGGTGAGTCGAGCAGCGATTCTTCCGATGCGGACTATTCCCCAATTGCCGATCAGAATCTGATTCATTGGATTTCAGTTCGTCAGACGAGGAGTTTTGACGAGTTCAGACTCCGATGACGATCAAGGAGCGACATCTGAAACGCGTGCGCGGGGAGCCATGCTTCAAAGACTATCACACGCTGAAAAGTTTTTAGTGTTTGAGCACGAGCGTTTTTAACCGGAAACGTAGTCTGGTACGCTTATTTTTGTATGTTTGTGAGCTATGTTTAACACAATGCATAATTTTTATTCATAAAAAACTGTGAAGCTTCTTTTTTTTTTTTTAGGATTCTGCTTGATTTTACTACGAATAAACCATATGTATGTAGCAACAAAACTGATTTTTTTGTCACTTTACGGTCACGAAAAAAAATTTTAGACAATTTTTTTCTTAAATAGAATCGTCTGAAGAATTTATTTCAGCAATAAAAAAATTACACATTTTTGGACTGGATTTCGCGAAAAAATTCGACCCTCAAAGGGTTAATGGTCGGTGACCAGTGCCTTTCGTCGAAAGGAGCGTAACCAAAGCCGCGTGATCTGTTCGTAAGATGAAAGGTCGTCCCCACAAGTAAACGTGCCAGTGTTCGCAAGCCCAGACGCAGGCAAGGGCCTCACGTTCGCCGACTGAGTATTTCCGTTCATGCGGTTGAAGTGTGCGTGAGGCAAATGCGACAGTTTGCAGCGAGGTTCCGTTATCCTGCTGAAGTACAGCACCTAGACCGTATCCGGAGGCATCAGTTGTAACGTACACAGGTAAGTGAGGATCAAAAACATGAAGAACTTCGCAAGATGTAAGCAGAGATTTCAGCCGCTCCAAACTGCTGTTTGCTGCCGCACTCCAAACGAAAGGCGCATTTCCCCGAAGCAAGGCACGCATTGGCTCGACAACATCAGAAAAATGAGGGATGAACTTGGAGTAGAAGCCTGCAAGTCCCAGCAGCGAGCGAAGTTCGTTTATAGTTGTAGGTGATGGTGCCTTGGTTATCGCCTCAATGGATGACATCAACGGAAATAATCCTCTGGCGGTGACAACGTGGCCTAGAAAAGTCAACTCTGCTACGTCAAAAACACATTTGTGGTTGAGCCTGAGGCCAGCATCAGAAAGACGTTTCAAAACAGCGCGCAAATTGCCCAAATGATCCTCTCGGGAGTGCCCATACACGATGATGTCATCAATGTAGAATAGGACACATTTGCACCCTTTCAGGATCATATGCATCATTTTCTGAAACGCTGAGGGCGCCGATGCCAGTCCGAAGCAAACCCTCTTGAAGCGAAATAATCCGTCATGCGTTATGAACGTGGTAAGGTCACGGCTCTCTGGACTGAGCGGTAACTGGTGGTATGCAGAAGCTAAATCTAGCTTCGAGAAGCGCTGTGCCCCAGCCAAGCTGTTCAGGAGTTCCTCAGTTTGCGGCAAAGGAAAACTGTCGACTACTACAGCTTTGTTTGGCTCCCGTAGGTCAACGCACATGCGAATCGAGCCATCTTTTTTTCTGGCTACGACAATAGGTGAGACCCACTCTGAAGAGTCGACGCGCTCAATGATGCCCTGAGCTTCTAATTTCTGAACTTCGGCCGAGACTTGCTCGCGAATGACGAGTGGTAGTCGTCTCAACTTGCTGGCCACCGGTTGGACAGACGCGCGAACTTTGACCTTGTGAGTAAAACCTTTCACAGTTCCCAGCTCTTTTGAAAATAGGTGCTCAAACTCGGACCGTAATTCTGGAGGTAGCACAGGAGTTTCTTGCGTCATTAGAAGACACCTGAGAGGCGACCCTTGAATCTTCATATCCAGAGCCGCGATGCCATCTAGTCCAAGAATGGTTGTTCCTCCAGGCACAACGTAAAGTAGGACAGAAGTGCATCGGCCATGGAATGAGGCCTTAGCAATGAAACATCCTTGTATAGGAATTGCTGACTTAGAATAATCGAGGAGCTGGACGGACGTAGACGTCAGTGGATACGCTTTGGAAAAGTGGCGTTGGTAAAGTTCTTCGGCCAAGATCGAAACCGATGATCCTGTGTCGATCAAGAATGACACAGAAATTCCTTCAATTTCCAACGCTGCGTAAATTCCCTTTTTACGGCTCCAGATTTGACAGACACTTAGGTGGTCGTCTGGGTCAGCTGTGTCGTTATCTTCGGCGACATGCTGAACATGTTTCTCACACTTTCGTAGCGACTTGCACACCTTTTCAAAATGGCCCATTTTCTCACACTTTCGACACTTATGTGCCTTGGCCTTGCACTGCGAGCTATTTGCAAGGTGGGCCGTAGAACCACAACGGTAGCATTCCTGCTCTTTCTGAGATCTGCGACACTGACTTTGCATGTCATAGCAAGTACACGTGCTACAATGCCTTTCTCTCTGATATGAAATATTAGCATCTTTTACACGATGAACTTGTGATTCATTTTGTGCAAGTTCTCTTGCTTCTCTAGTCGCTTGATCGTGCTGTTTCGCAATGGTAAGAGCCCTAGAAAGCGTGAGAGACTCTTCCAGCAGAAGGCGTTCATGTAAATACCCACTTGTAGTTTTCTCAATGAGCTGGTCGCGTATCATGTCGTCCGCCAGGTCACCGAAATTGCATGCTCCTACGAGACTTCTCAGCGCGGTGACGTAATCAGCCGCAGTCTCACCTGGGGCTTGCGTACGTCGACGGAAACGGTGACGCGCTGCAGTGACGTTCACCGTGCTCTTGAAGTGACCTTCCAGCGTCGCGATGGCGTGGTCGAAGTCATCCGGGCTTGGAGACGACGCTAATGTTCCTCCCGCAGCGCTTGCAGCCATAAGGCATGGGTCGTCCGTTGTCGTCAGTGTCTGGAAAATGCGCTGTCCTTCCAATCCCAAGCAGTTGAGCAGGATCACCTTCCGACGAATAGCAGGTAGATCGGAGGCGCCCGAAGCAATCATGTAGTTCTTGAATGCCTGAATCCATTGCTCCCATGGGATGTCCGGGTGTCCAGGTGAAGACAGGAACGGAGGTGGCGGTTGTAGCCCCGAAATACTCATCGTGGAGGAAGTCTCAGCTGAGTGTCAAGCCGGTAGCACATGGGTTGGTGAATCTTCGTCGCCAAAATATGTTATATCGTGCATAATGATTATGACAGCATTAGCGAAGACATCACTGTTTATTCTATCTTCTTCCTTCTCCCTGAGGCGGCCGCCAAGCGCGTGCCATCTCACAGAGGCGTCGTCGGTAGCGACGCCTTATATAACATACGGCTCCTTTAGCTTGATTGTTGCTGGTACTTTTGTGCTGACTTTTCGTGTGAACGCACTCTCCGTCGATGGCAACACCGGCGAAGCGGCCCAAGTACGAGGCGAAGGACTTCACCACCAAAGCAGAAATTTTGCATGCCCTGAAAAATGGGCTCTGCCGACAAGAAGTTGCTCCTGTGCCATGACGTCGCCAAACAATACGACGTGAGTCTCCTGAGCGCAGTTAGCATTCTTGCGTATGTGTGGCAGAACACGCCTGCGCACGCCATTGCCAACTGTTTCAAGCACAGTGGCTTTGTTGTACCCGACTCCAGCGATGCCGAAGTGTCGCCGGACGACGGTGCCGACGATGGGCAGGATTTCAGAAGTGTTATGCCTGATGCAGTGACACTAGAGGATTATATCAGCATTGATGATGGCGTTGCCACTGCCGGCTGTCTGACTGATGAGCAAATCGTCAAGGGAGTGATGCATGGCAACGAATCCGAGAACGAAGAGCCTGAAGAGGAGCAGCCACACCATGAGCCACATGGGCCCCCTCGCACTGTGAAGGAAGTCGCGGAGGCCCTCGTCGTCCTTGAAGAATTTTGTTTTGGCACTGCAGACAGCATGCGAGCTGCTGAGCACCTTGAAGGGCTCAGAAAAATTGTGTCCGTGTGAATTTCTGCTCGAAAACAGACACGCATCTGCGATTACTTTGTAAAGTAAAGGTATGCTGAAAAAACTCTTGCACTTATTGTGTCATTTCGACCATTCGATAATTCGGACATTCAGTTAATTCGGACATTTTTTCTGGTCCCTAGAAATCCGAATTAACGAGCTTTTACTGTACAGTCGACGTCCGATTTCCCGGACCCTCAAGGGACCGCGAAAACGTCCGGAAAATCGGGCAGTCCGGAAAAACGAATGCACGTGAAAACGCACATTTTTGGTAGGTATTTTTCGCTGACGGAGAGCGTCACAGCCGGAGTACAAGATTCCCATAGCAATTCAGCCAATGCATTGTTTAGGTGGCTCTGAAAAGAGCCGTTTATAAAAAAAAAATACGACGTGGCCGGCACTACCTCATAGGTCAGCACTTGGGCGCAAAGAAGTCGCTTATTTTCTTTTGCACGGTCCGCTTGCCCGCGATTATGTCTGCCTCAATTTCAGTCAACGTCATGTTGCCGCTGTACACCAATGACAGTGTCATCAGTGCTCGCGTAAACTCCGTGTTCGTTGGCTGTGTAGGAGCTGGCTCTTCGTTCTCGGTGTCGGCATCGGAATCCTCCGTAACTTCATGAATGATTTCGTCATCGGTCAACTCCGCACATAGCTCGAGGTCTTTGTCAGCGTCGGCGAAGCCCTCAAGGGTTATCTCGGCTGGAATCAACACGCCGCCAGCGCGCAGATCGTCGAAGGCAACGTCCGCGGATGGCAGTTCGTCATCGTGAGCCTACGAGGTGGCTTTGTGCGCTTCGAAGGCGCGGACGAAGACGAAGGAGCAGTTGGTGCCATTGCTGTAAACGGCGAATCCGCTCGACGAAAAGCGCAGCACGAAACAGCTAGGAACTCGGTGGATGCTGAAGGTCGGGAAACGTGATCACTGAAGGTAGCGCGCAGCAGCAAACGATCAACCACAGACACGACCGCAGAGCAGGCACAGCTGACAAAACAACACGTGAACGAACACAGTGAGGTTTGGCTTGGCTAAGCTACGGCTGGCAACGGATTGACACGTGCGGTTTCGAGGTTACAGCAGCCGCGGCGCGGTGCGGCGTTGCTGCTGATGCGCGGGTTCAAGGATATGAAAATGAAAACAACCAAAATGGCGGCGTCGGTGGTGACTTTGGGTCGGCGGTTAACAGTAAAAAGTCCGGGAAATCGGATGGCGAAGGCTATAAGCGTCCGGAATTTCGGACTTTTTAATACATTGACTCTATGGGGAACTTGACGGTGCCACAGATGAGTCCGGGAAATCAGGCATGTCCGGAATTTCGGGCGTCCGGGAAATCGGACGTCGACTGTATACCGAATGCAGCTGTGAATGGGAGTCAGATACACGATTCATACAGCACTATACTTTTGCATATTTCCAAGAAGGCATGATAAGTGGTATATATATTGAGAGTACATTAAAGGGGCCCTGCAACACTTTTCTAGTAATCACCGAACGGCTTCATTAAAGGAGATTGTTGCCTCACAAATCGACTGCCAAAAAAATGTTAAAATCCGTCGAGTTCGAGCAGAGTTACAGGGTTTTGAAGTACGTTGTAAGCACTTTCTCTCGTCCCAATGAGCGCGCTGGAAGCTAAGCAGGGAGGGATGGCATGGGGGAAAAGAAGTCACGTCATGCACGCGTCATGACATTGAGCACTTTCTGTTCTTTTTTTTTTCGAACGCACAGCTCACATTCAGTGGGACCACGAGCGCACGGGCGAGCGCGTCGCGCCATCCCACGGCTGCCGCATAACTAGGCAGCTTACGATGGGCAAATCGGCCAATGACTGTGGACTTGGGCATATGGTGCGGTCATTTGGGTTTATGGCATCATTTGTTGAGAGAAGAGCGAGCGATTTCTAGCTGAATTTGAGAATTAGTTGTAAATTCCAGGCCGTGTGCTGCGCTATAATAATTGGTTCAATTTTTCCCAGGAGCCTCAACTAACCAATCAGCAGCGTTTTATGACCATGCTTAAAAAAGTGTTGCAGGGCCTCTTTAAGGTACGTCCAAGTTTTACATATCAAGAATCAACTGAAAAACGAACTATTGGACACACCTTCTTGAGATAACTCATTTTCAAACCTGCAGTTTTTTTTATCACGTTGATGGCTTTTGGTTTTCTCAAAGCCACCTCAATAGTTTTTTGGCTAGTAGGCTGTTTAGAACAGACAAGTGCCAGTTATTGAAGCCTCTGGTGAAGAAGTCCTCCTTTGAGGTCGATAAGCGGGAAAATGCAGTCAAAGTGTTCTGATTCAGTGACAACAGCTCTCTTCTTCATCACTCTCATCCCCTGATTCTTGCTTGCTCTTAAATTCTGCTGTTTTCAGTGCAGCAAGGCTCCACAGTGTCAATGTCATGCAACGAATACTGTCCATGAGAAACGGCAAACGAGCATGGAGGCCTAGCCGACCTCAGTTGCTCCATTATGCTTTGAAGACGCAGATCTGTACTCACCCGACTTCAGGATCAGGAGGAATGAAGAGCGGTGTAATCCGGCGACGCCCGTCGGGCATTCTCGTTTCAATTTGCTTGTCGGTGGGGCCCTGTATCAAAAGCAGAGTGGTGGGAAAGCATTATTCGTTAAACATCTGTCCCTCATCCACGAGGTCACGAAACTTACCACCTGCAACATCATATCTGAGCACTAAGGTGCGAAGCACAGTTTAATACCAAAGATAGTAATTCAAGATGAACAATCCCTAGCTCACAGACAACATCTGAAGGTGATGCTGAGTTTAATTCTACGGCTTCACAGAATAGAATGGCTTTCAGATGCTTCCAGCTTCTGTCAGGTCACTGATGGCAGCGGCCATCTATCGGCAGGACGATGCAACGTTAAAGGGCCAGTAAACAACCCCGATGTCCAAAAATTGTAATGAAAAGACATATGCGCACGTTTGCTATGTGAACATGCTGCCGCAAGAATTTTGTGAGTACGTGCTATAATAAGGAAGTTACAGGGGTTAGAACATCCGTTTCAGCTGGTTTCAAATTTTCGCGCGGCCTCACCACCCTTCTCCGCCACATGGAGGAAAAGGCGTAGCCCGTCGTCGTGACTCCGCCCACTTCGGCAGCGTGACACGACGTCAACAATTGACGTCATGGGCGAGCTTCCGCTTGCTGCGGCTCCTGGTTGTTTTTTGTTTATATTGTCGCACGTGCACCGTAACTTGACGGGCAGTTTTCGGCTCTTCACTATTTTTAAACCTTTGTGACAGTTCACAATGCAGCAGGAATGCGTGCTTGCTTTCTGAGACGTCGAAGGGGCGCGAGAGAAAAGCCTGGAGGACCTCGCTTGCCGCGCGAGCAAGCGCGACCCGTCCGAGCTACCGGAGATTCCCCTCTCCCCGCTCGATTTGCAGCCGGCAACTGAACAACGCTTCGTACGCGCGACAACTGCGTGGCCGAAACCGCATCACCGCAGGGCCAAAAAACAAGGCGCAGTTTCGTAGCGGTGGGTGTGAACAGGAACTGACGTAAACTTGACAATTGTTTGTTGAGACCTGGTTTAGACCAATCGACGAGCTCAGTGCTACGTCAACTCGGCGATCGCCGAGTTGACGTCACTGCGCGTACGAGGAGGATTGGTCAGGCGTAGGAAAGAAGCGCGGGAATTGTTTTTCGAAATGAAGGGTCTGCGCGGCGCGCAGCGCTGTAATATTCGGAAAACGTGATCGCCGCGGTCTACTGTACGGATTAGCGAGCTTGTTTGGCGGGTGTAAAAAAAAAGTCGCAGCCTGTTTACGGGCCCTTTAAGAAAGAAAACGGTTGTATCTCCCACAACTTTTGCAACTGGAGCTTTGTGGAAAATCCAACTTCAATGACAGACGGACCTGTGCCTAATTCGGCACACATGGACAACTGCCGAGTGCTTATAAATCACGGGCTCCTTTCCTTCTACATCAGTGGCCTACATTTGCAATGCAGCTCAATCGTTCCAGGTTTACCTCGAAGCAAGATTTGCTAAAGCAATGAGAGATAAAACCCTTTCTTTCTAGATGCTTCATTGTCCCGTTGATAGACAGTCGCTACCGTCAGTAGACAGATGGGTGTGCACCAGTGCTGCTTCACCTGGGCACTTGCACCTTGTAAGAAAGCCACAAAGTGCCACCACCTAATGAGTATAAATCTAACGGCATGCCTCATACGAACCTTGACAAGATATGTCACTATAAAAAAATCAACACGATCAACTACAGCCGATACAGAAGCATCGATGGCGTCTCTGCACCGCATCACCTTGATGTGCGTTGTGGGGCGGCTGCTATTGCTGTTGGTGTTGATGGGGCGCACCACCGAGTTTGCTGAACTCGCAGGCACATTGCTCGTAGCTGGGCTCGCCGAAGGTGCGACGCCGTTGACTTCCTTGGATAGAGTCGAAGCCGCCGTCCTCTGCTGCTGTTGCGCTTTCGAGTATTGCTCCTGGGCCTTCAACACCTCGGGGTCTTCCACCAGGGTGGTGCCCGACTGCCGCTGCTGGCTTCCCGGACCCGACAAGCTTTTGCCGTACAATTTCTGATGCCACAAGTTCTGTCAGGGCAGCAGAAGAGTTGGAGATACGAATGCAATGAAAAATCTCCATACACTAGAACCCTGTTCCCTGTTCATACATTTTTCTACACACACACACGCGTGCGCGCACGCACGCACACACACAGATATAATATATATATAATTTCACTGAAGCTCTGTCCCAGCAAAAAGCTCTAGACGTCCATGTAGTCCAATAATCATAAACGTATAGTATTTATCAAATGTGTCATCTACATTTTCTATAACATTATGAAATCTATACAAAAACGTCAGTTGCATTAGACATGCCCACTGCACACTTCTGACCACCATTAAGGCACCCCATTGCCACACCATGGTCTTGGCAATTTGTCGCAGTGGAAATTTATGACATTTCAGATACCTCGCAGAGCGCTATTCGACATTGGGATAGTGCCCGTATGCTACCTTGGCGAGAGAGACAAGCCGAAACAGCAATATCTTTAGGCTTGTGCGAATAGTAAATTTTAGGCTCAAAGCGAATTCGAAACGAACAGTAAATTTTAGGCTTGAAGCGAATTCGAAGCGAATAGTGTTCTTGGTGAAATAATTTCGAATCGAATTCGAATAGTATATATCACATATTATAAATAAAAATGAGCATATTTGTCATGACCCAACCAACCTGCACAACATTTTTTTTTTTTAAATTGTAACAAGGCATGCGCAAATGTAATTTTTTTTTTGGTTCAAAGAAGTGGAAGCAACTTTGAATAGTAGCAGGCTTTCGGTAGAATGCAAATGATAACCTGTAAAATATGTTACGTATCAATATTTATTATACTTGGAGCATATAAGCCGGTATAACAAGTTTCTAAACTTAAAAAATGATGAATCGATGTGAGGGTAATATGTTCATTTAACCTTGAAGTGGGACTTTGCGGCAGTGCAGATTTTTCCTGGAAAAATGTATTCACGGCATAGCACCCCTCCACTGCAGTGAAACGACCTTTACAGAAAATTACAAGCGGACAGTGCGGATTTTTTGTGGAAAGATGTATTCACGGTGCAGCACCTCTCTACAGCAGTGAAACCACCTTTACAGGGGGTTATAAGGGGACTAATATACACCTATATTCGTCCATTTCGAATACTTCGAAATTTTCAATAATTTAAATTCGAATCGAAGCGAATTCGAATACTGTATTATTCGTTCGAATATTCGAAGTGCTCGAATATTCGCACAAGCCTAAATATTTTGCTTTTGCTCGAAACTAAGAAAGCAGAAAAGAGCACGCTTGGCACTGCACAGAAAAATCAATCGCTAGCAAATGCCAATGCTTTGAAAAAGTGGACCTGATAGAGTACATTCAAAGGCTTCAGAGATTTTGACACACCTTTTTTCAGTCAAATATAGAATAAGATGCGCAATTTCAGCTAACTCCTGTACTTGGTCATTTGAAATATTAGGTGGTCGTCATTGAGTCCTAATTCTCAGTTTGCAACTGTACATGCTTCAGAGGCCCAGCTGAGCATACTAGTGTCCTTGTTTTACTAATTTGACAGCACGCTCGCATGACTTTACCAGCGTATTTATGCAAAGCTTCCTGAGTACAATGTTTTTTTTCTTGGGGTCCTATGAGAAGCATAATAGAAGAGTACGCATTCTACCATCTTCTCAATCCTCTCAAACTTTTTCAAAAACAGAACAGACAAAGAACAGAAAAATAAAAAGCTACAGTAGTCAAGTATTCCTGATTGCTCCGCACTGCAAACAGTGCAAAAGAAACAGACAAAGCATACACTGAACTGTCTCCTCTTGTGCCACTGTCTCTTGCGACAATTACTATGTGAAACCTAGTTAAAGGAACACTAAAGGGAAAAATTAAGTCGAAGTTGATTGTTGCAATAGCGGTCAAGAAACCTCGTAGTGCTACTTTTGTGCCAAGGAAGTGCTTATTTTGAAATAAAATCACATTTTAGTGGTCCGCATCGCGTTAGCGCACTTCAAATCACCTGCCTTAAATCAGTCTTTCACATGTCACTGCTGCCGTGCCCAACGTTGCCCGCCTTTACTGCACGGCGGCATGCAATGGCGGCGTGCGCCATTCAGGTATCCGGCAACATCACATGCAAGCGGCATTTTGTCTAACTTTCTGTCAGAGCGACTTTCACGAGCGTGCAAAACACACGCGGCAGTATGCGATACCGAAACTACTACTGAGACGAGACTGCGTGAGCGAAGCAGGGCGCCGGGCGAAGCGCAGTTTGGCGAAAACGGAACCTTTGAACTATGCGCACCGTTCCCCATGGCAACGCGAAAGAGGTTCTTTTTTCCATGAACCAAACAGAAACGAACAAACAGCATTTTATTACGTCTCTTGATACATGGAAGGTTCTTTTTTTATTGCTGCTGATTAACTGTAGGCAGACTCTCATACGTCATCAGGATCATTTCCAAAATGTGCCGCTCGTGGCGCTCATCGTGTGATACATTTAGCTTAATTTCTCAGTATGTAAGGCACTGCTGTTGATAATACAGTTGAACCCACTTATAACGATCCCACATATAACGATCTATCGGTTATAACAACCATATTTGGGTGCACTTACGATTTTCCTATGCTAACCATTGAAGCTGCGTTCAGATATAGCGAACATTTTTCAAAGCCTCCTACTTTTACAACGAACACTTGAGGCGTGGTCGCGGTAAAAATATGGCACATACGAAGCGAAAAAAAGTTAAAGCATGCCTTCTAAAGCGTGACAGGGGCGCGCGCTCACGCGTGCCCCGCTCCCGTTTGCTCGCGACTAAGATACCCAGATCGGCGAGCACCGCACGCAGATTTCGGACGCTGCGAGCGAGGTCGCTCACTTTCCAGGCGTTTCTTCAGTGGTAGAATGGCAGTGAGGAAAAAAAAATAGTAGGCAGCATGAAGCCTTGCGGTCAGCTTTCGCACGGTGACGACCGCCTGCGATGAACCAAACAATGCCTTGGAACGCAAGAAGGCATAAATGCAAGAAGTGATAACCACGATAACTTTCCATCGCAAAAAGGTTCACTGCGTCCCTAAACTCGTCGACGCCACAATGTGCCGCAAAAAGTCGTCCGTCTTTTTGGTAACGGCAGAGACCAGTCTATCGGTGATTACGACTTCCGCGCGATTGCGGCGATGCCTTCGCGGATAAGCATCAGAAAAGAGCGAAGGCGAGGTGGCGGCCGTCGATGAACGTGCAGTTATGCCTTATAGCCGACCACCTTATCACAGTCATCTGTAGATATCTGCTCGGCTGCGCGTGTGGCGTACACCGTACACTGCGGATTGACGGCGGTACGAGCGCGCCATGCTTAGCCATGCTGCCGTTCGCAAGTTTGCCGCCTCCGCGTCGTGCGAGACCGCTTTAAAGTGCGCGTCGCTTTGTAGAAACGAAAGTAGCTCGCTGTTGTTGAGCGGCGCGAGCACCAAGAAACGTCGATGCACTGACAGCGAGCGTATACTGCGTGTTTGACTAGGTGACAACTGAAGTGCGCCGCGCATCGTCGTAGGGCCGCGAGAGCATCGCGGAGACGTAGTGCGCGTTGCTTGGAAAATGCTTGTTTTCGCCGATTGACCGAAGAGGCTAGTCGCCGCATCCGTGAACGATCCGGAGTGAAGCAAGCACGAAGAACGTACAAACGTGCGCATACAGCTTACAGCAAGCGGCCCGGCAGTGACTCCGCGACCAGAGTAGGCGGCGCGCTGCACGCAACTAGCCAGGGACGATCGCCTCCACGTCGCGGTACCGCGCTTCGGTGAAACAGTGTCAGCTCATTGCAAAGGCGGTTAATTCACTCGTGAGCACGCAGCCGGCGTCGCTTCACGACGCGAAAAGGCTTAGCTTGTCACCGAAGGGGTTGTTAGCACTTTAATAAAAGTGCACAAAGGAAAAGAAAAACAGCTTGGCCGCAAAGTGCCCGTTTTTAAGGGCGAGTCCATATACAACGAACTACTGATATAACGACCACTTTTCGCGACACTTTCGAGTTCGTTATAAACGGGTTCGACTGTATTGCCATTTTAGACGTCATACATTGAGCTTTCACTCTGACATAAATTGTTATTTGCCTTTGGTGTCCCTTTAACTAGCATAGGGGAATTTCACCTTATATAGTAGACTCTCGTTAAGCAGAACTTGAAGCGACCAGGAAAATATGTCATGTTATACAGGATAGCACAGAACCTCTGTCTATTGGAACACCAGGACGTCGAGCTGAATCGATCACTGGAAACGTGACTTTATAGTCTTTTCCACCTCCTTCTTCTCTTCTCTGCTGCACAGTGGCCCATACAAGTTGACCATTAATGAAACTGCTCAGCGCAAGCTCACCCCATGCTCGTGGTAATATCTTCCGCTTAATTTACTAAGAGATGGAACAGGAGTGCAGAATTCAAGTACGAAACTAATCATACAAGAGGCAATTATTTCATTTAGGCAGCAGTTCCGTTGAAGAGATTTCCATTTCCAGAGTCTACTGTATTCTGGATTCACTGCTGCATTTTCTGCATCAGCCAACCTGACCTTAAGGGTAAAGCCCAATAAACACCAAAATGTTGCTCGCAACCTGTGCATGCTCCACAACAGATTTAATGAGTCCACTGTTTCCTTACTCGTTCCTCCGGACTAATCGGCATCCCAATTTCCTCCTCGGTGAAGTCGATATAGGCCACAGTGCCATCCCAGGAGCACACCAGTAATTGGTTGCCTTCCTGACTCCTGAAATACAAGTTCCAGATGCATGCGTTCGTCAGACAAACAGTGACAGAACTTTTTCGCTGCAAGAAGCATGAACAGTGAAACTTCCAGGTTGTCAAAACAACGCTTCTGCATTTCCAGTTGAACTACAGTGAGCTTTACAGCTCACTGTAGTGCTACAATGACATAAGAGCACTATTGAACTAGAATAAAAAGTGTTTGCGTTCACTTATGTAAGTGAATTGTGTTTACAGTTTACAAAGAAATGCGACGTAACTTCTTTATGAAAAAAAAAAAAAGCAGCATTTTGATATAGTAAAGGGCCCTTCACTAGGACTCATTGCGAATTTCAATCGTCAAGTGGGAGTTGTAAGGCACTGTTGCCAGAGCGTTTTGCTGAGAGAATTTTTCAAATCGGTTCTTTAATGGACGAGTTAGGAGATACAGTAAAAGCTCGTTAATTCGACTCTCGTTAATTCGGAAAATCGGTTAATTCGGACACGTCATCTGGTCCCTGTAAATATACGCGTCACTCTATGAGACTGGGCGCTCGTTATTTCGGACAGATTTGACCGCAAATCGGATAATTCGGCGACTTTCGGGTCGCTGGCGGGGCTCGAAAACGAAAAAAGAACAATTCGGAACAAAAGTGAAGCTCAAACGCAGCATCGCCATGGACATCAATTATCGACTTGGCTTGGATTGAGACTGGTTGAACGCCTTTTTTTCGCGTGTGGGTTTTGTTGCTTTGTTCCCGTTGGTGTGCTGCATCGTTGATCGCCGATTCATCGAGGTACGTTTTAGTACGGCTCCTTTAGCTTGATCGTTGCTGGTGCTTTTGTGCTGACTTCTCGTGCGTCCGCACTTCCGCCGATGGCAACGCCGGCGAAGCGGCCCAAGTACGAGGCCAAGGACTTCACCACCAAAGTAGAAATTTTGCGTGCTCTGAATAACGGGCTCTCCCGACAAGAAGTGATGAAGAGTGATGAAAGGGGATCCTTCAATCGGCGGCAAGAAGCAAGGAACGAGTAACCGTACTTTTATCCCCCAACGTGACGGGAACAGAGCGCTTGCCGCTTCTCGTTATCGGAAAGGTTCAAAAGCCACGCTGCTTTAAGAACATCAACAATCTTCCCGTGGATTACCATGCCAACCGAAAAGCGTGGATGACGGGTGAAACTTTTGCGGTACTGCAGACATCA
Organism: Rhipicephalus sanguineus; assembly: GCF_013339695.2. Taxonomy (NCBI): domain Eukaryota; kingdom Metazoa; phylum Arthropoda; class Arachnida; order Ixodida; family Ixodidae; genus Rhipicephalus; species Rhipicephalus sanguineus. The sequence goes on from NC_051179.1 coordinate 61,648,855, forward strand.
TGCGAGCTGCTGAGCACCTTGAAGGGCTCAGAAAAATTGTGTCCGCACGAATTTCTGCACACAAGCATCCGCGATTACTTTGTAAAGTAAAGGTATGTTGAAAAAACTCGTGCATTTATTGTGTTTATTTCGACCATTCGATAATTCGGACATTCGGTTAATTCGGACATTTTTTCCGGTCCCTAGAAATCCGAATTAACGAGCTTTTACTGTATTACGATGCCTCTAGGAGGTGAACTTCGCTGCCGAAGCGTAATAATAGTACCTGGGGTTTTATGTGCCAAAACCGCAATATAGTTATGAGGCATGCCGTAGTGGGGTGCTCCGTAAATTCTGACCATCTGGTGTTCTTTAACGTGCACCGACATTTCACAGTACACAGAGCTCTAGCATTTCGGCTCCATCGAAATGTGACCGCCGTGGCTGGGATTGAACCTGCAACCTTCGAGTCAGCAGCTGAGCATCATAATCACTGTACCACTGAGACGGACTTTACTGCCAAAGCAGATGTGGATGCTCATTCAATGTAGGCGTGAAGCCCATACAGCAAGCCCTGTGCCTCACACAACTATATGCCAATGAAATTACTTTTCCAATGTCAACATACCAGGATATGTCCAACACTGAGTTCGAGAAGAGGTCGTGCACCACAACGAGAGGTCTCTTCAGACAGGTCAGCTGCAACGACAGACAAAACGCGAGTGTATGCCAATAGTCAGGCATCAGTAAAGCCTATGGACACAAAGATAAAATAAAAAAAGGTCATAAATAAATAACTTATGTAGATCACAAAAGACCCGTTTACTCACCCAGACAGACAGAGACCTGTCCCGACTTCCAATGGCACAGCAGCAAAAGGTCTGTGTCTGGAGAAATGACACCCAGTCGTGTCATTCTTCACAATTTCATTACAAGCATGATAGAAGCAAAAGAGAGCATGCAAAATGCCAATACTGAACTGAAAAATTTTTAAAAAAAGTGAGAGTTGCGTAACAAGTACCTTGTTGTTGTCCTTGTTGACTCTTGAACGGATGTGCGGGTTGAACCTCTGCAAAATGAAAAATAACGGAACATTTCATTCAGACAACGATTGATGAAAAGGTGTGTTTTAGAATTGATGAAGAAGTGTGTGTTTTAGATAGAAGGCAGTTACATAATGCTGCTGATATCAGACTTTCACAGAGGCCTTGTCTCACAAAAATTTGTCACCGAGAGGCCTCTGGCAGCCATAATGCTCTCTGGACTCTTGTAAAAATCCAAAGAGTGGTCCTTTATGCAAGGAAAGACGCAAGTGCATGGCCTGTGCTCCATGGTGGCTTCTAACATCAACAAGTGGCAGCAAGAAAAAGGGTGTCGCCTTTCGGTGTCACCTCTTATCAGCCAAGATAACTGAGTAACTGTAAGATAACTACAGGCACTGCCCCTCATGCTATCATCTACAGGGGAGGGAGTCTAGAAGGCACTTGCCTATAGGCCATGGCTGGTTGTGCCGGCAGCCAGTACATGACGTCAAAAGCAAATGCGCTTGCTCTTGCTGCCATTTACTGGTGTTCTAAGCAGCCGCCACAGAGCACAAGCCACACACTTCCGTGTTTCCATTCATAAAGGACGACGCTGTACTAGACTCAAAATCGCTGCAGAAGCTGGTGCATGTACTTTTAGTACGCATACGCAGCGCACCTCTGTTTATGCAGTTTCTGCCGCAATAAAAAAATGCTATCCATTCCCTCCTACCACACACTACTGTAAGAAACAAAATGCCTTTTGTTTCATTAAAATTAGTCAGGTATTACAAAAGTTACAAGCAATTCTTAATAAGGAGTTAGTTTTTGCCCACCACATTATCCATTATAGTAGTAGCCAATGTTAAAGGAGTAGTATTGACACAAAATTTTGAAGGCGAGATAACTACGGGATAGATTTGTGTGGACACACACACATCATCTACGAAATATCAACGGATGATATAGCCTAGAACATACTTAAAATCAATTTTAAAGTGCGTGTCATGCCACTGCCTGCGAAATGCGCCTTTGGTTTCGATGTAAACAACCAACCGCCACTTGTATCATGAAATTGTGTTGGCTGCCAAGATCCTTGCAAGCACTCTCTCCCAGCAGACCTTTTCAAAAGAAAGAGTGAGCAGACTTGCAAGGAAGTACAAAAGCTGACGTCCTTGCCTCAGCAGTACATTTTTGGGAGGTCACGCATATTTGAGACATCCCAAAGGGGATTATAGCAGCACCCAGGGAGCCTTTGCTGAAAAGAGTTGTCCACGCAGTGCTCACGTGAACGTGGTTTTGTGTGCTCACGTAGCCAGCTATGTTTATGTGAAAAACATTCTGGGTGCTGCCTCACTCATCCCTCTTTGAAACCGAAACTGCGACTGGGTGCTATAAAACTGTCTAAAAAAAAATTAACCATCGCGCGCCCGAGCCCACGAGGTTTACAGCCATGATAAGTGGGTCGTTAGCTACTTCTTGTAACAAAAAAAAAAAAAACAAGATGTAAAATGTTTGTGTCAGTACTCCTTTAAGACACTGCACACTTCGTGGCCATTCCAGCAGCAGTCGTCGACTCACCACACACGTCACTGCTTTACGGTGGCCAACGAAGTCCTTGTTGGTGCGCCAGTTGTCGCGCTCCACAATCTGTGCAGTGGGGCCAGCGTTATTCATGGCATGAGCAGAGACGAGGTACTGGCCGTCAGGAGACCAATTCAGCCGCAAGATATGAGTGGTTCCTCCGCACTGCAGCAGATATGCACTGATGTGTCTTAAGGGGGGACGTGGCAATGGGAATGGTAAATTTGGTCAAAATGTTCAGTTTTTCCATTTATTTTTTTCCGCAATCCTGAGACCATGTTTTACGTCTTGGTGAAATAGTAGACCAAAATAAGCAGTAGAAGTTGAAAAAAAAGCATTTTACTAGTGTGCTGTCATCAAAAACGATGAGAAAATTGGGCTTTAGAAAATGCAAATCTGCAGTTTTCCCTTGACGCAGTGCCACCATATTGGCGTCATCATAAAGAGGACAGATAGAGCTCAAGATAGCCACAAAGCTACATTTCTCCAAGGAAAAATAAAATCAGCTTCCTTCTGAGTTCCATTCTCTTAGCTTTTAGCTCCATTTTCTTTGAGCTCAATTTTCTCAGCTTTCATTTTTTGAACAGTTGCTGTCAGTCATCCTTGTGCCATTTCACAACAAATAAAGATATAACCATTCCGTTTTCTGCACTTAGATCCTGAGACATTAGTGAGTGCCGTAAAGCTGTCCATATTTGTCTGCACGCCATACAGATTTTTATAAATGGCTTTTTGTAAAAGTTGTTAGTAAGACAATGAGTACAAGAAATTTCAAATATTTTTTTGTGTGCTTATTTGAACATTAAAAAATAAACCAATAGCTTTACGGCACAGAATGGGCCCTTGTGAATATGCTTATGCAAAGGTCCTGATGAACTTATGTCTAATTCATTAATTAATTTCGGGATGACAATGAGAGTCAATCAAGTGTTGTAACTCAAAAACTACAACAGATAGCTCAAAACCGATTTCAGTTATGATATCAGCACAACATATCACATCTGCATGCCAAATTTCACCACTTTATCTCCATAAATAACCGAGACAGTTTTCATTGCCACGTCCCCCTTTAACAGAGAACACACTGATGCCCTCAACGCTTGTTTCAAAAGAAGTAAGGAGAGAAGGTGTCAATTGTAATAGAACGATACCAAAATTTTATTCGTATTGTCAGGTAATTTGTTTTCACATAGCTATCTGCTAGCCTCCTGGTTAATGCAGACGGTAGAGGAACAGTCTGGGAAAGACGTTGTTCTCGGGCTCAAATCCTGAACCCGGGCACATTTTTCGTCAACTAGGAATGCTTTATGCTTTCCAAGAAATTCTTATGGATTTTCATCACAACTTTGTGCTACGACCAGGTCGATAAAAATTTTTCCCTTTCAAGAATCTTCATTCATCTTATATATAGGCTTCTGGAGAACTAACTTGCGATAATTAAATTTGTTCGAAAAAATTTGGATAAATCCCACCAAAGCCCACACAGCCCCACGATGCAAAGCACGGACTATCAGCTATGAAGCGCAAATGATCAAATAAGCATCAGCTGATGTTCCGACATGACACAGAAGGAATTAAAAAAAGAGCCTGCTAATAATAGGCTAGAAAACTGAATTCGATGCAATAAAGAAAAAGAAAAAAAAAAAGGATCTCCAACACACAGCAGTCAAAAATGGCATTCCCACTCGATGAATATTGTTGAACACAGGGTGTCGCTGAAGTCAACGTTTCAACGAGTGGTCTTGGATTCTTCAAGGCAGCAACTGAACGAATACAAGACCACTTGTCACGCTACACAGTCCATCTTCTCCTGAACTTCTGTCTTGTTTGGATTTACATTCAGTGGGTTCACGTTCTGCATGATAGCCGTGTTTTGGCAAACGGCAAGCGTAAGAGAGCGGAGCAGCAGAAATCACGCCCACCTCCACAAATGGCTCTGTGATGACACACTCCTGCTGCCAGTCGTGAGTGCGCCACACCCGTAAGGTCTTGTCGTCAGACTGAAAAAAGTGCAAACAGCGACGCAATTATAACCCTCTTAAGCTGCAATGGTTAATAAGAACGCATTGCTAGCAACTTTTTCAGGTGAGTTCCAACTGTAACTCGCTACTTGTTCATTCGAAAAACTTGCCACTGTAACAAGTGTTACTTTTTACTGTGTAACTGCAAGGTTACCTTCTTACAGCGACTAAAACACATACGGCTGCATCTAATAAGTAATGTTGCTTTATGAATAAAAAGAGAAGCGAGAAAAACAAAAAGAGGTGTGTGATGTTGATACATACATTTTGTCAGAAGAAAAAATATACACGAGTGCTTTGCGGCCAGTTAAAGCTACCAACCCTTTCCTCTCAAAAGATGAGTGCTGAATTGCTTCACGATGGTGAAGCACTTTAAATAACAGAGACTTTAGAAGAACACAGGACTAAAGTGTCCATTCTTTGTAGTGCTTCACCATCAGTCATGAATGTATACCAACACGCCCAACTGGCAGTCATGCTGAATTGCTTGGCGCGTTCCCGAAATCCCTCACCAAGTGTTGATAGATTAGTGTGTGTATGTGTGTGTGTGGGGGGGGGGGGGGCGTGTGTGTGGACTGTCTGACTCCGTACGTCAAGACATTAATACTTGTTTCGACTACAGCAGTGTGACAATATATGCCTCTTTCATATGAATATAAACTGAAAAAAAAAAATACAGTCAAACCCACTTATAACAATATTAAAGCGCCACGAAAATGCCGTTGTTATAACTAGAGCTGTGCGAATAGCAAAATTATCGGTGCGAAGCGAATTCGAATATTGAAGTGTGAGTGCGAATCGAATCGAATATTTTTCGAATATTTCTCGAATATTTCTAGTATATTTTTCGAATACTTCGAAGCGAAATTGCAGAAAGAGTTAGAGAAGATTCCTAAGCATATTCTTATGAGATAGCAACATGAAAGTGTTTCTTTTCGCTAGGTTGATGAAGCACTGGTGGGGTAGTGTTTCATAGTTGTCTTATCAAGAATGAGGCAATGTAGAGGCCGAATTGTATTTATGTGCATGATTTGATGCAACCAAAGTGTTGCCGACAACGCTTTACACGTGATAGGCAAAGATGCCATTTCCTCGGCCTCTCCTCCTGTTTCAACTTCTGTGGAAGCCCAACTGATGTGGCGGACAAGGGTGTGCTCCCTTCAAGTCTGGAGTTCCAAATCTGCCTCGTAGACATGGATATATAAGAACATCTGAAATTTTGGATGCTAAAAAGCCTTGGCTTCTGATTTTTCGGACTTCCTGCCCAAATTTCAGGTCCAAAACAGCATTAATTGAGCCCCCACCTCTGCCACATCTTTCATCTCCATGTTGGAACCAGCGTTTTCTTGAGTTAGTACATTTGCGACCGTAGCAGAGCTTGAAAGGCAGCTTTGCCGCAATACGGGGGGGGGGGTGGTGTGATGAGGTGAAGCATAGTGAAAAATCTAGGGACCATTTCCAATCTGACGTTGACTGTAAGTTCGACCATAACGGAACTTGAAAGGCAGCTTTGCCGCAATACGGGAATGTGATGAGGTGAAGCACGTTAAAAATCTAGGGACCATTTTCAATCGGACGTTGACTGTGTCTTAGCAAAGTTCGACCGTAATGGTGCTTGAAAGGCAGCTTTGCCGCAATACCGGGGTGTGATGAGGTGAAGCACGTTGAAAATCTAGGGACCATTTCCAATCAGACGTTGACTGTTTTAGCAAAGTTCGACCGTAATGGAGCTTGAAAGGCAGCTTTGCCGCAATACGAGAGTGTAATGAGGTGAAGCATATTAAAAACCTGAAGGGGTGACTTTCAATCGGACGTTGACTGTATTTGTTTTTGGGAAGTTCGAATAGTTCGAATAGTAAAATTCCAGTGCGAATCGAATCGAATAACAAACACTATTCGAAAAATATTCGAAATTTCGAATATTCGCACACCCCTAGTTATAACTGATAAATGTTATAAAACAGGTTGCATGAAAAAAGAAAGTGCAAAATACAGTCAACTGCCGATTTTTCGGACATGCTTGAAAATATGGACACTTTCGCGGCATTGTCACAAGTCCCACAGACGTCATTGTATAAGAACGTCCAAAATTTTGGAAGCGGAAACTCTTCGGCGTTCAATTTTTCACACTTTCCGCGCGAACTGCAGGTACGAAACGACATTCATTGAAGCCCCCCACCTCAGCCGCGTCTGTAGGTTCAAACCAGCGCTTTCACGAGTTCATCCGTGTGCGGCCGTAGTAGAGTTCAAAAGGTAGCTTTGTGTGAAGGCGTGATGGCGGCAAACGCGCCAGTATGGCTTAATAGTAGAGCTGTGCGAATAGCAAAATTTTGGGTGCGAAGCGAATTCGAATAATAAAGATTGAGTGCGAATCGAATCGAATAATTTCGAATAATTTTCGAATATTTCTCAAACATTTTTCGAATAATTCGAAGTGAAATTACAGAAAAAGTTGCAGAGAATTCCTAAGTATGTTCTTGTGAGATAGCAACATGGAAGTGTTTCTTTTCGCTAGGTTGATGAAGTGCTGGTGGGGTCATATTTCATAGTTGTCTTTCTTATCAAGAGTGAGGCAATGTAGAGGCCGAATTGTATTTATGCACATGATTTGGTGCAACCAAAGTGCTGCCGACAACACTGTACACGTGATAGGCAGAGATGCCATTTCCTCAGCCTCTCCTCCTCTTTCAACTTCTCTGGAAGCCTAACTGATGTGGCGGACAAGGGTGTGCTCCCTTCAAGTTCGGAGTTCCAAATCTGCCTCGTAGACGTCGATATATAAGAACATCTGAAATTTTGGATGCTAAAAAGCTTCGGCGTCCGATTTTTTGGACTTCCTGCCCAAATTTCAGGTCCAAAACAGCATTAAATGAGCCCCCAACTCTGCCACATCTTTCATCTCCATATTGGAACCAGAGTTTTCTTGAGTTAATACATTTGCGACCGTAGCGGAGCTTGAAAGGCAGCTTTGCTGCAATACGGGGGTGTGATGAGGTGAAGCATATTGAAAATCTAAAGACCACTTCCAATCAGACGTTGACTGTCTCCTGCCTAAGTTCGACCGTAACGGAGCTTGAAAGGCAGCTTTGCCGTAATACGGGAATGTGATGAGGTGAAGCATATTGAAAATCTAGGGTCCACTTCCAACCGGACTCTATCTCTCGGCTAAGTTTGACCGTAACGGAGCTTGAAAGGCAGCTTTGTCGCAATACGAGAGTGTAATGAGGTGAAGCATATTGAAAATCTGAAGGGGTCACTTTCAACCGGACGTTGACTGCATTTGTTTTTGGGAAGTTCGAATAGTTCGAATAGTAAAATTTCAGTGCGAATCGAATCGAATAGCAAACCCTATTCGAAAAATATTCGAAATTTCGAATATTCGCACACCTCTACTTAATAGCTGACAACACTTATAATAAGCATCGTCAGCTAACTGCTCGGTAGTGCATGTGGCCTGGCGCAGTTGTATGCGTACTGCACGCATTTAAGAGGCGATAACCTAAACGCGCCGCGCTGCCGTTCATGCTGCCTCTTTGTGCGAGACCACTACAGTCAAATCTCGTTAATACGTACCCGCTTTAAACGTACTAACGGTTAAAACGTAGTTGCGACGAATTCCCGACCGAGCCCCATAGAGCCCAATGCATTCGCTGACCGCTTAAGCCGTAGTGGTTCGCCCTATGCCTACCGGCTAGTGCGTACCCTGCGCCCGAGATAACTTTTTGTGCCATAAAATTTTACGTCACCGCTGAAAATCTCGACGCCACAATGTGCCGCCAAAGGTTTTCCGTCTTTTCTAGAAGTGCGGAGATCGGTCGATCACCGATTCCGACTTCCGTGCGATTGCGGCGACGCCTTTGCACGTAAGCATCGGGAAAGAACGAAGGCTAGGCGGCGGCCACCGACGAACGCGTCAGCATGACTTATCGCCGACAACCTTATCACAATAAGTATCTTCAGCTATCTGCCCGGACACGCGTGCAGCACAGCGCTACTTTAAGCCTACTGCACGCTTTTACTTGGCGACAACCTCAACACGCTGGGCCGCCGATCGCTGCCGCCTCGTGCGGGGCTGTGTTCAAGCGCGCACCGCTATGTAGAAACAAAAGCAGATCGCTGTTGCGGAGTTGAGCATTGCGGGTCGCGGACGCCGCGAAACCTCGCTGCATTGACGATATCACGCTAAACGCACGCGTACGGTACAGCAAGCGTAGCGCTGTTGTAACCATATTGCACGCTTTTATTAGGCGACCACCCAACGCGCCACCGTTCGCTGCCAGGAACGCTACAGCGTCGCGGAGGAAGCTCGACATCGCTGCGTTAACCGAACAAGCTACTCGCCGCATCTGTGCACGGTCTGGAACGAAGTGGGCACGAAGAACAATCCCACGACTGATGCGCGCGTGCGGTACAGCAAGCGGCCCGGTAGTGACGGCGTACGTGAGCCGAGCAGGCGACGCGCTGCACGCAACTACCCAGGAGACGATCGGCTCCACGCGGCCGTATCGCGTGTCAGTTTTCGTTTTGTAGCAGATCGCGGTACGGACGCATACACATATATTGCGGAATGCAGACACTGTCCGTTTTGTCGCTATGTCGGTCACTGCGTATCCCGGACCCTCTAATAGTTTCGAAATGCTCTTTGGCGTGGCCACCGCGCGCTATCGGGCGGTCGTGCGAGAGTGCTAGGATATTTTCTCCACTTTGGCAAAAAGAAAGAAAAGGCTTTGCGATGGGTACTTTAGACAATATTTGCTGTGGCACTCTATTTCTCTGCTGGCGGCGATGGCGTACGCCAGGAGAGGCAAATTTGTACTTGGTGGTTAATGCGTACTACCGTTTAGTGCGTAGTTATGCCGCGTTCCCGGCAGGTACGTATTAACGAGGTTTCACTGTAACTGCGCCGCACAGCCGCGTTGCCTTCCTGAACGAAAGCAGCTCGCCATCGCCATGCCCGTGTGTGGTTAGGAACGGAGTGGGCGTGCCATAACGAACGCTTTCACAGCAAGCACGTGTGTACGATCAGCAAGTGCCCCGGCAGTGATGGCGTGACTTTTGTAGGTGATGTGTGGCGCACATGTTGCTGCGGCAGCCTATCAGCTTGAGAAACGCTGGGGTGAGATCACCACAAGGTTCACGCCCCGTGCTTCTCACTGGCTGGCACAAGGAAACCCCACGTCCGCCAGCATTGCTCATTTTACGCAGTTCGCAGAACGGCGCAGAATGAGGGGCGAGCGAGCTGACTGTGATTGCAGGCAGCGCAGGAAGTGCACTTGGGGTGGCCCATTCGCATTTTGAAGGGTGGCGCGGAACAGCCCATTCATGTTTGGAGGGGTGAAAGGGCAACAGGAGAGGCACTCAAGGCTGTCGATTCTGAGAAGGATGCAGGACGGCTGCTTTTGTGTGAGTGTGCGGCGGCCGTTGGCGGGGGTGTAGCAGCTAGAATTTCTAGCTTTCATCTTTCTTTTTGAAGATTTCGTGTTCCATTACCTTTCGGCATGGACACCTAGGAGCTAGACTTGCTATAACCAACCAGCAGTATTGTTAAAACCAATAATGCGACATGGGGGCATTGTAGTAAGCTGGTTATTTTACCATAGAAAACATACAAAAGTTGACGGTGCAGCAGCGGTTCATTGTTATAACCGATATATTGTTAAAACTGGTATTGTTATAAGTGGATTTGACTGTATTTTTATGTGACAATTCATTTACAGTTCTTACAGTAACAAAAAAATAAAGACATTACCTTATCAGCAGTAGCTGTAACTGCAGAAAGTTTCTATTTTTAAGACTGTTAACATACCGACAAACGAGTTGTAATAACGCACAGCAAAGCACAAGAAAAGAAGGAAGACGTGCAGAACTCAAGCCTCACCTGAGATGCAATGTACTTTCCAACTGGATCCCATGAGACACCTTTCACAAGGCCAGTGTGCCCTTTTAGGACCGCCAACATTTCTGCGACAGACCACATAGAAAAGAGGAAGTGTTACACAAGTTGTCTTGAATATACAAAGTGTGCCTCATGAAAGTGCGACTAAGAAAGTTGAGTTGTACCAGAGTTTGTCACAATTTCAGTAAATATTGCCACGCGCACTTATTTCTTTATTTTGATGCGATCGTTTCACCCACAAAAACTGTTACCGTATTTACTCGCATAATCCTCGCACTCGCGTAATTCTCGCACCCCCCACATCGCCCAACAAAAATGCGATTTTTTTTTTTCTCGCGTAATTATCGCACCCCGAAAAATCGCAGCATCAAATGTCGTCTGCTTCTTCCAGCCAATGATGATGATGGCGCACGGCAGCCTAGCGCCATCTCTTACGCATCATGCATACTACCAGCGCACGGAGCCCTAATCCAATCCAGGCCAAACCACAAGTGAAGTTCGCGTACCGAGCGCCGTGTTTAGTGTTAGTGTTCCGTTTCCGTGTCGCGTGTGTAGTAGCGTCCATTCTGCAGCAACACAATGGGCCGATACGGAAGCTACACAGCTGCTTTCAAGTTAAAGGTCATCGATCATGCACTGGAAAACGGCAACAAGGCCACCGGCAGGCACTTCGGCGTGGACGAGTTTTGTGTGCGCTACTGGCGACGGCAGCACGAACAGCTGAAAGCCACGAACAAGACACGCAAGGCCTTCCGTGGGCCTAAGACTGGGAAATATCCACAGGTTGAGGCGGCACTGCTTGACTACATCAAGGGTCTCCGCGCGGACAGGTGTGCCGTTTCGATCGACTTGATCAGAAACCAGGCGCGCATAATTGCCCGGAAGGAGGGCATCCCGGCGCAAGATTTCCGCGCGAGCAACGGGTGGGCCACACGATTTATGCGTCGAAGTGGACTGTCACTCAGGAGGCGGACGACCTTGTGTCAGCGGCTACCCTCGGCGTATGAAGACAAGATCGTCGATTTTGATCGATTCGTGATTAGGATCCGGGAGGAAAAGAACTTCCTGCTCTCGCAGATTGGAAACGCGGATCAAACGCCGCTCAACTTTCACATGCCTTCGAGCACAACTGTTGAACAAAAAGGTGTGCGGAGTGTGCACATCAGGACAACAGGTGCCGAGAAGCAGAGGTGCACCGTCATGCTCGCCGTAAGAGCGGATGGGCGGAAGCTACCACCGTTTGTTATTTTTAAACGGAAGACCCTCCCGAAGGCCAAGTTCCCCCCTGGAATTCATGTACGAGTACAGGAAAAAGGTTGGATGACCGCTGACCTTATGGTCGAGTGGGTAAAGGCTGTCTGGGGACGCCGCCCAGGGGCACTTCTTTACCCATCGCTGCTGGTCGTCGACAGCTTCCGCGGTCAGCTTGTCGACTCCGTTCGGACGAAGCTGAAGGAGCTGCGGACTGATCTCGCCGTCATTCCAGGCGGTCTGACATCGATGCTGCAGCCTCTGGACGTATCCTTGAACAAACCGTTCAAGGATAATTTTCGGAGGCTGTATGCCAAATGGGTGGCTGAAGGCGACCATGCCATGACTCCCAGGGGAAAGATAAAAAAGCCGTCAGTGGAGCTCCTCTGTGCGTGGGTAATGGAGGCATGGGCCATGATTTCCCCAGAAATCATAGTCCGCAGTTACAAAAAAACTGGAATTTCAAACGCCTTGGACGGGACGGAAGATGACGTGGTTCACGATGGCGATGGAGACAATGCTGAAGCTGGCGACGACTCTGATGACGCCGCTACGAGCGACATCGACGGCAGTCTTGACTCTGACTCCGAGTAGTTCGGCGAAGAGACACTTTATTTGCTAGTGGCTTTAGTGTCTGCAAATAAACATTGATTTGTGTTAAACCTGTAGTTTTATTGTTAAGGTAAGTCTTGTATTAGCACTTTTGATAGCTTGTAGTTAGTTGCTGGCGGGAGAACACCGATTTGCAGCCGCTTCGTTTTTTGTTTTTTTTTTCTAGCGCTCTACGTTTTAGCAGAAAATTTTCCCCGCGTAATTCTCGCACCCCCCAACTTTCCATCGGTTTTCTGGAAAAAAAAGTGCGAGGATTATGCGAGTAAATACGGTAGTACCACTAAGCACAGGCCACACAGCAATACTGTATTTGGGGAGCTTCGTGATTGTTTCAGATTGTTCCGTTAAGGTTACTCACAGGACACGACTAGTCAAGTTTATTCGGGAGCTGAAGCGAGCACTAGCGATAACGCTGGAAGGTTCAATCACTAATGCGTAAAAGACAATGCATTCCGGCAATGATCAGATTACCGATGGCCGACGACCGTGATGACCGCTATCAGTGTGCAGTGTATATTGCTTGTACATTGACTTTTCGTTTCTGGGCACAAGTTTGCCCAATAAAGAGTTTTCATCTGTACCAGCCTATGTTCTGTGTACTTCGCCATCACAACCATGTGATAATATTGCAAGTCCAGCATTCAGTAAGAGTACATTTTTGCATGGCCAAAGATAATACCGTATTTACTCGCGTAATGAACGCACTCGCATAATAAACGCACCCTCAACTTTAGTCGTCAAAATTGGGATTTTTCTTTTCCCCGCGTAATAAACGCACCCTTAACTTTCATCCGCTGCAGTCCCACGAACCAACGCGCGGCGCTTCCTCGTCCGTTGATCTTATCTTTCTTCCTTCCTTTTTTTTCCTTTATTACGCCGACCCCCCTCGGTTTGCTTCCCCCCTCCCTTCCGCCCGCGGTAGCGCACCGTTTTGTTAGTTTTTCTATCTGTGCGCGGCGCGGTCCCTCTCTTTTTGTATTGTTTTTGAAGTAAGTATCCGCACGCCGCAGCAGTATTCACGAACGGTTCGAGTGTAGAGACATCGCGGCTCACAAGCACACAGCGTAGGGAGCCTACACGACCGGTCGTGTAGGCTACCTAACAGCAAAACTGCCCACGCCATCCCACGGTCACACAAATACGAAGCTTTGCGGAGCCGGCGGCATCTAAATGTCTAATGCGGAGGTGCGGGAGCGCGCGGGGATATGATGATGATGATGGTGAAACTGTGGCTTTCCCTTTTGCATCGGGTATCGGGTGGTCGCAAGCCTTGCAGCTTGCAGCAGATAACGCCATCTACCACCGAAGCGGCGGAATTTCCGAGGCCGGGTAGGACAGCCAATCAAAACGATGCAAGACGGTGACGCGAGTTTTAGCATTGTTGTCATTGGTTGTCATCATAGCATCATAGCCCTACTTTTTTTTTCGCCTCAGAAGTCATGCCATGCTGCCCACTGCCCATTCTCACCTCGTTGGAAGTTCTTTCTAAGCCTGTGTTGCGTTTTGTCGTGGACGATGGGCCGAAATGTGAGCTACACGGCCGGTTTCAAGCTACAGGCTGTGGAGTACGCACTTGAACACGGGTATCGTGCTGCCGGTAGGCATTTCGGAATTGATGAAGTACGTGTGCGCTACTGGCGGAAGCAGCATGACAAGCTCCGCGCTACAAATAGGGAGCGACGTTCCTTCAGGGGACCAAAGACCGGGAAGTTTCCTGCTGTGGAAGAGGAGGTCTTAAAATATGTCCGGGACCTACGAAACGACGGCTGTGTCGTTTCGCACGAAATGATCCAGACGCAAGCGCGAGCCACAGCCAGGAAGCATGGCATCGCTACAGTAGCATCGCTCCCACGGCGTTTAAAGCGAGCAATGGGTGGACGACACGCTTTATGCGGCGCAACGGACTGTGCTTGAGGAGGCGAACATCACTTTGCCAGCGGCTTCCTCCTTGCTACGAAAATAAGGTAGTGGATTTTCACAAGTTCGTTATACGCCTGCGGCGGGACCGAGAATTCAGTCTCTCACAAATCGGGAACGCCGACCAAACACCCATCAATTTCGACATGCCGATGAGTAGGACTGTCAATGACAGGGGAGCACGTAGCGTGCTCGTTAAAACGACAGGCGCCGAAAAGCAGCGCTTCACGGTCATGCTGGCTGTCACAGCAGACGGCCGGAAGTTGCCACCGTACGTTATTTTCAAGCGAAAAACCGTGCCGAAGGCCAACTTCCCAGCCGGAATACACGTGCGGGCTCAGGAGAAAGGGTGAATGTCGGCCGATCTGATGGTCGACTGGGTGCAGACTGTCTGGGGACGACGCCCTGGCGCCCTGCTTCTCCCGTCTCTCCTTGTTCTCGATAGTTTTCGCGGCCACCTGGGAGAGAACGTTCGTCGGAAACTCAAGGAGCTGCGCACCGAGATCGCCATCGTTCCGGGTGGACTCACTTCGGTGCTTCAGCCCCTTGATGTTTGCATCAATAAACCTTTCAAAGACGGTGTGCGCCGCTTGTACACGGAATGGATGGCCCATGGAGGGCACGCCCTGACGCCAACTGGCAAGATTAAGAGGCCGTCCGTCGAGCTGGTGTGCTCCTGGATCTTGGACTCATGGCGCTCGCTGCCAGGTGATCTGATAACAAAGAGTTTTAAGAAGACGGGAATCGCAAATGCGCTGGACGGCAGCGAAGACGACCACTTGTAGGACCAAGACATTGAAGTGGCCAGTGACCTGGACGACGGTACCAGCGATTCTGACGAAGATTGAAGCAATTGAAGTGCAATAAAAATGCGTGTTTTCAAATAGTGTACGCGCATGTTTATTGTAAAAGGTAAGCTACGCAACTTTTTTTTTTTTTTTTGCATTATCGTATTTTCGGCTCATCCCAAAAAAGTTTTAGAAAATTTACCTCGCATAATAAACGCACCCCCCAACTTTGCTCTGGTTTTTCGGAAAAAAAGTGCGTTCATTACGCGAGTAAATACGGTACATTTATTACATTGCAGAAATGTGTATGCAGTCAGCCATGTTTATTAAATAACTTACAGCATTCCCCGATGGGATACTTTAGAAAGCAACGCAATGACTAGGTTGTCTCAAAAGAGAAAAAAAGGTTTTTGTTATAAACGTGGACACCGCAACGAGTTTAAAGCTGCAAAGACAGAGAAACAATGACAGCAAGTTAGCTAGGTCCTACCTTGCCATCTCTTGGCATTCCAGATGACCACAGTGTTGTCAACACTACATGATGCAAGCCAGGTGTCGAATGGAGACCAGGCCAGATCCAGGACATCTGCACACGATAATGCAGCAGCAGTTGGTTTATTTCGATAGCAATTACACAGACCCCCTAGGCGTGTTTTGCAGTGTAGCAGTGCCACAGAACATATAGAACATGCACAGGCATAGAGGATCAGAATGACTCTAGAGGTGCAAGAGGTGCACAAGGCACCTGGATGTAATAACGACGAAGCCAAGTGATTGCACTGTCATGTGCTGCTCAATCAACTATGCAGCATAGCCAGTGTAGTGTTGTGCCTATAACACTGGTGTAATGAGCAATGTATGCTAAACCACTAGCGTTGCTGCTGAGTAGCTGTGCGCATAGCCCCCTCCTGGCAGAGTGGCCAGAGTGGAATTGACAGTAAGCTTCAAGCTACAGATGCGAACGACTTTCATTCTGTCCATCATCAACCGTCAACACACAGCACTTTCCAACATGGCCCGCGGCAATTTTCGCGATTCGAGCGTGATGAAACATCCGATAACTGCCCAGTTTCTAGTTACCTCCCGCGCCATCTCGTACCAACACGTCACTCCCTACAATAGTAATTGCTGGAGTGTACTGTACCAAAACCATGATATGATTATGAGGGATGCAGTAGTGGAGGGCTCCGGAAATTTCGACCACCTGGGGTTGTTTAATGTGCACCTGAATTCAAGTACACTGGCCTCAAGCATTTTCGCCTCCATCAAAAATGCAGCCGCCGCAGCGGGGATTTGCTCCCGCTACCTTTGGGTCAACAGTCAAGTACCATAACCACTGGACCACCGTGGAGTGTCTGCATCACTCCCTTGTATTGTCAAAACATTGTTTAAAGAATTTATGCAATCCAAGCATCCAACGGAAGATCTTAATAAGACAAGTGGAATGCTTTGTAAGGTATAAATTGACCAAACTTCGTGAATGCTTACCTCCAGAATGGCCCCTGAGGGTGCTGACGCACTTCCAGTGCTCCACGTTGGACTTGCCTCCCCCACCAAACATTCCCGATGAGCTCATGCCATACCTAGGAGTGAAGAAAAGAGGGATTTATTAGCAACAACCACTAAATGGACTATCGCAACCACAGTGGGCACTAAGTAGAGCACTCGGCAAAGGGGGATCACACCTGCTCATAATGCTTCCTACTTGTGCTCCTTCATCATGCTTCATTTATTCGCGTATAAACACTGAGCACAGGCCCTGCCTTACATCGAAAAAGATAACAGCGGTCCCCATGAAGGCTAGAAATGCATGACATGATGCATGTTCCCCTAATGTGCTTAATAGGAAACCAATATTTTGTAATGCATACAGGTGTCTGACCCTTCCCCAACTTTTCTTCTTGCCACGAACCAAAGTGCACCACAGCCATAAATGAAACACACCAAGTCTTTTCTTGGGGCATATCTGCTACACTTATACGGTGCAAACACAGGACTATGCTTGTGACTGCAGCGTCAGTTCTATATTGATACGTAAGTATCCTGTGAGCAGGAAAAGGAAGCGCCGCAATCTCCTTATCGATCAAGTCCACCCTACCACGAGAAGTTTTTTTTTTTAACG
This sequence comes from Rhipicephalus sanguineus, assembly GCF_013339695.2. Taxonomy (NCBI): domain Eukaryota; kingdom Metazoa; phylum Arthropoda; class Arachnida; order Ixodida; family Ixodidae; genus Rhipicephalus; species Rhipicephalus sanguineus. The sequence goes on from NC_051179.1 coordinate 61,666,047, forward strand.
CACTTCTGCTAGTAAAGCCAAATTGTGGACTCCAGGGGGAGCGCTCTACAGAAGAGGGTTACCAGGCGTAACCACCTTTCTTGCCAAGCTGGCAACGTTTTAGGGCCTTGCATCAGAATTTCAGCAGCAAAATCTTGGGCTCCTGTATTGCATGGCAACCATCATGGCAAAATTATACCTAAGAGGTAGTGATTATATTCTGCCCAACCATTTGTGTTTTGCACAAAGGCACCTTCAGGCACACACAATATTTCAATTTTCTGCAACATCAAAATGTAACACCAAACCAGCATTCAAACGTGCGTCTTAATGTATTGACATTTGAACAGCACAACGTGAAGGTTCCTGCTGTGGTCTTTATGCTCTGATGGCTACTTTCTGGAGTAAATTTTCACGTGGCAGCAATGTCCAAGATGGAACGGATGAAATTAAGTAACACGAGATGAAAAAACAAAAGAACAAGTGAGCCAAAGAGAATCTCACCGCCCTATCATCCATATCATGATGACCTTGTCGTCGCCACCGGAGGCGAGGTGACGACCATCGGAAGACCATCTGACGCAGTTGACGCACGCCAAATGATTGTCCATCTGACACAACAGCTTCGGTACCGAATCGCTTAGCTCCTCTTCCTCCCTTGCCACAGGAGCCATGTTCCATATGCAAATCTGGCCGCAGTCTGAACCTGTTTGCCATTGGAGCAGGAACAAGGAAAAAAACAGTGTTCATTCCTTTCTAGTCATAGTCCTGCATTGCCCAGCTCCACACTCGTGACTGCAGTTCACAATGTAAAGCAGCTTAAACGCCTTTTATCTTCCATCTGTACACACGGGACAACTTTTGAAACTCAAGCGAACACTCAACATTCGATACTATGGCACGTAAACCTCGATGTGTTTATCATTTGGTAGTCCACACGTGATTCTACATCAACCTTGTGGACATCATGTATTGATTCAGCTTAGCAAGCCGCAATCACAAGGAGCTTTATAAGTGAGAGATAACTAAGTACTGAGCACACAAGACCCCCTGTTCTCACTTTAACACGAAACTGCATAGCCTTTTTTTTTTTTTAGCTTACCTTGACCGCCGGTGGCAAATCTGGACCCATCGGGATGGATGTCCACCGAAAATATTGGGTGACCTGGGAATTCGGAATAATTATTACGATCGCTCAAACAAAGTGGACGCATACCCCTTACAGCGAAACGCTCGACGCTACCAAAACACAGCAACTCTGAAAGTAATACCAGAAAAACGGTTCAGCTGACGGGGCCTTACGTCACAGAGCCGCTCTCGCCGTTTCCTGCGATGTACTACGGCGTAGTCGAAAAACCACAGATTAATTGCGGCCGCCTGAGCTTTCTGAACACGCCAACGATATTAATCACACCATCTTTAGTTAGCATTTCTCGCGATTGACGTTAGTACTAACCTCTCGAAGCAATCACGTAAAAACTGGGAACATCGTCTCTTAAGTAAAGTTGAAGGACGGCACGCTAAAACGGTAACATAAACGGCGCAACTACGCCTTGTCATTAAGAATCAAGCGTGCTCTGTGCTTATATATCTCAATAACGTGACATTCAAGCCACCACAACACTTGCATTTATTTTTCCCTGCCGTAGGCGAACCGGTGGCGAATCGTAGCTCGCTCGCAAACATGTAAACAATAGCAAATGTGTCCGCTTCTACTTTCATTTACGCGAACTGCGTTGAAATATCGTGCACTTTGTGATCTTTCGGTTTCACATGGCGGCTTCGGATACTGTACTTGTGAGCACGCCGGGATCGAAGTATCCGAGATCGGTCCGGAAGCCGCGGTATGGTGTATCCGTAATCACTACAGTTCCGCCGTGGGACATCAGAGTACCGTGCTATCATCGATATATCGTTTTTTTTTTTTTCTCCCGCATAAGCGGCACAGGCTACGGCAGGTTTAAGTATCGCGCACGAAGAAGCCACTACACACGGGCTCCTTCTCTTTGTGTCACGCCAGTACGCGACCGGCGAGCTTTCGCCCATTGATAAACACGCAAATGTAAGCCTAACAATGCTCGTCTACCGCGAACGTACCGTCATGGGTCACCCAGTTTGGCTTTAGCAACTTCATCGTGGTTGCTCCTGCTTCACCACGCTGAAATCTGAAGACCGGGCGAGGCCGAAGTTGCTCGCCGTAGCAACATTTGTCACATGTCGAGTCGTCCTCCTTCGGCGTCTCCGCTCGCTTCCATGGTTATGAATGCGCGCAGTGTTGACGGGCGGGAAACGAGGTGCCGCCAAAATAAGCCGCGCGTATCGGAGTGGGAAACCGAAACAAGGAAACAAGCTGTCGGAGAAGTGCAAAAGCGGGAAAACGGCGGCGTTTTTCATCGCGGTGGCCTCCTTGCAGAAATCAGTTGCACAGTGAACTGACACAGTTGAAGTGCGTTACCAGTTTAGCCGTATTTACTTCGGTAAACTTCACGCAACGTCTATGCAAGGTTGCATTTGTGATTGAGTCGCGAGCGCGCCAACGTGTTATCGGCCTCGTTGGCAGCGAACAGCCTTGGTTTTTCCGCGGTAGCGTAATTGAAGGATCGAGGAAAGAACCGGGAAAAGAGTTCGTGAACACTCGTTACATCAGCTCGATTGCACGACAGGTGCGCTTTAGATAGCACGGAAACGACTCGCGGATGTTGCTTGCCGCGATACACTAGGAGTAGGCAGTTTTAGAATTAAAGTTAGCGTTTGCGACCCGCTATTTCCGCCACTTAACGGGAGCCCGCAAGCGGTTAGCGTACGACGCATGCGCAGTTGCGCGAAAAACTGCCGCAAGGCATTGCGTACGCTATTCTAAAACTAGTTGTAGGATACGGTACGCAAAGATAGCGTTCGTTGCGTATGCACGCTATTTCCATCACTTAACAGGGAGACGCAAGAGGATAGCGCACGACGCATGCGCAGCGGCGACAAACGCTAACGCAAAGCTTTGCGTACCCTATTAGATAACGCTCAGCAATAAAAAGAAATGTGGAAATTTTAACCCGTATTCCTTGCACAACATCAGGTTGGAACACCCTGGCCCAAGTAAATAATGCGCTGCAGTATCTCTTAATTATACGTCGTTGTATTACTATTTATTGCTTATATAATTATTTAATATATATTAATACTGTCTGTTGTTAAAAAGTTGGATATGTCAAGGAGCAAGTAACTGCAACGTTTATGAGATCTCTGATGCCCGACTTGAGTGAATGCGGTTGACGAAGAAAATCATGGCTATAATCAGGAAAGAAATGTATTCTATCAAAGCATGTGGAATGTGGACACGGTTAATCCGCTGTAGTATTTCCTGTCTGCATTTCATATAGTTATCGCCGAATCAAGTGCAGCTCGTATATTAATAAACCGGCGCAGAGATGAGTTAAAGCCAGCGGTAACAAGAAATGAGATAAGAAACACTGGGGGCATGACGAATATGACCGTCTGGTCATTACACGAATCCTGTCGTGCGCACGTCATGAAACCCTTTCCTCGAGTCACGTGTGGCCATAGGCGTGCGCAGGGTTCTCCTTCAGGGGGAGGGGGGGGGGGCGAAGTTCATCGCAGTGCCCCCCCTCCTCTTATGTGACTAGCGTGGCGGGAAAGGAGGGATGCCCCCCCCCCGTGCACACGCCTATGCGTGTGGCCCACAACCGTGTACCACGGGCCGCGGAATGCAGGTATGCGTCACAGGTGATTCAAGCAAAGAATTAAAAAAAAAACATGGCTGATCCCTCTGTCATAGGAATCGGCATAACATTAGAGTGAAACGTGTCTTCACAGACGTAGTTGAGCGTTTGTAGTGCATTGTTTCGGCACAAGGGCGAAGGAATGAATGCTATTCGCAATGCCCACGGACTATAGGTGGCGCGCCGTGCTTTTCAAGATGGCGCCAGGAGGAGGGTCAACCCGTTTGTTAGCATAGGAACAGATAGGACGTGCGGACGTAGGGCCCGTGCCACTTTCACCGGATGAAGTCATGAGCCGCGCTGAATTGGATATGAGACTAAAATACTTTCCCAAACCATGGAAAGTGCAAAGTACCCCCCCCCCCCACCTAATTATTTGCTGCGGTGTGAAAGGTTATATTTCAGCTCCGTTACCGTGCATAACGATTCTTTGCGAAATCCTGTGCGTGCTACATAAAACTGCATGAACTAAAATTGACGTATGAGCTGAACGGCACACAGAGGTAGTACGTACCGAGCCTGCCTGACGGATTTGCCGCAGTAGTAGGCCGCCAGCGAGTAGCGTCATCGCTGCAGCACGGGACCGCACATTTAACGTGGTTATGGTTTGCAAACATAATACGCCGTCGTCATTACTTGCGCAGTCGGGAACGCGGTATTACGTCTTCAACGGAACACGAGCATTTAACATCCCATTCAGTAGCGCTTGTGTCACAGCCATGCTGAGACTCTAGCCGTGTGCAATTCACTTCACTCGCATGTTGCAGATTCGATCAGCCCGATCCAAACATGAATGTCGAAAAGAATGCACACGTATGCTTTTCGCAACGTCGAAGAAGTTAGCCGAGAGGCGTAGATTGTGGCCGTGACTGCACGTTCCATCGCTCTAACCATTTCGCTTCGCTGATAGAGCTCGAGCGTGTTGGCGATGCGGCGCTCCATAATATCCACAGTAATTGTGATACATGCAATGCACAAGAGGAACTATGCTTTTATTCTGATCTCGCTCTAGGACATTATACATTAAATACAATCAAAGTGACTTACGAGCGTGAAAGAACATTAACGCACGAGGGGACGTGAAGTGCAACTCGCTCCTCGTGAGTTCAGCTGATCGTTCATCGTCGCTGTCACAGCTGTCACTCTCGGTGCTTTCACAGTCTTCAATGTCCAGTGAAAAATCCTCGTCGTCAAGATGGTTTCTTTCAACATCACTGCTGAAAGCAATCCGAAGAAATTCCTCCGCCGAACGACTGCGACCACTCCGCGTCACCACGTTTACAATTAGAGAGACGTCTGGGCGCGAAGAACATTATGCCCTCGGATCGGTCAACGAGCAAATCGCTTGCAGTGTGCTGCCACCTATCAACAAACGTACAAAAACAAACGGCGCAGCGCTGGCTATGAAACCAACGCCAACACACTGGCGAAGGACGGTGTGGAAAGCGTTCGCTCCACGAAAGGCGTGGGGCAGACGCGTCCTCGAATGATTGAAACGTCGCTCGCACGATTAGTAACAGCGCTTTGCTGACAAAGGATAGAGGCCCTATTTTGATGTATCGACAACTTGAGATCGCTGAGTTTTACAAGAGCACATCGCGAGCCCGCGCGACCTCCCGCGTAGTGTTATGGGATTCATGCTATACAAGAAACACTGACCAATGCTATATACAAGTAAAACAGGGTGAGATTCAACTGAATATGTCAGACGATAACATTTAACTAACCTGCGTGGCTACAGAAAGCCTCGCGAAGCTGATAGTATGCGTACGCTGTGGGCTAGCATTGAAAGCGCGAGTCGTCACGTATTTTCACGAAAACTTCGCGCCTCGCAAGAACGCATCAGATTTCTCGTGTCACGGAGGGCCCGGTTTGTTCACTGATGCAGGGAACATGCAAAGTCGTAGTGTTCCTTCCTTGCCAATGCGTTAACACTGAGGTTAGCACAGCCGAACAAGGGAGAGACTGCGTAGTGCTGCCATTTTATCGTCTACTAACCCTCCTCGAGAGGACGCTCCTGAATTCCGCTTGGCGGCGCGACAGTCTATGGGCATTGCGAATAGCAACGAATTGTAATTTCACGCGAAGAATGGCAAGCAGCTCGAAACTCGCAACGCGCTTCTCGAGAAGAAAGGACGCACGGAAAGAACTTACACAGGATGAGCGCGAACTAACTGTCGCAGTTGTAACTTATTGCTGTTTGAGCAGCGTGCTCCTTTCGCAAAAGCGGCCGCTGCAGTGAGCGAAGTGACCTTCGTGCTCTCTGTAATTTCAATGCAAGCTTGCGGTGAGAGCACAAGACGTAAAACCACCACCAATCACGAGATAAGCGCGCATCGCAACGCGCGGGGCGACGACCTTTAAAGCACGCCCTCCCCTACATGACCGGCCGTTTTAGGGTGATGTCAGCCTTTGACGCACTACACGCCGCCAACGCACCGCCGCCCGCCAAAACACCGGTTCTTGTTGCCGCGCAGAGTAATCGCAGTTAATCCTCGACAATACGGCGCCGAAGGTAGTGGTAGTGAGTTAAACGCTGTCAGCGAAGCCTGAGGAGCAGAAATGCTTGGATGCTGCGTACCGCTGTGCAGTAACCACTGCATAAAGGGCGTGAGAATGTTCTGGTTCCCAACGAACCAGAGCCAACCAAACTGTGACTTGCTCAAGTGAAGCGAGACTGCTGCTCACCACTGCGTCTCATATTTGCTCTGTGGGTACTGCGTACTTCGTTCACCGCTTTTTGCTGCAGAACACGTTATATGTGTTTGACGGTGTTCGCGAATCCATAGATAACGAAAGGTGTCGTTGCTGCATTCATGCATTCCGAGTAGGAAGCCTATATCAATGCCTATATATATACATGCGGGACGCGTCCGCTCGTCCGTACGGAGACGCGCTCGCTAGTCGTGTAACTGGTGTAACTTCTTTCGCGTGAACTCGCGTCAGCGTCCCTCAGCGTTATGTCGCAAGAGTGTAGGCATGCCGTGCAGGCTGCGACTTTGAATAGGCGGCAAGCTACTGCTGACTGCGCAGATTACGCAGTAAGTCCAGTCGTGGTAGCCCTTGTGGACAGCAGAAGCGCTTCGTGTAGCTCAGGAGACGGCGGTTGGGACCAAATTGACCGCGCACAAGAAACACGTCAAATTTCGTGGAAGCTGGAAACAGCGTGCCCATTATCCGCTGGTTTTGGCGGAGTTTTTTGACGACACTTTTTAAGATGTCGCTACCCTAAAACGGCCGGTCATTTAGGCTCCCTTAGAGTCACTGTATATGGTATACCTTTAGGTAAAGGTAGCATATACAGTAACTCTAGGCTCCCTATGCCCTTCACGCCATCTCGCTAGCGATAACGAAAACACGCTGAAGTGCTACCGATCTCTGAGTACCGCCAACGGTAAATGGTGTATATAAACAGCTCGCCGTTAGTGTGCTGAAGAACGTGCCGACACTAAAGAAAGATTTCCCATTGGACGCACAGAGAATAAGGTATTTGACTATTGAAAATGATGATGGATTTCCCTATGATATTACAATGTTATTGGCGCTTCACAGTATTTCGAGGCCCCGAATGGCTGTACGTCACACTGATGTTGATGCTGGAGGAGCCATAGAGTACTTTCGTGAGTCACTGACTTCGTTTCTTGAATTGTAAAAAGTGCAAAAGGATGTACCCGACTGGGTACCTCGCATGGAAGCACTGTTGCATATGAAGCAATTGTAGACAGAATGTACTTTCTTGTCACTGTTGAAAACTGAAACCCTGCAATAAAAAAAAAAGCCGTCTGTGGCCGAGTCGTTCCGCGCCGCGCGCTGCGCCACGAGGGGTCGTAGGTTCAACTCCTGGCGACGGAACTTCTTCTAGATTTTTTTCTTTGTCATCTGTTAGTGTATATTTTACGTCATATCCGTGACGAAAATACGTCAGTGGAGCCGTGGTGACCTCGGCATAAAACACTTTCGTGTTAAAGGGGCCCTGCAACACTTTTCGAGCCTGCTCAAAAAGCGCTGCCGATCGGTAGTCGAGGCTCCCGAGAACACGCCAGCCAAATATTATAGCGATGCGCACGGCCTGGAATTTACAATAAATTCTCAAAGTCAGCTGAAAATCGCTCCCTCTTCTCTCGACAAATGATGTATTAGTCCGCAAAATATGACGCGATTGTCGGCAGTTCCACCATTGGCTGATGTTATATAATCACGATAACACCCTCATTATTACTTTCGTTGTTAATTTTGAGTTCAATAAGTAGATAATATGTATGTTATATTCTCTTATCGCGTTAAAAACGCCGAACAAACATTAATATTATCACTTCCGGTCTCACCGACAGCTCGTCTGCTCGTAGTTGCGTGGTTCCGTTTTCTTCGCCATGCGCAGTGCCGAAAACGTGAATATTTCTGTGCTTTTGACCATCGCCGGTTGCCGTTGAGAGTGGCAGCCGCTCGAGTGTTGCCTCGTCAGCTGGGAACTGCATCGTCGGCACGTTCTCACGACCGACCGAGGCAGGGGCGCAGCATGTCTCCGATAACAATGCTGGCGTCCGGTAATGGCGGCGCTTCCGGGTCTTCTGCTACAGTGTACTTCTGCCAGTGCCGTCTTACGAGGCGGTGTATCGGAGTATGGGCCTAAACCGATCTCAGCTGTCATTCGTTCCAAACGAGCACGCAGGTTTGCTTCCATGGTTAGCAGAGCGATGAAAACACTACGGCGTTCGAGGTGCACACCCAACATTACCAAACCGACGCGCAGTTTTCAAGCACGCGCGATACACAGTGCGATCGGCTCCGCTCGACGAGAACGACGCAAGCCGACCGGAAGTGGCAGCACAGACCACGTGGTTGCGCCCAGACGTCAGAGAGAAAAAAATGAAGAAGAAAATTCGGCAGGTCCCACGTACCGTGGGAGTCGATGTTATGCGAAGCATGCGGCGGGTAGGTGACTGTGGCGTAACCTTTTTTACTGAGCGATACGTTACAAAATGACGCTAAAAATTTGTATATATTTTATACGCACACATATATATGTTGAAGAGCTGCATGTGTGTTATATAAGCAGTTGTTTACGGTTCGGTAACGCTGCCAATGACAACGTGGGTATTACCAACACCAGAAGCGGTAAGCTGATATGTAGTGCTTATACGTGTCCCGAGAAGGCACGCGCGTTTCGCGAACCCGTGTGCATGTGTGCAAGAAGTTCTTGACAGTTCTTGAACAAGGGCATCATCACCGTGATCAGTGAGCACCAGCAGCTGGTCATGACTTGTTATAGGATCCGGTCGTGATCGTGGTGAAGAGGGGTCCATGTGTATTGAAGTATGTGGTATAGTAGAGCTGTTGGAATTCGTGGATGCCTCAGTCATTTCGTCGACAAATTGTCTGTTGACAGAGCCCGCGACATGTCGGAACCTGAAGCCACCTTTCGCGTTGGTGAGGCATAGGCTGTCGAGGCTGGTAGGCCTGGATAGTGCTACGTAGACCAACATCAGTGGATGGGGTTTGTCCTATTCGTAGACTACCTGGGCGTATGTGCCCTACGTAGCCTAGACTACAAATGGCTGTCAATCAATCTGACATCATCTTCGGTCAGCATGAGGCCATCGCCCAGCCTCTTAAGAATTGAAGAGGACACTTCGTCGTTCTGGTGGTCGAAGTGCACTTTACGATGCGGTGATGTGGATATCATATGTAACTTTCGTTAATGTATTCCTCCGGGGTCGAGCAATGTTTCAATATAGCTTGCTGAATCATAGGAATACAAACGTAATGTTTTTTAGACTGCTATAAAAGCGGAGCCAACACTGGAACTACAGACGTCAATCTGATATAACGCCCGTATCGTAGGAGTACACATCGAAGGAGTATCATGTAGTGCTTATTGCTTTCTTGTAAAATTAGATAGCCAGCACCACAACCACAATTGACGTTGCACCGCTATTACGCCTGCGTAGACTGTTTTTCCAAACCAATTTATAGAAGAAACGGCCGAGCAAACCGACACAAGAGGACAGAGCGCTACTCGGTCTGCTCGGCCGTTTCTTCTTCCCCGTAATGCGCTATACCAGTTCAAGTACGACGAACCAACTCGCCCGATCTTCAACACTTGTCAATTTATAGACCTGGCGTGGCTCAGTGGTAGAATACCTGATTGCCACGTAAAATGCTTGGGTTCGATTCCTGCTGGGATCCTAATTTTCATTATTTCCATTCGTTGAGTCAACGCTGCCGATGTTGGCTTTACTTAACTCTCTAGCATTTAAGTTACCAATGTCTGTTCTCGCCGTTCCTGGGTACACATAAACTGTCAATCACCTGCGGCGCATACCCGTACACCGTGGCCCGTGGTAAACGGGTATGTGCCACACCTGTATAGTGGAAAGGGTTTGACGACGTACGCGACAGGATTTTAAAGTTATTTATGTCATGACCCGGCAATCATATTCGTCAAATCCTCTTACCCTCCCATGCAAATTTTGGTCTACACCAAGTTAAGGAGGCGATCATGAGAGCACCCAGACGTAGGCGGCTAGATAGATAGATAGATAGATACGTAGATAGAAACGCTCAAAGTGCCAGAGGTTCGCTAAGAAATGCTTCGCATTTAAAAAATTCCACCGGCGCTCTTGGGCGGAGCCTCGCTCCTCTGCGCTCCCTCCCTCGACTCGCTGCCTAGCTTTCCGCGCGCTAGGCAGCGAGTCGAGCGGCCTAGAGTGGAGGGCGAAAGCTGCGGAACGTGATTTCTCTAATTTGGTAACACCACTTAGACTTGACGGATTCGAAAAATTTTTGCGGCATATGACTCGTGAAGAGTCATACGTCAATAATGAGACTATTCCAATATAACTCATAAAGGTGTTGCAGGGCCCCTTTAAGAACATTCACCGACGATTACAACGCTTCCTTATGCGTATTCTGAGAGCAGCTTCGTGTTGGGACAACGCCAACTTTGTTTGAAGTTTTGGCTACGCTCACTTGTAGCAGTGTAACATTCGCTACATATTTTCACAGAAACTGCCAGCGCTCGAGTGCTATGCACACCCCTCTGTGCATTGCAGGCGTCGCGAACCAAGCGTAACGCCGACAGCCCCGTCACGACAAGCAAAGCCAGTCGCAGTGCACGTGCCCGTCCTGCATGCGCACGAGCTCCGACCGAGGGGTCAGCGCGAGTGACGGAGGAAGAAAGCGAGGTTAGACACCAGTGGCTCGTGATATCGACAGACTCCGCGTTCTCTCTCTTTCGTCCTCCTTTAGTCCTCGTTCGCTCTATCGTTTACGCCGACGCCGCTCAACGCAGGAACGGGCGCCTAAGAGCTGCTTTCTAAAATCAGGAATCGAACCGCAGGCAATCTGCAAACCAGCAGGAATCGAACCGAGGCAATCTGCGTGGATGTCAAGTATTCTACCATACAGCCACGCCAGGTTTTGAAACTGCTTTGGAAAAAGATTCTAAGCGTCGTATCGGTGCAACGTCAATTGTGGTTGCAGTGCTGGCCATCTAATTTCATAGCAAGGTAATAAACATACATTACATATATATTCCTACGATATAGCCGTCATGTCGGGTAAACATCGATTGCGTCAGGGTAACGTGTATTCCAGTGTTGGCTCCGCTTTTATAAAAGTGTATATAAACATTAGATATCTACTAGCTCCTATGACTCAGCAAGCTATATTCAAGCGCTGCTCGACGCCGGGGGAATACGCTAACGAGTGCTACGTACGATATTGACATCATGGCACCGTAACGTGCACTTCGTTTGGATAAAATTGACGTCTGCGCTGACGTCACGAGTGCTGACGTTGCGTCGTACCACAAGTTACCTTTTAAACGCCAGTGTAGTGAACGTGTCAACAATGTGCACACAACTACTCCATTTACAGAAACATGTCGATCCACCTCGTAACGCTTGGCTTAAAGCCATGACATTCAACATAGACAGCTATTCGCTGACTGCTTCGTATCAAACCGATTCCCAACTCCCACAATGCGTGGGATCTGCCGAATTTTTTTCTTTGAAAAAGTCCTATCAAGTGCATCGTTAAACATATGCACTACGGGCCATTGCTTCGCTCTTACAAGAATGACGACCAAGTTCCCTCCAAACATTTGTGCTAATTACAATAGGCGCAGTACCGCCGCGGCCGCCAACGAGCTGAGGGGTTCGCTAATAGAGTACCTGGATGATCCCTATAGGCTCTGCAGGTGCACTAGCCCCAAACGTCACCTCGGACCAAGCATAAGACCTGGCGATGCAGATTAATTACTGAGCATGCCCTACGTCGCCCTTTACTTTTAAAGGGACACTAAAGGCAAATGTTAAGTCAATGCGGATTGTTGCAGTGACGTTCCAGAACCCTCGTAGTGCTTGTTTCGTGCCAAGGAAACGCCTAGTTTGAAAGAAAATCACGTTATAGTTGTACGCATACCGTTATAACAGTTCAAACAGCCCGCCACGGAGAACGGCCTTCTGACGTAGCATTAGCCATGCCCACACGCCCGACTAGCGGATCACAGGCCCGCGAAAACGGAACTTGCGTCGTTCTCAAGGGTAACTTCATGTTCTCTTTTGCATGAATCAGACTGAAGTGCAAATTTTTCATTTTATTCCGTCTTGTAATGCGATGAAATGTTCTTTCTTGTCATGGGTAGTTGAGTACTTATGATTAATTGTACCGAGGCCCTACAACGTCATCGGGCTTGTGTTCTAGAATGTCCCACTGGTGGCGTAAATCGTGTCCTGCATTTATCTTAATTTTTCGATTACTAAAAAAAGCTCTGCTGGGTATAATTTTGACGTTTTAAACGTCCTCGTGCATTCACCTTTCTCTCCGATGTAAAATGTTACTTACCTTTAGTGTCCCTTAAGTCCCATTCCTTCCCCAACCAATATCCCTGCAGCCCTCCAAAGATAAAGTGAACGAGTAAGTGCGAACGAAAGCTCTATTCAACACCGCAAAAAAAAAAAAAAACTATTCACATACTTTTACTGCGCATTTTATTGTGCCTCCTATCGCGTCAGTGCTTCGCATGTCACGAGTCAACATTCGACACTGTTCAAACGTGTACCAGTATTCGCCGCGAGATCGGGCTACAGGTGGCAGCACCGTCGCCGCGCTAGTGTGGATAGGCGGTTGTCGGCGCGTATACAAACGTACACAACAGCGCTTCGTTGTGGGCGATTTGATCCGATTTCCGGCAAACAAAGTGCGTTGACTGCAGCTTTCTGGTAATATGTGCGCTCTTCATTCCCGCATTAATGCACGACGCGCGCCGAACGTTACTATTACTTGTGAGAGAAGCGCATTCTTTTAACAAACGGGTTGCTCGCCTTCGGCAAGAGTCGCCGTTTTCGCAATGGATGACGTTTTCTTGTTTTATTTGTACATGTGCAGCTTGTGTTCCACCTTTTACGCACTGCTGTAGAGCGACTGAATTAAGTATTTACTTCTTGTTCTGGATGCCCTCCAACAAAGAGAAAGCCCGTATTCCTGCACGATGAGTTCAAATAGCATTTTGTGCACTGCGTGCTCAAATATTCATCCGCATTTCTTATTCAGTTCTCTAATGTAGGACAGTTGATAGGTTTTCTGAGGAAAGCTACGTGGCTGACAAAGCTTTAGCGCTACAGAAGCGTTTAACACGCACACGCTTGTTTTTATTCCAGTAACAGTACACAAAGGTCGCTGTACAGCACGGAACTTTCTTCGATTGATTACTTGTACGACAGAAATGGAACAAAGGCCCGGTTGTTTCACGGGACCAAAGTACATTTTTTTCACGCGAATAATGTATCTATCTATCCCTCAATCTATTACAACGCAGCACAAGCGCTCAAGATAATGTAAAGAAAAAAAGATGTGGCTTCGCGTGAAATTACTACGACATAAATTTAAAGTACGTCATTTCGATTAATTTTGACCATCATCAGGGCTCTTTAACGCGTGCCTTAATCTAAGTACACGGGTGTTTTTGTATAAATTTCGCCACATGTTAAAATTGCGCTAGGCAACTCAGTTTTGCGATCTCCGTGTCATTCGATTTTCTGTTCTATTTAGGGGGCAATTTAAATACCGAAGTGTCAAACGTGATTTGACAGAAATACCTCTCTGTAGTGGGACCAGGACCATACACAACTAAAGCTCGTCGCGTAACCTATGAACGACAGTCCCGAAGTTATACACGTAACCACAACGCGCAAGTGCATCAGAGCCTTTTTTTTTTTTTTACCAACGAGCCACTGAAAGGCTATATTCACATGAGATTTAATACTTCTCATCTTTAGGACAACGCCAAGTGCACTTCGCAATGCGCTTGAACCACAGAGCGGCACCTACACTGATATGGCTCTCGTGAACGGAGGGTAAGACGACCACACACAGCACTCTCGACAAGTGCGCTCACTGGTCGCATTACAGTACATATACAGCCGATCAAGGCCAAATGCTTCTTTACATCGTGCTGGGCATACGTACGAGCGGTTAAAGCTGCACTAACACAGTGGAACAAACCGCCATTTAAGGACCAGCATGACGTACGCACACATGCAATCACAACGTTTCTAGCAGACGACGCATGGAGCAATCCACACTAGGCGCGGTTCAGACAGAAGCCGCCAGGTGGCGACTCCGCTCGATCTCGCGGCCAATACCTGCTAGTTTAAATTTGAAAAGTGTTTTGCTACAAACGTTACTGTGATTATAGTGTATACGGAAGAATTTACGCCCCAGTTTCAGCAAATAAAAAATAGCGTTTCAACAAATGTCTTTTTTTCTCTCGCTCTTAATTCTATGTGATGTACATTTAGGTATACATGCACAATGATTATCTTTCTCGCTCTAAGGTTACTACACTGTACAGAGCAGTTAGCTGACCCCAGGATCGTAACTAGTTTGACTGTCACGCTCCAAAATATAGGAAGACGAAACTTCAAGGAATGCGGCACTTCCGAATGACTTTTATTCTGATGGGAAATATTTAGGTTAGCTGTATTAGGTAAATACGCTCATGAGGTACAATAACGGCTTCTGTTACTTTGAGAGGAGGCTAAGTGAGAGATTGCTTGAGGAGGCTCGAGAGGTTGCGTGGGTGCGATGTCACGGTGCTGTTATCGCACCGGCTCACGCAGGGGCATAGCCAGAAATTTCTTTCGGGATGGGGGAGCTTGACCTTCCCCCCTTATGTATGCTCGTGCATGCGTTTCTATGTGTGCGCATATATATACGCTTATAAAATGTAAAAATTTCGGTTGAAGAGGGGGCTGAACTCCCCAAACCACCCCCTGGCTACGCCACTGGGCTCAAGGGACGCAATGATCTTGACAGCCTTCATTTGATCGTGACTAGATAATTGCTTATTGCAAAAGAAGAAAAAGAATCCAGCCAGCTCAACTCCATGAAAGCACTCGAAACAGCGAAGCCGATGCCCCCTTCGTCAGGCCATTGCCTCGCTCTTGCTTACGTCGGGCGGCTCCTTCCTCGGGAGTACGAGCGGTCTTGGCCATTCTGGAAGAGCGAATTCCCGAAGAACCGACCCCCTCCTTTATACTCCATCGAGCCCCTCACCGATCCACTTCTCGCAAACAGCTGGGTTCTGACGCGTTTTCTGCCGAGCCTTGCCCCTCTTGGCGCGCCGCTCATTGGTTCGCGCTTTCCGCCGAGCCTTAGACATGTCGCTCTTGGCGTACCTCTCAGTGGTTTCCCCCTTTTCGCAAGGCTTCATTCTCGCCCTTCTTGGCAAAGCACTGCCTTCCCCCTTTCCGCCAAGCCTCTCTCGACACGGCGCAGCTCCCCTTCCTACCGAGCCTCATTCTCGCCACAATGCAAGGGCCACGTGATCAGCGTTACGCAGGCGCCGGCGAAGGGTCGACTGAGAACAGTTTCGCTGTTAAATATGCGTTGCATTCAGAGACTCAGCTGATCGAGTATCGGGAACTCTTCTCAATAGCTGTTCTAGCTCCTTAACCGCCTGCAGGCCAATGCCTTCTTTTCATTATAAAAAGACAGGGCGTGCAAACACGGACGTTTGTGGTGTCCTGATTTCTTTCTTGTGTCCGTGTTCGCACGCCCTGTCTTTTTAGAATGAATGCTTACCAACTAGCTCAGCTCTGTTATTCTAAGCCTTCTTTTCCAACTGATGGCACAGAGGTCTACCGGATCCTCCGCAACCATTAAATGCCTTTGAAATAACGGAGTGTCGTGAACAGAGACGGGGAAAAAAAAAGTACTCCTGTGAAGTTGCATTTGAGGGTACACACCCAACGTCGACGTCGTACGAGCCAGTTGATTTGATTTCAGAAAGACAAGAAACGAGACAAATTGAAAGGAAACGAAGTTTTAACAACAGCAATGACATCGAGCTTTTATTGTACATCTTTTTTTTTTCGTCCCGACAAGTTATGCCGACGCGTTTGTCACACAAAAATATATATATACGCAATATATTTATATCTTATCACCACTATATATCGTGTATGTGCACGGGCATGCTTTGTAGGTCACAGTCACGACAGGAGATCCCGCAGGTTCTTCAATCAAAGAGCAACACACTTTCGCTGCACTGTGCCTGCGCACGTTCCTTATTTTAAGCAGCACTCGATCAGAAGGAGAGGGCAATAGGTAACAAGGAGAGCAATCTACAGGCGCTATACAATAAACTGTTGCAGCGACTCTATCTATATATCTGAAACTGTACACGACAACGGTAACGTATATCAGAGGAGTATCGACTATTCCAACAATGTGTCTTTTTTTTTTAATTTTCGCCTCATTTTATTTCAGTGACGCGTACAGGGTCAACAACTCGCGATGGGATGTTTACCCGAATGCTATGGCACGACAATAAATTAGACGAGATATTCAATGAACAAGGGTTTTACGAGACACGTAAATCCGGACTCAACACCTGTGATGCCTCTGCATTCACCAGCTTCTTTCTTTCTTTTTTTTTTGTCTGTTCTCCTGTTAACATACACATTACCCTAATGGCAAGTAACGAAGGAACCATGTTGATGAACCTTTTTGTGATCTTGGCGAACACCGAACAGAACACTCTTACTACGTGGAATATCTTCACCACGGTATACCAGAATCACGAATAGATGTTAATTGTGGAGAAACCGACGCGCATGAAATTTTATTTTGCTCTGCCTATGTGACAAAAACAAGCTGGTGTGTTTAGACTACGGAACTTGGTCGTGCCTGAAATTAAAGGCAACACTGATCTTATGCGTCAAGTACTTAAAGAAAAACAAAATACTTTCTAGGAGTAATTCATAATTTTGAAAAGTGTGCTTTGTTTAATCTGCAGTTCCGTTTAAACATGTGAGAACAGTGAAACTTCAACGACAAAGACGCGCAGAAGCAACGCACCTAATATCAGTTCATCTAACTCGCGTTCAATTCAAGCCTCTCAGCGTTCAGCACTTATTTCGTCGGCACACCGGAACACATCTACAGTAAACGCTGCAACATTCATTCGAGAACCGACGTCACGAATATATATAGACCACGCATCTCTCAGCTATATAAAGGTGCTGCTAAGTAACGGGTCTATAGACAAATCCAGCGTAGTCTCGATAACATCGTCGACAGGAGCTTGGCCATAGCGTTATACATATTGCGCTCGAAAAACGCGTGAGTCAACTCGGCATACGATTAAGAGGGGAAGCTTTTTTTTACTCCACACAGACGCGCATGCCTTTATGCGTGCATGCGCGCACGCTACGGTTCTCACTTTGAAGTCGTTGGAACGAGATCATTGACCACGTAGAAGTCAATACACGCTCAAGCGTCGAGTCTATACTGCCCACAAGAAGAACGCATAGCGAAACATTCAGACACTACACAGCTGCAGGCTATGTATCGGAGGTCATAGGCGTTTCTAGAGAACTTTCTATACAACAACTAACACACTGCGTCAGCCTCAAATGTCAGCATCGCAAACAAGTCTGAGCTCTCGAACAAGTTATATTCGTGTCTTATACGAAAGAGGTAGGCATCAATATTGTAGGTGCGTCCAGGTATGTTCAGGATATCGGGCACATGGTATTCGAGAAAACTACACTCGAGACCGATGTTTCACACACTTACAGGATAACGAATATGTGTGTTTACTGATTTTGGTAGTACTTGTCTCTCACATGGGGCAGCTTGCGTGTGATTGTTGCTTTGTTCCTTTTTTTTTTTTTTTTTTACTGCGTATGCGGCTGATCGTGCGGAAAATAATACAAGGAGTACTCCCACAGTGAACTTGGTGATAGCCAACAGCTTCTAGTGGCACATCTTGGCTAACAATTATTAGCAAAGATGCTTTCATGTCCTTTTTTGTTCCTCTTCCAACGACCATCCCTATAAGCAGGCAAAACGTACCCAACCCGCTGGCCAATGCAGTTGAGCTTCTTCAATTTCTACCCTAACGGCCCGTTGCGCACATGAGGGGAGCCACCACGACGTACCTTCTCTAAACAGTGCGCGCTTGTGAGTTTTGAGCGAGATCACAAAGCGCCAGAAGCAGAAAAAAAAAAAACTGTTTTTGTTTTGCTCCTGTTTCACCGAATTTTTTAAAATGTCAACAATCGTATTTGAACTTTTACCGACGACTGTTAACATTTGATGTCTCACCGACCGGAGAGAACCATCTGGCTCCCAAACACCAACAAGTGCATCGTCCAATTAGTGCGCGTTCGGCTGTTCTCCTTCCGAATTCATTAGTAAAAGTGCTTACTAACGAAATAAGACGAGCTTGTGCACGGGTTATCTCAGCGTGTATCTGCTCGTTCAGGCGTGCAGCGTTGATGTAGAACAGGGATTGTAAAGTAGACCGCCCCTTAAGTTCCACACTGGCGAAAGAGTAAGAGAGAGAGAGAAAGAGAGAGAATGCTCTGTCCAGACACGCACACACAGCCGACCGTTCTACACTGACTTGTATTGCACAATATCTTTCGCACAAAGACCAACACTACAAAGTTGATACATTCCATACGAAAGCAGATCGGGAATCTTTCACACACGCGTGTCGATATAACAAGCCTTCAGACGTACGCCTACACATTCTTCCGGAACGTCTAGGCGAATTAACGCTGATCGCTGTCTGCAAGCGCCGTTCTCTCTGCCCGTCGATATTTCGGCGAGATTCGGAACGGAAATTTGGAGTTCTCGTCGCGAGAAGTTTTGTTAGGAGCGATCCCGCCGCTTTCGGATCACCTTAGTTCGCACTTTCGCAGATTGGTTCGAATATCCGCTTCTTTCTTTCATCCAAGTCGAAGAAGACGTTGAAACAAATGTGCGTATATTTTAAATGCTCGCTTGCGAATAGAACTCGGCCGTGGCACAAATCGGAGCCCTACACGACACGTATACGGAAAGGCGCTAAGAACGAGGCGATCCCGCTGCAGCATACATTTGCAAATTCGTCATCTGCATATTTTAGCGAACACGTATCGCTGTTTTATTTTTTGTTGAAGTTGGATTGATTTAGCGCGCTTAAGTACTCTTCTTTTATTCTGGGTGTCGCTTACGCTGTCGAGATAATGAAAATTTACTTTTTTTTTTCTTGATGGCAATCACGTGAAGATCGTTCCATTTATAGGTTTGAAAAAGGAAGGAAGGAAGGATGGAACGACGTGACACAGACAGTTCTCGTTAGCACCTTCAGCATTGCTTACTACATGCGAGAGCCGCGCGTATACAAATAAAGCAATTACTTTACTATCAAATTACAATTACAACGTAGTGAAGTTTTCTCTTCGCTGCAAAGCTACAGTCTCCAAATTCTCACTTTACGAGGCCGAGGAAGTGATACACGACTCGTAAATGAAATCATACGAAGAGCGCAAAACAGTTAACCAGAGCTGATTTATAAACCACGCTGCATCGACGAGTGATACCGTCTCATCATCACTTCCATGCCACTCAAGCTGGTGGGAGTTGTCCGAGCAGTGAGCTGATGCGATTAATCTTTGGTCTATTGACAACAACGCGAGCGCGTCAGGATGAATACAAAGGTGTTCATGAATTTAATGTAATCAGAACAGTGTCACTGTACGAACGTAGATGCAGCTATGATCCCTTAGTCACGAATTGTAAGCTTGACCTTGAAGCGATAATTCGACTGACTCTGCGAGTGGAATGCGCCTACTTAGACGACGCACGCTTCGTTGGATCGCGCAGAAGTGCTGTTGCGTTCGTGCTCGGTGGACGACAGGGACGACTTTAGTTTGAGAGAAAATCCTTTATTATAGTCCTCAAGAAAACGGGCCGCTACGTAATAACGAGGCGCTCGCAACGCGTACGCTATATCGCGAGGTTGCGCTTGTACTCAGATCATTCGTACCGTATATGACTCGTGGTATATATGTGTCGATGATCGCTAATGAGGACGGCGTCAAGCGGCGCAATGTACATTGCTATGTGGAAGGTGTTTTCAACAGTCTCATAACAACAAACGACGCGATCCAATCGTCACGCGAGCTTAAGCATTTTTTTTTTGTAACGTCATGAAAGTTTGTAGCATACACACAAAGCAGACGACGCTTCCGTTCGTGGGACATGAGACCCTACACTAACTCCCGTTAGAACACGTGCCGTATGCTGAACAAGTGCGACAACGCTCAATCCTCATTTTCATTCGCGTCATATTTGTATAGATATACACGCACCTTCAAGAGATGAAGGAGGAGGAGGGGGTATCGCACACATACCGTAATCGAAAAACACTCCTGAGAACATGATGTGCAAGGTTCAACAAGGAATGTCACGGGGACCGACGTTTCGAAAAGGAGATTTGCCAGGCTTCAGGGAGATGAAAACGCTGTATACGATAAGTTCTTCCGTTGGAACGTTGACTCCAGCGACGTTATTCGTTCGGTCACTTTTCATTACTCCCAAACCAACCTTCCCGTGGACATCTGTATTGTTCTAGGATTTATCTCCGAGTACCGGCATTCGCTAAATGTTACTTTCCAGCCGACGACGGTTTGTGGCAGCGCACAACTGGGCCAGCCAGTTACCGAGAGAATGCAGTTAAATTGAAACGTGCCAATAACACTAGTCTCCGCAGTTTCGAATTCAGTAGAAGATCCAGCAGAAACGGCAGTTTAAGCAGTTATGAAGAAGCCAAACAAGCATGCCTGAAGAGCAGAAGTTTTGTGTCAACGTCTTTCGCATGTACAAGACATTCTGCGCATAATGTTTCGTCTAAAAAGCAGTGACAACGTTTACTAGGATATCTCCACAAACTTCCAAAATGCACGAACAATTGGAATACCACTGCACAGTCGGCAAGACCCCAAATATGCACGTTCCACTTTTCACATGTTTAATAAGCTTTCAATGAATAACGTGTGAGCAAGCAGTTTATTAGTTTCGTCAGACTCAGTGAACTCCATTCAAGCATTATTCTGTCATTCCAACGTAATCTTACTAGGATTAGCGGAATTTTGCGAAATTTATCGATGAAATTTTGGCGCCACAAACGAAACCTATAAATATATTGCATGCGTACGCCGAAATCGTTGTACTTATACCTTCCTGTTTGTAAAGTACGCTAGTTTTCCAATCCGTACTTCATCTCTTAAAACAAGCCTATTCCTTTGAAATTAACGTTACAAAAGAAAGATGCTAGGAAATGATTAAGTGATATTAGCAGGCAGATGGATCGCACGTTGGACCTAACGTACGGTACATCATGTGTTCCAACATATGTCTGAACGTTTCCGTCGGGAAGAAACATGCTTGAAAACGTTGAAATGCACGCACAGCACGTCTAACACCTATGCACCTTCGCTACAAGGGCAACGGGAAATCCTCAAGGCAGAGAGATAAAGGTGGGGGAGGGTATAATAGGCGTGGACAGGGACATGTTAAATGTGAGAAATCGGAGGCAAGAGACTCGCGTTTGGTCAATAATTTGTATGCAGTTACCATCGTGACCACTTCACTTTAAAAGCACACCTAACCTTAATCATTAAGTATAGCATTTCGCTCAAGTCTATGTTGTTTATACTTGCCTGCCGTGAACGCTGGTGTGCCCCTATTTACAACATGATAGTTCCCGCGTAAACTACGAATAATGTAAGATCTAGCGTATTTTGAAGAGAGGTAAACGACTCGTTGAACAGCGAAGCCCATGTGTACAATCTTGACTGTATTCAAACACTTTACAACTCCGGAGATAAACATCTATCAACAGCGATATCTCGCAATCGAAGAAAGGGAGGCTGTCTCTATAACTATCCGAGACTACATGGGCGTATACATCGAGAGTATGCTCTGAGTGGTATACAGGGCTACGTACGGCGTTACGAACTACACGACACTAAACTATAGAGACGGCCTTCTCGCCAATGGCGGATTTCCGCGTAGTCCCTAAAGCTATCGCACGGACGTCACGGCTACTTACAGAAGAGATTCAGAAAAAAGCTCATCGTCATGTGTAGCGCGCGGAAATATCACGAGCATCAACAAGTTTACGGACACGACACGAGACACCCGACGTTGTTACTGTCGATATACCTTATCTTACGAAACCCGATTTTACGGAATCGCCGATTTTACGGAAAAACTTCCTTTTTTTACAGGACCCTTAATATATACGGAACGACAAACTTTACGGAAACGTCAATTTCGCAAATAAGTTTCGTTTCTGCAAATTCTTCGAACACAACTTTAGTTGTGCACAGTCCCACGTTCGTACTGTCGATGTACACTCTAAAAAAAAAAAAGGTATCCTTTGACTCTCTTTTTATACATGTGAGAGTCACATGTGTCTAGCACTCCCTTTAGAGAGGCAAGTTGACGCTCTTTAGGAGAGTCGTCTTTGACTCTCTTTTGGAAAGTCGTGCGTTCCACAACTCTCCTAAAGAGGGTCAACGTGCTTCTCTAAAGGGAGTGCTACACATACCACTCCCACATGTATAAAAAGAGAGTCACAGTTCTTAGAGTGTACCTTACCTTATGAAATCCGATTTTACGGAAAACTTCCTTTTTACGGAGCCCCCAAATTTACGGAACGCCAAGTTTTACGGAAACGTCAATTTCGAAAACGAGTTTCGGTTCTGCAATTCTTCAAACACAACTTTAGTTGTCCATAGTGCGTCGACTTCTTCAGACTTTTCATATGGATAAGTGCGCTGCGTATTTTACTGAATAAAATCGGGTTTCGGACGTAGGTCCTGCACACTGAATTACAAACACTAAGACAGCCTTTCTACTTTGAACATACTCGGAACCACTACATTTTTACCCGTTCACCCATTGAAAATACCACCTCAGAGCATCGACAACATTATCCTGGCTTTTTCCAAACCCCTTCGAAAGATTGTTTTACGACGGTGTCCTGGAGTCCTGCTCAAGTGATCGTAAGCGTTGACAATGTTACGCGTTATTATGCTAACACTCGAAGAGATCAGTTTCTACGACAATACTGCCAGTAATTTTTCTCGGTGCCAAAGGAAATGCACTCGCACATATATACAACATTAATAAGTAACTTCCCTGGACTTCAGGCTACCGTCAAGCACGCCTGCAAAACGCGTTGACGACGCAGAACGTTTGTGTGTAGTGTACGAGTAACTACACAACACAGCGCGCACGAGTTTCGAGCGTACTTTGAACAATGAACAGGGGGAGACGAACTAGTCTCCAATGGCTGAAAAGCGCGGACCTGCTTGAGACGCAGCCGCTAGGTGTACATCCCGTAGAGACGTTTTTGTTGGCAATCGAAAGACCCCTTCCTCACAGGTCATCTACGCAATGGGAGGCTATTCGATGCCTACAAGTCTACAATAATCTTCGCAAAGCGGCACACTCGAGCTGAATCCAAATGAGTAGTACACCTGAACGTGGCACATGATGGGTGAAATGCAGGTGCGGTGTGCAGTAGAGCGAGCGGGATGTAACAATACGTACACACGCTGCAATAAATGCCCTCTGAGTAGTCATCACTACAGTCGGATACAACTTAAGAAGTCCGGAAAGGTCCCGCCCAAACGACCGAAGAGCGGCAGCCGACCGCCACTGCGACGAAAGAAATAGTCCCGCTCATGCACTCGGAAATGTTCGCGGGCTGTCTGGCTCATGACGACAGTCTGAAGTGCGCACCCATTGGTGCAGGCTTGTGAGCATCCGCCCTTGAGGAGGAAATTCTAAAGTTGTATGCGACTATAGTGTGTTAGCACGGCTTAATGAGGTGTTGCAGTTTTACGGAATACAGGGACATCAGAGACTCGGACTGCGAAGCAGGGCTGTAGATGCCATCTTGTGTGAGAATGATCTCATAGAACACACGAAACTTGATTGCCACGGCTGTGTTATGGCTATCTTCTGGTGACAAGGTGTCAGTAGTGACAATCGACAGCCTACAGATAACACATGCTTCCTTGTCCTCGTGCGAGTAGAGTGACGACGCATAGACGTTTTAACTCATTGCAGTTGAAGAATGTATCAAGATGGCACTGCCAGCGCTGACGCTTCCGTAGGGGTCTCTGGTGTTCGTTTATTGCATAAACTCTAATATGTTTATGCAGGGGTTTAAGGAATAGAAGAAAACCGGAGACGCTGTCAAGAGCAGCAACGTTGCTGGCGCCATGTCGCGACGCTGAATTTAGCTAAAGCACAAAGAATAATATTTGAAATCACTATGTATATTATCTTAGCGTAGGGGCATCGGTACCTTCACTCGCAAACGTGCAGTGGCTGTCTACTTCTTTTTCTTCGACAACAGTTCTCAGAACAGAAACGCTTGGGAATCGTTGTGCCCACAGGGTGTTGCTAACAACGCTGCCTCAACTGTGCCTGGTATCCGTGTATTCCGTAAATTGTAACTGTGGGGTCAGGGTAGTTTGACAAGCTAGGCAAATCTCGATAGCACAGAACAATTTTTGTGTGACGAGGTTGGCAGACACAAGAAGGACATTCGCGGAAGTCTTAGGGAGCCAGCTACCGATGTAGTGGCACCTTCAAGCTCGTGGAAACAAAGAAAAAGAGACAAATGGCTAAGTGTACGGTATGGCGATGTATATTGAAGTCATCTCACGCAAAGTTCGAATGAACACAAGCCCACCGCCTTCATTCGCGCGCTAGTATGTCGCAAACCGTAAGGCAAAGGATGCAAAAAAAAAAAAATGCGGCATACGAAAACAAGAAAGAGAAACAGAAGACAATGCTGAAAAATGTGTTTCGATGGTTTAAAAGCTTTGTACAGAATACAGACAAAACAAAAATCAGCACAACCAAGGATCATGACGCGGGACTTACAGTATACTGAGAAACTTTGGCTTGCAATGTACTAAATACAGAAACAACAAAATTTAATAAAATTTATAAAATAACAAAATTTCATATGTATTGAACAATTCTACCTGATGCATCAATTGGACGTTTCTTGACCAAATGTTTCAACATTAAACTTGCAATGCCACATAACGTCGCCACGTAGCATTTGCAGTCTCTTTCTTTGTACGTCTAGACAGTTTCGCGAAAAAAAAATATTTAACACAATTGTAATAAATAAAAGTTACCCATAAAACAGTGTCGTCAATGAGCTCTAAGCTAAAAGAAGAAAATATACGTCCCAACCAAAGCACGTATCGCACGAGGCATATGTCCCGCATCCATTATTCTCGTAAGATTACGTTTTGTACGTAATCTGATAATAAAATACGAGATAAATGGATTTAGAGGAGGCGCACGTATGCTGGGGTGTATTCGAGCTACACTGACAAATGCATTGCACTGACAGGGAAAAAAAGAGACGCATGGCATACGCAAAGCCACAATAACCTCGCTTGTCATGATATAGCAATGTATGTATGGATTGAAAAAAAAAAACATTTCAGACAGCGGAACGCGATAAAGAAGATGCACTAAAAGCGAAATATTTCACAAAAGCACACATCACATAAATTAGATGTTGAAACATAACGCGGAGGAATCCTCACACTGTCCATGGTGTGTGTGTATATATATAGCTCACTCGTGGAGAGGATGATGTGAGGCGCGGAGCAAAAGGAGAGGAGTTAGTCTCTGACATGAAACACAATAAAACGGCGGGCAGCAGCAGCAGGTAAGGTTGTGCACAGGCGATGATAACTGGATGTGCCGATCAAACCGTTTTGTCTTTCTTCTCTTTTTGGCATACGTGTGTGTGTGCCAGCACACTCCCCTTCCTTTCCGCAACAGCCGTGGGGGAAGAAGAAGCGTTCGCAGCAAGGTGGAGAGTTGACTAGCAGTGGTGCGTCGCGACGACGACGAACAGTTTGTTGCCGGGATATCAGACGAGCTTCGACAGTCGCGCCACCTCGCGCTTGGCGAGCGAAAGGTCCGTGGTGAGACGCACTTCCTTGTCGGTCAGCTTCTGCATTTCGGCCTGCATGATCTGCGAAGAAAGAGAACCAATACACGTGGTGTTAGAGATGTACGCCCTTGCTTTGGGCGTTTAGATGCGTGTTACATAAAGGGCCCCCAAACCACCCAGAGATCAAAATTCAGATGCGGTGGTGCAGTTGTGTACGAGTCTTAAACAAACACGTAACTGCGAGAATTTGTCAAAACGGTGCCGTAATAACGGAGTTACATGCGTTTGATTGTCCAGAAGGGGCCCTCGCTCGTTTCGCTCTTTCCTTCGCTACGCTCCGTTCGTCCGCTCGTCTCTCCTCCTGGCCGAGTGTTCCTCCTCACCGTGCGAGAAGGAGGAGCGGCGAGAGCGCGTACCAGCGAGCAGGCAAACATGTTATTTTTGTGAATCACATGACCAGACACGAGTGGTGACGTCACGGTCAACGCTGGGGGTTACCGAGAGGCCTTGAGAAAAGAAGGGATTGTTTATTGGAATTTGTGGCGCGTCCGCGGATCCTAGCGCGGCCGCGTTTGGCATTGTTCATCGTGACGGCATTGTGAACTCGATGCGCGAGTTTACTTGAAATGTTAAATGAAATATCGGAAGTGGTTTAGGGACCCTTTAACAAAGACAAATTTACTCATCGAAACGTTGGCTTCAGCGACATTCCCTGCCACACAACGAGCTGTTCGTCCAACGTCATCGGTTGACATGTTTTCTGTCCCTCTGCTAAACAACCAGTACAATTATACTCACTGCTTTATCCTTGAGCCAGTCAAACTTTTCCCTCTTCATACGCGCTAGTTCTTGTGCCAGGCTCTCGATCTGCTCCTGAAAGCCTTGGAACATATCGGCACCTGTCGATGGAGACGAAGATGCACACAAAAACACTGGATGCGCCACTCCGCGCGCCGAGAAGAAATGAAAAACGTGCAACACGTGGAGGACAGAAATGCCTGCACCAATTATCCATGCGATGCTAACTATAAGGGAAACACACTCTTAAGCATGCATGGAGCACTCGAAGCAGCAAAGAGATAAAGAGGAACGAATTCGATTGGCCGGCTATTGGTGCTAAAGAGGTGCCTTATGTATACCGGTACCTTCGGATGGCGGCCACTTTAAGTATGCGTTAGCACACTTTGACGCTATTGCATTCTACAGTTCAATGTGACAAAACGATAGTCTCAATATGAAGCACGCCGTATACGGCGTGCTTTCATAATATGAGAGGGGTCCGGTTTATTATCGATTGCTGACTCGCACACAATGTAATTGCACACGAGTTTTATTATTATTATTATTATTATTATTATTATTATTATTATTATTATTATTATTATTATTATTATTATTATTATTATTATTACCTTTTTTTTGTCCTTCGATACAATCGCGATCGGAATCTGTTCTGTTCTGCTCTAACTTGCTGTGGAGAGGCTGAAGTCTATATAGCCTCGGCTACTCCATTTCTATGCATTCTACAGCACAAAAGAAAAAAAAAAGAGAGAAAGGAACGGGAGTCGAACCCACGACCCGTTAGCGCCATGTTATACTGAACTGCGGCGCTGACTGAGTACATTAAAATGAAGTACTTGCTGAAAGATGATATTAAAGTTGTACCTATGTTAATTTTGTAATGACGACACGTTACGGTTGTTTAAGCGAAACTATCCTTACTATCTTCATCTTAAGTTTTGCGCTGGACGTTGGCGCACGTATGCTTACAATAAGGGACTAGAAGCAGTGCTGTGCCTTTGGTATACTTTGTGGGCATTACTGCTCGTGGAAAAGAAGTATAGGCCATTTGCGGAAACAACAAACTGGCCGCTTTTTATAGGCTGTACGCCAGAATGACAACGCATTCATGGGCCATTTTTAAGTCGCTAGTTCCTCGAAACGGAACGCTGCAGCTTTATTTATAGCGAAGGAAGATAATTGGGAGATTACGAACATGGGAGATAACGAACGCGGCCCTATAATCGGCTTTCTGAGAGCCCGAAATAGCCACGCAGATACGTCGGAAAAAGGCCGTCAGCCACAAAAATTGTCGCAAGAATGTCACACTGATAATCTTGTATTTTACGCGTTCTTTTTTAAGAACGTGCTCCATTTCGAATGAAGTGGATGACTGTTTTAAAACAACATTCAAACACAGGAACAAAAGAAGAGTTACAAAGAAGCGGCAAAGCTTCAGCGAAGTGTGCAAGCGATCCTTGCGTCGGAGTGAACACATGCAGGCGATGCTATTCTGCAAGATGGCGCGGTAGTTATGGAGGTTGCTTAATACTTTTCAATACCGATCGCAATGTCTCAAGACCCAGATATACACGAAGCACGTGCCGTGGCTCTAAGCTCAAAACCGTGCGCTGAAGAGGATCCGGTTGCAGATGAGACTAATGATCTCTTTTTTTTTTTCTCTCGTTAGAGCACTCTAACTAGGACCGGTACTCATTATCTTGCGGCGAATGTGCGAAATGAAGACCATTCAAAAAAAAAAAGAAAGAAAAGGCCACCACGGGTAATGGGCATATCTTCCTGAAATGTAGTCGGGGCGCGAACTTAAAAACTGCGCTATCGACGTTCAAGAGGGGACGCAGGACGGCTGTATTCGGAACAAGATGTCGTTACGACATACTGGTGGACTCAAAGTCAACGTTACAACGATTACGTCGTGACCTGCCTCAAGAGATGCTTACTAGGCAATCTTAGCTGCGGTTTAAAGACCACAGGAGCAGGAGTACTTACAGTGAAGTTTCACTAGACCTCATATCATGTTGGAATCGAAGGGAACGAGAAATCTTGGCGTTCATGGACGCAATGCGTTTTTGTGTGCTTAAAATTGAGAGCACCAAAGAAATTACACAACACGAAGGATGCAGCCCTCGATGGGGCTCTCTGCTTCAAGGAGTTATCTCGCAAAGGAGTTACCTTTGTGCAGGGGTCTCAAACTCACCTTAGCTAGCGGGCCGCAGTCGCGAAATTTAGTCCCGCAAGGGCCGGGACAGGGAATATGGTGGGAGAGGGGGAGGGGGGGGGGTTGCTTGAACAAGATGTCGGCTAGCGTTGCCGTTTGAAAGAAGTCCTTTACCATCTCCCGCATATGGGAAATTTCTGAAGGTAATTTGACGTCAGCATTCTAGACGCATATCGATACCGACCTCGGGCACGACTAAAATCTGGAGACGCCAATTCTGAAATATATAGTTTTTGTTCCACGGTTAGGTTTCGACCCATACTGACCGCATGGGGTGCAGGCCTCACGAAAAGCAGAATGCTTGAGACCAGTGACGTCTTTGTATCTTCCCAGATTAAAGCGTTGTTAATCGTAATAGGCGAGAAAATAATGCGGGTATACCACATAGCAACGACATAAAACTTTATTCATTGTGAAGCACAGTATTACGGCTAAAAGTTCTGAACAAGCTGGCTTGATGCCTGGCAACGCTTAGCTGAGACGAGAGAAGAAATATCTGTATTAACTTCTTGTGCGGAGACGATCCTCATAGTCGATCACAAGTGCTCGTGTCAACCGGACTTGTTCACCTTCAGAAGGGAGAACAGGTGCTCACATGTGCACAAGCAGGTACTTCCGAATGGCGATAAACCTAGCAGCCTGTCGACGTAGCGCCGGGCCGTGGCGGGCCGCTAGCGAAGGGTCCGCGTGTTTGAGACCCCTGCCTTGGTGTATCGTATTAGAACCAACTCCGCTTATACCACTGGCTTGGCCATTTAAAACTGCACGACGCGCCTACCCGCTTCGTGCTTGACTTTTTTTCCCTCCATTTTTCCTTCCTCAGAGCAGGGTAGCCTACCGGGCTCAGCCCTGGTTAACCTCCCTGCCTTTCTAACCTCCCTGCCTTTGTGGTGACATTGGTGATACACAACACTTTATCTAGCCGTGCAAAAGTTTTTTTGCGGAAGAAAAGGCGCCGCTCTTGCAGACTACAAAACACGGGTTTTACACGCTACAGCTTTAAAATTAGACGACGTGTTCCCTGGAAGGCACTCGGTAACTAGTAAGCGAGTTCTACGACTACCAGTTCCCTCTTTGCGAGACACGTAGTTAATCAGCATCGTGTAACACGGGCTGCTATCAACGCATTAATTGCTCAGGCTGAACAACATACCCTTTCATAATTACAAAGCCAGGTTCCCTGAAGTGCTGTTTGTCTAACTAATGGCGGCGTATAGCCATTTCTGCAAACATCGTGCACAAGCGTAGTTTGCTTGCTCTATGACGTGGGGAATGCAAACTTGGCTTTCGCGGTAAAAACATGCATAAAAGAGAAGCTCCAGCACGTGCAGCTAGAACCGCAACGGGACAGCTGCCGCCATTAGTTGGTCTAATGCGCAATGCATAGAAGCGCTGTTGTGAATAATGAAACCGGTTCTATTGCCGGCTATGTATGTCAGGCTATCCCTGCCTGCTGCAACGGCACAACCACCATCACCCCCGCTACTAATAAACGATAACGGAACAGAGCCACATTGCAATAACCATTCGTTATCATTATAGCACGCGAGTTCCGTGGGGCCGTGCCAAAAGGCGTTTGTGCAGCATTCAATTCAATTCAATTCAGTTTATTCAGCCAATTTTTTTGCCTAGGTTGAAGAGACTAATGGCAGGTTAGCTCTGCCTGACTAGGGTGCCTCCACCCATAAATTTGCGCAGATGTAGTGAATAGATTTCTTTCTTTTTTTTAAGAACACAAAAGCATGCATCAACTCTATCGACGCTGCAAGTGCATTGAGTACGTTGAGGTCGGACCGTGCCGCATTTGATATAATTTAACTTTCGCCATTTTCCTGCCTAATTAGCTCGCGCTAGCGGAGCAGTTTTATCGTTGAACGAATGACGGATGAGGTTTGGCGTCGGAAATCCACGCCTCAGTAGCGAGAGATGTCGCATTGCAGGTATGTGAATTGATTTTTACGATGAGTGGTTCAGTCACGGGCACGCAGGCACTTGAACATGAGACACGCAGGCAGTTGAACACAGACACGCAGGCATTTTTCAGCTTATCATCTTCGACATGTAGCCGTCATGGCCGGTAATAGCACTCGCGATATTTGGGCTTCAGATAGAAGAAGGCCGTAATCACTGCACTGTCACAGGGGGCTGCACCCAACCAGCAGAATGGTCATGCCCAAACCGACGTTGGTGTCGAGGCTGTACAGGATATTCCCGTAGAAATTGACTGATACGCTACTTGTGCGCGGTAGTTATCGGGCGCTTAAAATTCTTATTTGTTTCCATTACATGCACACGCTTTTGTTCTCTTGTCTAATTACCTTTTATCCCCTTGTTGTACGGACTTGCTTTTCAAGTGTTCAGTCAAGTTGCTATAGACTGTTGAGAGCGCATTTATAGGGTAATTTTAATTTATTTTCCATATCCATGTATTTGGGGTAGCCAGTTCTACATGGGGGCAAACATATGAGATTTTCTTTCCTTCCCATTAAGGAAGATAATTCCGCTTTCCTCCTATGCTTCGTAGGCCCAAGCCTAAACACTATCTTATCCAGACGACGCCGAACGGCGTTCGTGAAATAATAATAAAACACTGTTTGACCGATAATTAGGACATTCAATATTTAGGCACCATGCTACATTCTAGCTAAGCATGCACGATCACTGCAGTTGCAACGGACATCAAGCAAGAAGCGACAGGAAAGAAGGCAGTTGTTGCTCAAAGGGCGCGCGTGTGTGTACATGCATCGGGAGACAACCAACCACCGTGCAGAAGCGCTAGGATAAGCACCATCCGCGTGCGATCCACCTCCGCTGGCCGCTGACGCCGCCGTGGCCTGTATGAGCAGGGAGCGGGAGTTCCTGGACGGGATCTCCGGAGGCGGCATCATCATGCTTCCGCTGAGGCCCAGGTCGGATTCGACGCTGTTCAGACTAGAGGTGTCGGACTCGGCGCAGCCCGGCTGCTGTTGCTGAAAGCCCGGCGGCTGGGAGCCCAGCTGAGATTTGGCCATCGACGGAGGCGTCTCGGGACTGGACACCGGCGTGGTAGGACTGCTGTTGGGACGACGCCGGCTCATGCCCAGCAGTGAGGTGACCGTCGGGAAGTCCAGCCTGCCGAGTTTGTTTCGGAAATCCCGGATATAACCAGGACGGCTAGGAGACGGATGGCACACCAAGCAGACTACACTCGGTGACACGTTCTATCCTGTCTAGGTGGACTGTGTAGCTTCCACAACGCCACTGGGAGTTAAGTGAACTATGTATTCGGTTTCATCGTGGCCATTGACCAACAATATGGCGGTCGGTTGCGATGAACTTCTGGTCAAGCTTTGTTCACAGTTACAC
This sequence comes from Rhipicephalus sanguineus, assembly GCF_013339695.2. Taxonomy (NCBI): domain Eukaryota; kingdom Metazoa; phylum Arthropoda; class Arachnida; order Ixodida; family Ixodidae; genus Rhipicephalus; species Rhipicephalus sanguineus. The sequence goes on from NC_051179.1 coordinate 61,698,412, forward strand.
AGTCAGCCCACAGCGCGCCACCTTGTGTCTTCTCGCATGCCGTTCTCGTCGCCTTTTAGCCCTCACTGTGTGACGGTTTCTGCAGAACACTCCGCAGAAGTCATTCTTTCAAATTTAAACGTCCACCACAAATCAGAGGCTGCTGGCTACACAGTGCGAATTGAACATGACACCTCAGTTGCCTTCCACAAGCTTTCTTTTTTTTTGTTACAACAGGAGAACAAGTCGCCCCGGAAAAGACACAAGATGTCACCCATGATGAACTTTTCACAGTGCCTTGACGTTCCCCCCAGACTGTCAGTGCGAGAAGTCCGGCAGCTACTCGTGATAATATTAGCAATAAATGGTCCGTGCGTTCTTAACGCAACGTTGACTGTACTTCAAAACTGCTACTTCAGAGAATGCAGTAGTATGCAGCGCTGCGGTTGCTGCTTCAGCGGGTTAGTCAAAATTGTTAGTGGTTTATGCAGGCCAGTTGCTTTTTTTTAGATATGTCCATCAGGACGCAATAACAAATGCACGCAACACTAAGGCAGAAGCACACGGGATTAGTAGTGAACAATTTGATCTACAACGAAAAAAGAAAAAGATGCGGCTTCTTTGCGACTCCTATACGACAACTTGGTTTTAGAAGGCATTAGCCACTGTTGAGTCAAAATAAGAACTATGACTCGTTTATATTTATAGATGCGTAGCTTCGTGAAGCCACATCTTGCGAACGTTCTGTTTGATAGCTTAACACTTAGGCGTCGTACCAAAATGCAGTAAGCTGTGGTCTTCACTATTGGAAGCTGTGACCACACAGGAAACTGTGGTCTTCACTAACGCATACACGTACGTGACAAGGAACTCTTGTATGCCTGAGAGTCATTAAGAAAAAGTATAGTTTTTCGAAGCATAAAAAAAGGGACTACTACCTTTACTGAGCATTTGGATAAAAAATATCCTTGTCAAGTTTCTCAACATAATGAGACGAAAGAAAAATATACGTGTCGCGGACTTACCGCCGGGTGCTGCTTTGGGATGGCGATCCTTGGTTCACGCTCTTGGAACTCTGGGCTTTAGGTGTCTAATGAAGAAAAAACAAACCAGAAAACACGACTCATTTAGTAACACTGCAAGCAGACTTCTAATGAAGTAACCTAATATTCTTAAGTATTGTCTTAAGCAGCACTACTGAGCGAAGCACAAGAACGAAGAAGGGAGAATAACCAAGTGCTACTCTTACTCCGTTAATTCTAAAAATTATAAGATGGTAAGAGAAGTAAAACATATCCAAACTGCGCAGGTGTGATAATTTAATAGGTAACATTGCATATCACTTAAGGGCCCACGCGCTGAGCGAGTAGGCATCTGTCAAGCGTTTAGTTTCTAACAGATAAAGAGCTTGGATATCCCCTCAGCACATGTGTCGTAAAGTGATATGTAATGTTACTTATTCACTGTTTTATCATATCTGCGCAGTTTTGATACGTGTTACTTCTCCTCCTCCCCGGAATTTTTCAAATAAAATTTTCAGTTGCAAGCCAGTGCTATTTTCCTTTGTTTTCATAGCCTCGCGATGCACTAAACATGCCACGTTACCAACTAGCTCAACTTTCGATCACATTACATCAAATATCGTTAATTCTAGACGAGAGCGGTGCCTAACTCTATTTGACCGACAGTGGCCAGGTTTTTATCGCGGTAGGAAAAAATTCACCCACAACACAGCTTTTTCGTGGCTTCATACTTCGAGTCTAGAGTTAATTTTCACCTTTCACTCCCGTCTTTCATTTTCGCTGTAAACTCGCGTACTTACGATAGAAAGAAACACCAAGGCAAAAGACATTCCAGCGCTAAGGTTCCCTCTGCAAAGGTGTCTTCACTGCAATATGACAATGCGTGCAACGAAGCGCACCTACAGGCTAAAAAGTATTAATTGCAATAATAATAATAATAATGATAATTGCTAGGCCCCATCGAGGCGAAGCTCTTTAACAGTACGAAATGAGATCATTCACATTATTTCGACAAAATAACGGATAACGTAACTGCAAAAAATCTAACAATGAGCTATTACCCTATGCGTCGCATATCCCGCGTTCTCGAAAATTCTTGCAATATGCCCACGATTCCTTGGAATACAAATGAGCCGAAAACTGCGTGTCCCGCAAACTTTTGTGTCTGACTAAACAGGTCCATAAAGGTCTTTTCGAGCACTTTACATGCAAACGCGCAAAAATAAGAACACCAGGACGCCTAAAAAAAAAAGAAGAAACGAGTCTCGCTCCTCTCCATCTCTTTCTCACTTATTGAGATCGTTTAAAGGAGAGGGTGGCACATTACTAACATTGGCTACTCCTCTTCAGACAACAAGCAAAACTAAAAGTTCGTAAGGATAAGCAAATAGACTGAAAAGCGCAGGATACAATCGAACATAACAAACATCTACCAAGTCCTGCGTAGGGGTACAGCAAGGTATACAGTGAACGGAGCACAAGACAAACGCAGTTCATTATGGCAAAACGCTGCGCTAGCTTTTGTCACGCTTGATGCATTTCCATCGCTTGTGTAAGAAAAATCAAATTCAGAAAACGATAAACAAACCAATAGGACCGGGAGAACCCGTGCTGAAGACAAGCGTCCCTCCTGTCACGTCGTCTTTCCGTATTTTCTTTTTCTTTGAAAGCGACGGAAATGCATCCATTCACAGAGTTCCACGCAATATTGAAGGGGCCCTGCAGAACCTTCTTATTAATAATCGAATGAATCCATTAAAGGAGTCTATTGCCTCACGTATCGACTGCCGAAAAAATTTTTAGAATCCGTTAAGTGGGAGCGGAGTTACAGATATCTGTCGCACACTTTAAGCGCTTTATCGCTCCTTTCGCACCAGCGAGCGCGCTGAAAGCTATGCAGGAGGAAATGACAAGGGGGCAAGAAGCCACGTCCGTTAGACAGCGCGCGTCATGACCTTGAGCACTTACGTTTTTTTTTCTTTGAATGCACGGCTTACTTTCAGCGTGATCGCGAGCGCGCAGGTGTAATTCTACACCGTGTGTAATTCGAGCACTATAGAGTACAGCGCCGGCTCGTCGCGGCATCCCGCGGCGGCCGCGGTAACTACGCGGCTCACGGTGCTCAAATCAGCCATTGGCCGTGGACTTTGTGCTTATGATGCGGTAATTTGGGTTTATGGCATCATTTGTCGAGAGAAGAGCGACCAATACCCAGCTGACAGAGATTTAATTGTAAATTCCAGGCCACATGCTGTGCTATAATGTTTGGCTCACATGATCTCAGGAGCCTCGGCTAATGATCGGCAGCGTTTTATGACCGTGCTAAAAAAGTGTTGCCGGGCACCTTCAAAAGCGCTCGAAACAGCTCGAAAAATGTCGAAAGCTTGACCGACCCCAGTGGCGAGCGGCGTGTTCTCCCCGATGACGGTGTTGGTGAGGCTGCTGCTGCTCGCGCTGGAGGATGATCGCTTGGCCAGGTTGGACTCGACGGACTGGCTGCGGATCTTGACGCTGAGCGCCTTGCGGAAGAAGCCGTCCAGAAAGCTCGCTCCGCTGGCCACGGCCGTGGCGCCACCGTTGGTGGCCGCGCCTTCGTCCAGCTCGTCGCCGGCCACGAAGCTGGCGCTGCCGGAGAAGTCCTGCGTCTTGCACAGTAGCTGGTCGTGAAGGGTCTGCAGCAGCGACGACCGGGTCCGGGCCTGGAGCGAAGAAGGCTGTTTTAAAAGCCATCTCCTTGTACACATTTAAAGAATACAAAGCGCACAGAATTAATACCGCATCCTCAAGTTTTTACCAAAGGGCCACAGATGAAGTTGCGACTGAGGCATCAAGGCACCTGGTCTGATGCCCAGCCGGAGATAGCTGACCCTGAAGAAAGTCACACGGCCCCTTATGATGCATTTGTCAAAGGAGACTCGAAGACGAAAGCCATCTTATTTTTTTTTCTCAGTCGATTGTACAGTCGATTGCGCTGAATTTACAACAACATGACAATGGACAGTTCGCTTGCAGGAGTTCACTTTGCGACAGAACGTTCACACCTTTCTGTCCGAGTTCTATCCACAGTATACAGACTAACACATCAGTTCGCATACAACGTAGCTCTTTCGACCAACTTAATTATGCAACTGAATAATATCTTGGCACGAAACAGCTATTTCACGGCTTAGATAATCGCAAAGAAATTAGCGCAGCACGCACTAAGTCGCGCGAGGCTGGGTAAAGCCGGCGGGCACCTAGCTGGTCCTGGCTTGGCTAGGCTTTTACCTTCTCACCTCTCTCTTTCCCATCCCTTGCTATACTGTACTATGCATGGCTGTGCGTGATCTTTTTTAATGTATGTTTCTTTCTCTCTCCTTCTCTGTCTATTTCTTTATCTGTCTCTATCTCTTTCTCTCTTCCCTTTCTTTCTATGTCTTTCTCTGTCTCCCTCTTTGTAGTAGTTCTCTCGCCTTCTATCTTTTTCTCTCTTTCTTTCTATTTCTCTCTTTCGTTGTCTGTCCTATCTTTTTCTCTTTATATTCCTTTTCTTCCTCTTTCTTTCTTTCTTTCTTTCTTTCTTTCTTTCTTTCTTTCTTTCTTTCTTTCTTTCTTCTTTCTTTCTTTCTTTTTCTCTCTCTCTCTCTGTAGTCGTTCTCCCGCCTTCTATCCTTTTCACTCTTTCTTCCTTCTTTCTATCTATATATTTCTCTCTTTATCGCTATTTGTCTCTTTCTCTCTCTCTGTACTCGTTTTTCCCTCTTCCTTTCCCTCCTTCTCACCCTCACATCTGTCCTCCTCAAGCTCACTTGCCTTTCTCACTCCCTATCTGTACTATACTACACAAGGCTGTTACGCTTTGCTAGCGTGCCTGGACAGCCGAGTGGTTACGATGCTCGCCTTGAAATCGTGGGTACGCGGGTTCGAATCCCGCCTTGTCAAGATTATTTTTTAGCCAAAAATTTCTTTCTCTCTCGTTCTCTCACCCATCAGAGTTATTCCATCCTACGCCGGACAAATCGGCGCACGTGTCCTAGGTGCGAAGCAGAAGTTGAAGAAGAGAACGAGCATAGCGCGTGCTAGTTCATGATGATGATAGTTTTCTGTTCGCGGATTACAACGAACGGCTGGCATAAACAACTCCGCCGTTAAAAAAGTAAGCAGTGCTGACCTCTAGCCGTGCAAACTGCTCGGCCCGGTACGAGGCGTTTTCGGCGTTGATGAGCTTCTGCAGCAGGAACTCGCGGAACTCGGGTCCAGCCTCGAACTCGGCCGGCACCGGCAGCTTGGGCTCGAAGAAAGGAACGTCCAGCCGAGCCGTCACTGCCACCCGGTACCTGCGCATGGAAAAGTCACAGGGTCCACTTACGCATTTGCCTATGGCGACTCGAAGGCGAAAGCCATTTTATTGGTCTTCTCATTCGAATGTACCGGCTCTCTGCGATCACTATTAACACGACGAGGCAAAGGCGAGGTGGCTGCCCACACTGAAACAATGAGCAGGAGGATGCGAATAAATAGCGCGCACTACAAGCAGTGCTGTATGTTTGCGTGAAGTACATAAGACGGTTCAGTTTACCAACCAATAAACGTCGCGCATGCCCGCTTCCTGCGTCGTCTTACTCCTTCTGTAGAGCCACAGCCACTCTACAACACAAGCACTATTTATGCAATATGTCGTGAAACCTACGGTCAGCTTGCTTTCTGTATTTTTTCGCACTAAGGTCTTTTTAACGTAAACACAGGCGCGCGAAGGGTTCTCCATGGGAGGGGGGGGCGGGACCTCGTCCCCCCATGCACCCCCCCCCCCCGTCTCCACTCGTGCGCACGCCTGTGATCGCATATATGTAAGGACGTTTTTATCTATCATTTCTAAATATCAGATGGATGCCCCCTGTACTTAAGGAACAGTATCAGTGGCATTGCGCATGCCCATTTTGTAAAACTAATCCTAGCTTCTCTTATACGCAAGTTCCTTCGTAACCACCAACTTTTCGTCCGCTATTTCCAGAACACTACAATATTAAAGTTCCCCCTTTTGTGCCCTCATCAAGCGATAAAATGAACTCCGAGGACGTTTTGTCAACGTACCGCGCAGCAATTGATTTCCGGTCCCGGGCCTCCCAGATTCACTGTCCACATTTATATTACTCGGTCGCACGAACTCGCCCGAACTACACCAATATCCCGAAGAACATTCGGCGATAGCACGGTCGAGCGATTGCGAATAATCTATATAGTCTATTCAATAAAAACGGGGTTCCTCGCCGCTGGACCATTCGAGCGAATATTTTCGTCGCATTGCGTCACTTCACTGCAGAAAGCCTCAACTATGGTTCGGCACGACCTTTGTACAGCGAGTATATTGAACAACGAGTTAATATAGCTCGTGCAGTGGAGTTCTTCGAAAAAGAAGATGTACCCGCCATAAAGCCTAAACCGCGCACGTTGAATGAAAGAAAAAAATAGAATTCGAGAATGAAGATTCACAAAAGGTCCGTTAGCCGGATATTGCCATGCACTCGAATAAATGAGAAAAAAAAAAGAAAATACTGATCGAACAGCGTTCGTTAATTAAAAGGATTCAAGAACGCAACGCAATGCGGGGACGATAATTCAGATCAATGACCGAAGAGGAATTCTCTAAAGAGAGGGGGAAATCCGGAATACCTAATGGAACCGTGGTCCAGACAATATTTGGGTCGCTGACCCCTCCGCGGTGGCGTGTTCGGAGCTGCACGCTTCGTTTCGATATCGCGAGGGAGCGAACTTTTTTACCGGCCTCCATTTCTCGATCAATGACTGATTTTTGCTGCACGTCGTTTCCATGCCTGAGTATGGGCGATGCACCAAGTGGGGCGGCACGAAATGTCCGGATGTGACGTTGCGTTTTCGAGAAAGCGCAAAAAGGTGCAAACGGGCACGACAACAAAGGTATAGAAAAGCACGTGAGAGAGCTCAAGAAAGCGGCTCAGGCTTGTTGGTACATGACGAAAGAGCAAGAGCGCAAGCTTCAGACGGGGACAGAGCAAGCAAAAAAAAAAAAAAAAAAACACGAGCAGTGAGTACAAAGGCAAGGGTGCGAAGTCTACGAAAACATCGATAAGTGTTGAAACATTTTGATACTTTACTATCCCTCACCGGTCTGAAATTGTTCGATACCCCACCGGTCTGGCGCTTACTGGTCTACAGCTGCAATATGTATGTGTAAACGCAGACATGCGCGTTTTATGAATGAATTAATGTTTATTTGATCTTGAGTACAACTTCAAGAACGATACGACATATGTATGTCGTATGAGCCCTCACACAAAGTGATAGCTATAGATGTAATGCTCTTGTTTCATTTTTAACGTTATTCACTCCCGGCTATAACGAATCAGATACGCACTTGGCCCGATCACACACTTCATATGTCGACTTGGCTCCTGAGCCGAGCTAGAGGCAAGTAACTCTGACGTCATGCAAGAACATTCGGTTGGCTACGTTCAGCCGCGTGCAGTCACGTGATCCTCTCTTGTGCAGGTTGAGACAATTGTACAAGGTCACTATAACATACTGTAATGCACTTTTCAATTTTATTGTATTTTAGTATATTATTCACAACTTTTAGCAGAGACACTATCGAAGTTGTCCTCAGTGAGATTATGTATATATATATATATCTATATATATATATATATATATATATATAGTATATATATTAATATATATATATATATATATATCGTGTGTGTGTTTGTGTTGTGTGAGGTGTGTGTGTGGGTGTGTGATGTGTTGTGTGTGTGTGTGGTTGTTGTGTTTGTGTGTGTGTTGTGTGGTTTGTGTGTGTGTGTTGGTGTGTGTGTGTGTGTTGTGTGTAGTGTGTTGCGTTGTGTGCGTAAGTTTCCTCTGAAGAGTTGTGCCAAGCAGTCACTGCCGACCGCAAGCGGTGTAGGACGATTCCAGAAATCGCAAAGATGCTCAGACTGCCGCGTGTTCAAGTCCGTCGCGTCGTCAAACTGTTTTTGGAGATAGGCGGCATCAGCGACTCGCAGCGAAGCGGGAATCCATCGAATCGGTCAAGCGGGCTGTAGAAAAGGCATTGGACGGAATACCCCCAGAATACACCATGGCTATTTTGAAGAATCTCCAGAAGAGTCTTCAAGCCTGTACCAAAGCGCAAAGTGGACATTTTGAAACTAAAATTTGAATTCTTGTGCAGAATTGAATGGCCTTTCGAGTAAGATAAAACGTGCCTCATTTTGTTCATTTGTTAAGAGGGCTATCGCTGTTTTTCGCGTTACAGTTTTTATCGGTCACCCTGTACAAATAGTAGTGAACATTCTCGTGCGCAGAAATCACCATAAGAGACGGCACTTTGATGGGAAAGGACGCAGGGAACGGCAATTGAAACGTCGGGTTTCCGTACCTCTGCCTTCCGAGGTGCAGGCGTCCCGTCCTGATGGGCTGGACCACAATGAACGAATGCAGGAAGTGCGAAGCAATCATGGTGGGCATGAATGGCGTGTTGTCCTCTTGAAACACGATGGCCACGATGTCGTTGCCAATGTGCCGCTTGCGTTGAAGCTGCGAGTGCAATTGATTTTAGACGTCAGCTATGCGTTAATCTCAAACGTTTTGTTGCGTAACGTTGAATGTTAGTACGACTGGGCTGGCTGGTATGTTATTAGAATGGAACTGAACAGCGCTTCAGACAGGACGAAGTGAGGACAATATATGCACAGCGCCGTGTCAGTCGTCTTCACTTTGTCAAGCCTGAAACGCTGTTCGATTACGCTCTGATTCAATGTAAATTAAGAGCGCTAAGCAAAGATACAAAAGCAACAAATAGGGAAAAGGACGGCATTGGAGAAGGTGACTGGTTCACTTTAACTTACTGAGATAGTTTACTTTAAACACGTCAGTTCAATGCGTTCATCGGAGCGTGTGATACACCTTTTCCAGCTTTGTCGAGGAAATGAGTAAGTATTGATGAGGAAGACGCGGCACTGTGCCAATCTGCCACTACATAGTTCAACTGAAGATTTCACGGGCCATTCATATTTATGGACTGTCACCACAAGCGTGCTAGGAGTTTTTCCCGACTCTTCTAACATAAGAGATCGCAACGTCATTATAGATCAGGAAGCGTCTACGACACTAAAAACGCTTTACAAAGTGCTAGACTGCGCAAACCTCTGCAGTTTTGTGAGAAAGAAAATATTTTAAAACAGATGGGCGTTGTAGAATGTCCGAGTGGAGAATGTACGACGACTATCGCGAATGTATACCTTGCAAGCGTAAACGAAGATGTCTACAGATGTGTCTGAGTAAAAGAGGTGTTCATGCGAGTTTGACATTACGGTGACGGCTGGTCTTTTTGACAACGGGCATAGAAGCTTCAATTTACAATAGGCGACGGACCAATCACGGAATGGCTTAAATGCTATCTCTGTAACAGGACTCAGTTCGTCGAAGTGAATCACGAATAGGCTGTACACAATTTTTTTGTTCTTATTCAGCAGTCACTCGACAAGCAATCAACTCTAGTTTGGTTGGCAAATAGGCAACGAACCAAACATTGCAAGAAGCAAAAGCAACAAAAAAGAGAGTAGGAAGTATCGTAAGTAAGCGCACAGAGTAGATCCACCGAATTGCAATGACGTAAATGTCACTTCATTTCAAAAGAAACGCGCCAAATCGTAGCCAATTAATCTCGAACCGTTCCTTTTATTCTTCCCCCGAGGGAGCGCGCACACTCACCGAGTGTTTCTGTTTCCGCTAACGAACTGTGCGCCTATAGTGTCTGTGCTCGAGGGCTGCGAGGGTGGCGCTCTTGATTGCACACATTGTTCGATCTCGCGCCGGTGCAGCGCCGCTCTCTCATTAGGAGATACGAGTCAATCCGAACGACGCCTTAGCTCATCAATTATCCTCGTAACGCGGCGGCTCCGCAAGCTCTCTTCTTAATAGGCCTCGTACGGAAACTATACGTCGCTCTTGTACACGCAGTCTTCTGTATTTCGACACGACCTTTTTGTCGACACTTCGTTCCCGCTTTCGTCGTCGTCTTGGCGACGGCGGTCGCGGTGCGCCTTTCTTTGATCGTGCGCGAAAAGCGTGACGATGAGTTGGAGACATACTTTCGCTGACGACGACGGAACGACAGAATTACTCCGGTGTGGACCTCGGAGGCCCCGGACTACCGTGTAGTAACAATTAGTGTTCTTCGAGTGACGACGCGCTGCTGTCACTTTCGTCTATTAGCGAAGAACAAAAGTTCCGTAGGAAGGCCTCTTTCCTGAAAACTCCACGGTGGAAGTGTACTACGGAACACCAACATTTCCTAGGAAATAAGCGTTGCCCAGCGATTACTCCTTTTCGCGTGATTGCGAGAGAAGTTCAGAGAAGCAATGATGACTCGCGCCAGTTAGACTTCTTGCATTCACGTGAGCATGCTGACATTAGTGCAGTTAAGCGGGAGGGCTTAACAGGAGGTTGCCATGCACAATATCTAAAGGATAAGTAATTTCGAACAGAAACCAACTAGCGCACCATAAACTTACGCCTAATTGCCTGTAATTACGATGACCGACTGAGTCACAATTGGGCGATGAATGCGCTCTAAATTTCAGCAATTTCACACACGCAGAAGAAGTGGGTAGGAGAATGCCCTTTCTAGTACTACGGTAGTATCATTTACCATGTTTTTCATCGAGGTTCTCGATGACGTAATGGAATATTGTGCACGTTCTGACATCCTAGTTAAAGAGACAACCATAACCACATGTTGCGATTTATGTCAATCATGTCAATACACGCATGCATGCCATACCAGGTACATTCTCACAGATACATCGTGAACGAAAAGAGACGGTTTCGCGACGTGCGAGGTATCCTATACGGTTGATCATGTTATTTACGTCCTTCATGTCAGGGGCGTAGCCAGAAATTTTTTTCGGGGGGGGGGGGGGTTCAACCATACTTTATGTATGTTCGTGCGTGCGTTTGTATGTGTGCGTGCCTATATACGCAAGCAAAATTGAAAAATTTCGGGGGGGTTTGAACCCCCCCAACCCCCCCCCCCCCCCCTTGGCTACGCCCCTGATTCATGTGGCTGTACACAAGACAAGCGTGTCACTTGACTTACGTCATGATACGCCATTCATATCTTGCAAGATTTATATCCTGCCATATACATTATGATATATACCCAGTAAATATAAATTTAATGAAGCGTCCCCGACAGTATCGCGACGTAGGAGGCTGAAGAGATACCCTCAAGGTGCCTTTGTTACGCCAAGAATGCGACCCAATCTTGGCATACAAAAAAAAAAAAACACGCAAGTTCAGCCTTTCATGGCCAATGCCCAAATGCGAAGCCTCAACAGGCCTAAATAATAGTAATTATCGAGAAAAAAGGCAAGGTGGCTTTCGTGCTTGTTTGCGTGGAGAGACAGAACGGCAAACTAGGCCAAGGTCACCTGCTGCACGTCTCCCTCGGTGAACGGTAGCAGTGTGGAGACGTGGAACATGATCTCGCAGCCGTTGAAAGACGTGTAAAAGGACTCCTGGCCCGTCTGGCCGTGCTGTGTGTCCAGGCCACCGCGGAACCTGACCAAGTTAAAACGGGCCAGAGAGAGAGAGAGAGAAAAAGAAAGGTTAAACAACGACCGGGGATAATAGGCGCGCGCGTCATAATTGCGGGGTCTCCACCCACAACGTGACCAAGGTGCGAAATGGGAACAAATATAACGCGAAGCGTAATGGACGAGTGCTGGGGTCTCCACACCATTTACAATGACGCTGGGGAACTATATATATATATATATATATATATATATATATATATATATATATATATATATATATATATATATATATATGTATATATATATATATATATATATATATATATATATATATATATATATATATATATATATATATTACGCGCGCACAAACATGAAGCCACAATTAGTGCTCAACGTAATTTGAACTTATAACAGTGTTCCACCGCTGCTCGTTTACGCCAAAGTGCGGCACGTCGACAATGTTCCGCACCGAAAGCACAACAGCCAAACCCTGAGACAAGCCTTTGCAGTGAGACTGGGTTGAGGTCTAACAGAAATTTGTACATACAAATGCTTACTTTGGCACACAAACACTTGCACAGGACGAGAATCAAACATCCACCGTCACAAAAATAAAAAAGGCAAAAAATTCTAATGCCACAAACTGCAGCTCGTATTCTACTTACAATGAACCGATTAACTTTATAACTTATTGTTTACGGGAATAGCATGTTGCCCCGAACGCTTATACGGTAGTCTTGCGAAAATGCTGTAATCAAAACAGCACGCTTAAGTTGGAGCTGCGTGTGATTCACCGATTTTCGCTCTCTCAAGTCCTGTGCGATCGGTGTAGTCTACATTACCTTCTATGATGGTACTTAGAAGCGAAAAAAACACTAGGTACACATGAATGAAGAACCGGACAGGGCGAGCGCTCCACATTACCTCGACAACTAGTTTTACCGCCGCATCAAATAGTTACAAGTGGGTAGCTCGCATTTCCAATATTGCGCAACTTGCGCCAATCTATGTAAACAAAAAAATCCCAAAGAAGGCGACCAATGTCGAGGATATGCAGCTAAGAGTTCAGATAACTTGATAATTCATTCCAAAGTGAAATTTTGCTTGAATATGGTGTGCGTACAACGATGCTAATTTCGGATAACAAAGTTCACTTTGATAAAACAGGCTACCAAGAGATTACATTCTTTATGTTGTAACACACACTATGAACCAAAGAACTAAAGGTCAGAGGCCCATGCTGCAAGATTCTTATCGTCGATTGCATGCTTCGTCTCTCGATACGCGCAAACTGCCGAACATTTTCGCAACGTAATTTTATCTGAGAAAGCAATAAACGGCGTCACTTCGACAGAAACGAGACAGTGCTTCCGAGTTTCAGCGTTATTCTTCTCAGTCTTTTATGTGCCGCGGAAAACCCGATGTGATTTTGATAAGGCACAGTTTAAGCGTGCTTACCCAGAGAAGTCCTTGAGCGTGACTTTGTCGGCCAGCATGCTTAGGAACTCTTCCATCGCAGCGCTATGGTGGCGGTTTCCAAACAGCTCCTCCTCCCGTATCTTCGGAGATAAGGAGAAAGTGAAAACGATATTAGAAAGGAGATTGTAAACAACGATACCAACGACGCGTGTAACAACAAAAGCGAGCACGCGGAAAAAAGAAACAATACATCGAAAATTTCCCGAGACACTATTCTAAAAGAAAAACAAACGCGCTGCACAATACAGAGCGGCCTCATGCTCAAGTTGCTAAGGCAACATCGCGTAGATTCTAATTAAACTCTCTATTCATCCGAGACGACGGGTACGAGCAAAACAAATTTACAATTAAAGCGAAAATGTAATGAGACAAGAATAATTTTAAGTGTTTGAACCGTCATTACCTCGCGCCTCGTTCTTATACCTTTTTTTTATTTCCTCACATTCCCAAACGCTGTCGGCAAATGTTCCAGCCTAGTGATGCCTCGTTTCCATTTAATTAGACAAGCTCCAAATTAAATGAAGCTTAAACCACACGCTTGGTCAATCAAGCGGTGAAAACAATTTTCATTTTGCTGTTCATTTTGTACGCGCTAGTGTTTACTGTAACGAAGTATTCATGGCTAAAACTAAAAGATAGGGAATGAAAAGTTGTAGCAGCATGTGTTATTTTGTAGTTGTTTCAAGAAACAGGAAGTTTGGGAATGAAATTAGCACGAAGCGAATTAGTACTATGAATGCTGCGAGGAACAGCCGATGTACACAGAATAGAAAAAATAATAAAGAAAGTACGAATATGAGTTGTATCCACAAAATTAACTCTTATACCGTGCCGTAATGAATAGTGAAAACGAAGAAAAAAGAACAAGCTATGCAAAGCATGCTTTGTATGTCTAGCTTTGTTTACGCACATTGCAGGACCAAAGAGTTGTTGTTTTCCTCCAAGCATGGCTCATACCCAATGTAGGGGATTGGCCGAGTAGGAGGTTAATTTTGCCAATATTATCTGTAGGGTGTCACTCCTAGAAGCTATAATTAACGAATACTATGAATTGATGTATCAATTATTGGTAATGAAATATTTAAAGTAGGCAGAATTTAGCTAGATATTCGTTTAGACTGTGATGAATTCGTCAGTGGCGAAGAAAACATCCCTGTGGCCATATCCCAGAGTGGTGGCCCCAGAAGAAAGTATAACCGGCACTGATAATTCCAGGCCCAGCTTTCGAAGAGGTGGTGTCGGCTCTTTCGGGAAGCTTTTCTTTGTCTTTGCCTTTATTCTAAGTAGTTTGTTACTCATAATAATTTGCTCACAACTTGGCATCCATTGTTAGCATGGCAGACCTGCTTTCCTCAGCCCTTCTTCCGACTACGTTAAATTGTGTGATATAAAATCTGCAACTTTTGGTGACTGCTTTAAGTAAAAAGTGAAACAATATATATATATATATATATATATATATATATATATATATATATATATATATATATATATATATATATATATATATATATATATATATATATATATATATATATTTTTTTTTCTTGCGTGTACCAGTGTCTACAGTGCATCGTCGTGTCTGCTAGAAAGGTCCCTGCAATACTTTTCGAACAGGGTCAAAATATGCTGCCGATCGGTAGTCGAGGCTCCTCTGAACATGTGAGCCAAACATTATAGCGCAGCAATCTGCAGGGAATTGACAATTCAATGTGAAAGTCAACTGGAAATCACCCGCTGTTCTCTCGACAAATGATGCCGTAGACTACAGCCCGACTTCGTCATAAGCTCGGCCATTGGGAGCATCGTTAGCTGCATAGTTACCGCGTCCGCCGCAGGGTGCCGCCACGTACCCGTGCCGCGTAAAGTCACTTTAGTGCCGCGCTCTATCGTCTAGAATTATACACTATAGAATTATCACGCTGAAAGTGAGCCGCGCGTTCAAATAAACCAAGTGCTCAAGGTGATGACGCGCGCTGACGTACGGACGTAACTTCTTGTCCGCCTGTCGTCATCCCCCCCCCCCCCGCCCCCGCTCCCTGTTCCATGTAGCTTTCAGCGCTCTTGCTGAAACGAAGAGAGAGCAAGCTCTTGAAGCGTGCGGCAAATCCCTGCAACTCCGCTCGCACTTGACGTATTCTAAAAAAAAAAAAAAAAGAAGAATTTGAGGCAGTCAGTTGGTGTGGCAATTAACTCCGATAGTGAGATCGTTTGTTGATTACTTGGAAAAAGGTTGCAGGGCCCCTCTAACCTGCTGTTTTCTTTTTTTTTGTTATTTCTAGAATTTGTATAATGTAGCCTCTCTTGTTGTTAAATTTATTTACTTCTGTGAATTATACTTGCGTAGAAAGCGCCGCCCACACTGGAATACGTCGGGGTTGTCTCGCAAAAAACGAATAAAAACACGGAAGAAACACGAAAGGAGCATAATGTACTGTTAAGCCGTAATATTATAAGAAGAGTTCTGATATGTTCGCGCTAAATAATATAATATATATAATATTCGGTCCTTCGTATTATATGATTGCATTTGCATGATGATAACGACGTATTCTTTCCTTCGTGTTACGGCAGTAAATGACAGCAGATAGTTTCTGCTTTACGGTGCTAATAAAATATCCGAGCAGCTCCGAACGCAAATCAACATGCACTTATCGGCACAGCGTCTCTCTACCTCCTTGATACGAAGGAAAGTGGTAGTTACGTATTCATGGTCCATCTGGATTTTGTGCCCGTCTTCGCCCGTTCAATTTGCCGGAGCAAATTGCCAAGATAAAATAATTAGCGTTCTCTCCTTCCCACCCCTGAGGAGTCGGGGAGGAGCGGGACGCTAATTACCCTCTTTGGAAATGCAAATGCGCGCTGTCGAAGTCAAGGCAACGTGAAGTAAACGAACAAAGAAATGAAAGAACGAAAGGTGGGAAGGAGGAATGAGAAGAAGACGCAGGCCCGTGCTACGGTTCGACATTTGTGTCCGTGAATGTACGTTTTCTAGTTCTTTTTTGTTTGTTTTTTTACCCGTCCTAAAAGGTTCCATCAAGCATAAGCTCGTTGCCATGGCGAGCACTACAGGTGCCCCCGGGCCTAGTCTTTTCCGTTTTCTTCTTTTTTTTTTTAGTGTCGTACATACCTGGCCGGCCCGTTGATAAATGACTCCAAATTTGTACTCGTGGACTAGAACTTGTTCGTCGAATGCCATCAGGAGTTCGGAAGCCTGCAGAACGGGAAAGAAGCCATGAAAAAAGGAGGGAAACGACAGTACGCGGCGCGCTAGACGCCCCGTTCTCACGGTAGTACTTCAGCGACACTGTACGAGCACCCACATTACACACACACATACACGCATATACACATAAACACACATGTCGCGGGTAGCGGTGTTACAGTAGTCGAGAAGACCATTCTTTCTACGCATAAAAATATAACTGAAGTTCAATTATTCGTGGACAAGCACATGCTTTAACACATGCGACCATATTATTTCTGGTAAGCTTAAACTAAAGCCTTTTTCTTTTTATTGGAACAGAAAAGCTAATGAAGGAGTCACGGCCATTTCTTGGCGACGGCTACCCTTCGCACTTCGTTGCTTGGAAAAAAAAAATTCATGAAAACAATTGCTTTTTGCACGACCATATCAATGTGCCTTAGGACTCAATCACGCTTGCTATTACAAGAGAGTTTAACTTCTATTATTTTTTTGCTTGAAGTATATATATATATATATACCGACGTATAGTTGATTGTGCAACGTGTGATATGAATCGCATATCTTTATTTCTTCCGTAATTTTTATCCCCAATGTAACTTCATATTACGTTGACGTCAACGACTCTTCAATTAGCTATACTTTCTCTTCATTTCGAACACGCATTATTCGACCGTACTAGAAATAAGGAAGTTGCGCTTACCTTTGGAAAAAACACTGGTTGCAGCACCACATTGTTGATGTTATCACGTAAGGACTGTTGATAAAAGAAAGGGAGAGAAGGCAAAGCGTTACGAAATACCGCCCCGAGAATGTGCGGCGGAGAGACGAATAGAGGCATCGCGGAGGCTCGCAAATGATTGCGACAATACTCACTTTGACAAGTCGAGCTGCCGTCCAGAGATCGTTCTTTGGATCATTCGGTATCAGTTCGCTAGCGATGCCTTCTTTCGTTCTGAAAACAGATAGAGAAAGCGTCAAGAACGGGCAATATAATTCGGTGGTTGAGCACCATTGGCGCATTGCAGAGAAAAACGATTTTTTTTATATTAGTAAGTTATTTTTTCTCAATTCCAAAATCACCACGCGTGCTGCGAGAAGACGCTTGATAAGCGAGAAAACGCGTGAAAAGGAAATGCAGGTGGCGACGCCACCTCGAAATTGCCGCAACAAACGGCGTGACGTCACAGATTTTGACGGCGTCGACTAGGACCTACGTCGTTCCTAATCGCTAAAACTGAAATACATTGTCCTCTGAGGTGGCCATAGATTTAACGTACCAAGTTTCAGGAAATTTCGTTGAACCAACGTATTTAAAATACAAAAAAATGCACCTTGAAATCCGTGACGTCACGAGCGGCGATTAAGGAGCTAAATTTAAAAAGGAAACTTTGACCTTGACTTTTTCCTCTATTAATAAACCCAGGATGTTGAAATTAACGGAATTCGAGTTCTCACAATACAATTATCAATCTAAATTGATTCATTGTCCTTTTAAGCTTCATTTGCCACAGTTATTTGAAGCAGCGCACAAGCGGGCACAGGAAGTACCACACTACGCGGGCGCTGACTTCCAACAAATGTTTTATTTTGTGAACGCGAAATGTATAGACAGAATTGGCATAGAATATATGTGATGAACTAGCGTGATAAACAAGATAAAATGGATGACATACATTCTATGTCACTTCTAGCTGTGTATCTTGCGTTCGCGAAATAAAACATTTGTTGTAAAAGTCAGCGCCCGTGTAGTGCGGTATTTTTCTGTGTCCCGTTTATGGGCTGCTTTCAGTAACTATGTGTGCGTTCCCACAAGACCGCATAACAACCATCTTGAAGTTCACTTACCGGCGCGGTGCTAAAAGAAGGAACAGTACTGATTTTTGAGCCTCACCTAAGTATGACCCTGTAGTGATCGTTCGCCTCTTCCATCGTTTCCAGCTTGAGCGATAGAACGAAGGGATTCGAACCTTCATCTCGTCCGATATAGTTGAGGTGCTCCTAATAGGGACGACAAAAAAAAAAGATATGTAAGAAAACAAATCGACATAATGTTGTCTGACGTAACTATTACTTCAAGTACGCGCTCATAAAGTTTGAAATAATCTGCAAATGAATGATCACTTCATTGGTTATAGCAAGTGGCACCATGGCAACAGCCGTAAGTTCAGGTGCGTCACTAAAGTTACGAAATTTCTTAATACTTCATAAGCAAAAAGTTTGAACCTTGTCGGTTGAAGAACCTCACGGTAAATTTGAAAATAATGTTCCGGTGTTTTACGCGCCCGTGAAACCACGATCGATTTATGAGACGTGTCTATAGGGGTATGCCCTCAGGATAGAGTGTAGTACTCAGGCTGAGCTTAACTGCCTGAGTTTTTGTAACGCGACAGTGTTTTACGCCGGGGTCCATCAAGACTTCACCGACATCATTTGTCACGGATGTGACGTCGGTAAAATGCACACGAACAGATGACAAAGAAAAAAAAACAGAAAAAGTTTCGTTGATTTGGATGACTTGGGAGTCGAACCCACGACCTTTCAGTCCGCGACGATAGGAACTGGGCGCTTTACCCATTGCGCTACCGACGCCCATGCATGAGCCTTTACAAACGCGCCTTAGGTCTTGCACACCTTTTCCCCTTTCACAGTGGCCTTCGTTGGCGCAGGGTCGTGTCGCCGTCTTGTAGAGGTGAAGTACTGCATCTAGACACACACACAAGCGCGCCGACAGGACGCTCTTCGGTAGTCTCAGCGCAGCGGAGTCTGGCTTCCCCGATTTCCACTTCATTTCGTTTCAATACAGTTTGAGTGATTTGTTCCAATGAGAGACACGCCAGGGGGCAGCGGAACTAGAGGTGTGCACGGGCTCCGGGTAGCCCGAAAGCCCGAGCCCGACCGGCCCGTGGGCCGGGCTCGGGCGGGCCGACGTATTTTCACCTCGGGCCCGGGCCGGGCTCGGGCTACTTGCAGTTTCATCGGGCCGGGCTCGGGCCCGGCGCAAAGCCCGACTCAAGCCCGAAATTTAGAGAATGAGCGGGCATTGATTTCTAGCACGCATGCAGCGCCTTTTCCGCGACCGCCCTTTACCGCTTTTCTTTTTCATTCGCTACTTTAAACAAAAGGGGAGCAGGTAAAGCACTGCCTCTGTTGCACTCCGATAAACAGAGAAGTAACACCACCTGAGCTAGTGACGGCGCCACGCGACTGTTCGCGTTAGATTTAAGGCCAAATCCCATATGAGTGAAAATGCACGCGACAGCGACGAGCGACCCGACGTTGATCGCCTTCCTGTAAGCTGACGCGCTGACGCTTGCATGGGCATACCCCATACACGTGACGGCTTTGTGGAGCTAACTCCATTGTTGCTGGCATGAGGCCGTCTACATGTATAGCAAAAGTGCCGCGCTGTCACAGGCATGCAATGAAAATAAAATATTTGTTGCATGTTGGTACGTAAAACGTTTACCATTGTCTCGCAGTATTTTTTATATTCACGTGCATAATTATTACGTTATTTGTTGGTGTACAGCTGATGTGCTTAGTACGTCGCTGATGTACATCCGGTTCGGGTGTTTTGTGACTTCCGGGTGATGAGCGACGGTTTCCAAATGTGAAAAAACCGAGCGATCACGCGATTTCGAACACGCGATACATCGCGCGAACGGCCCGCAGCGAACCTTCAAAAAGCCGGGCCGGGCCGGGCCGGGCCCGGGATGGTTTAAATACATAATATAGCGGAACAAAAACAAGGACAGAGAAAGAAGCACACAGGACGACCGCTAGCGGTCGTCCTGTGTGCTTCTTTTTCTGTCCTTGTTTTTGTTCCGCTATATTATGTATTTAAGTCAAGACCAACTAGCCCAAATTTCAGCTTTACCCGGGATGGTGTTTTCGTACGTCGGGCCGGGCCGGGCGGGCTCGCAGCCCTTTGCCGTCGGGCTCGGGCGGGCCTTCGACAAAGTCAGCGGGCCTGGGCCGGGCTCGGGCTCGGAAATACGGCCCGTGCACAGCTCTAAGCGGAACGCCTTCGCGCATTCACGGCTCAAGCTACGAGCTCTGCCTCCCGCGTTCCTGAAGCGCTGTGTGGTAGTGTATGCACGAGCAGAAGTGTAGGTTACCCAATTGCTGGAGAGCGCTCACATTGTCGTTCCTCTCTTCGAATGACGACGCTTTCCATGAGCGCATATCGAGTACTAGTGATTATGTGCTTGATGACCCAATCTTTGCGCGGGATTAACCAGGCGCTGTGTCCGGGTTTATGTTAACTACAACAGCTGCAACAAAGGCTTAATCATGATCATTGACGTTAGTCATCGCGAGATGGAGATGTGCCACTATAGGATCAACGTAGGTTCGTCAACATGAAACGCTGCTGTAGCCGCCGAACACCAACATACATTGTACAAGCTCTCATTTATCAAAGCACATTGAATAATGAGCTATTTTTGTAAGGACACGTTTCACTTTCGTGTTATACCAATTCCTATGACTGAGGGATCAACCACCTTTATTCTAACGTGCACTCAGTGCACTGTACGAAAAGGTTGTCGCTGATAACCAGCGACAACTGGTGAATAAGGGTGGGAGAGGAGGCCAGGTCACGTGAACTCCTCAACTGAGAAGGCCACCCACATGGAACACGGCCAGACAACTTCGTCTGCTCTTACAATAAGGTTAGTCACTTTCTCACTGCTCCTCATGAATATCGCAATGCCAGCCTTCGCCCCAAACAGGCTGCAGTGAGAACAGAGTGACGCGAGCAATGCCAAATACCGCTCAGCATCAGCCTCTGCATGGACGAGTTATGTTAGGCTTAACGTCAAAGTTAGGCTTAGAGACCCTTATACGAGGAGCCCGTTCGTGACCCTTGCCGTTTAAGGGACCACGTGACCGGTACGAGTAGCACTAACGGTGGCGCCATTCTGCTCACTTAGGCCTGGCTGTCCCTCTCTCTCTCCCTTGGTTTGATTTTCTCACGAAGCATACACGGTGCTACCGCGCCCTCACTCACACCTGCCGGGTGTCTAGGCGACCGCCACGTGCGTATGCAAATGTATACGAAGCACGTTAGCGTTCACCATTTATCAGCCTGCCTGCCCCCTTCTGCGACGTCGCTCCAAGCTCGCAACAGTAATCCCGAAATGACAGTAATCTTCAAAGATTACGGCCCCGTGCCGCCCCTCTCTGCCCGGCGACCGGTTCTATACGTGCGCGCTACGCTATTTAAAGGGCGAGGGCGCGACGGCTGAGCGGTCACGTTCTACTCTTGCTTTTATTTAATATTTTTCTTTGCTTCGTTTCATTGCGAACTTGGCATAGGCGGGCGCCTAATTGTCTGTCCTCGCTTTGTCAAGAAAAGAAAGATTTTCGGGGCTCTTTTGTTTTCTTCTGCAGTCTTTTTTTTATGCGTACAGTCCGAAAGACCCACTTGCCTCTTACCTGCAGCACACACACACAAAAAAATCATTACTGTGTGCTTTCCTTTCCTTCCTCCCCGTGATTACGATTACTCGAGCTATAAATCATCCTTTTACCGTCGTTCACGAAACGTAAAAGACCTGTTTTGCTCTCTCATGCTACGGCTTCGTGATGCCCCATGACCTCTTTTCTTCATTATTATTATTATTATTATTATTATTATTATTATTATTATTATTATTATTATTATTATTATTATTATTATTAAGAAAAAGCGGACAACGCGTGTGGTAGCAAATTCCTCATCTCCGATTTGGCATACACGTACACACAGACACAGAAAAGCAGATCTCACAAGATAAGGTAAAAGCAGAGTGATATCCTTTCCATATTTTACGGACACCTATAGCCGACAGGCCACGAAAATCAAGCGTTCCTACGAAGTTACAAGTGAAGTCCCTCATGACTGGCGATTCCATGGAGACAACACTTGCGTGGCGAACACGTATACACGCACAAGAGCTGCAGAAGTAAGGAAACCAAAGGAACCGCGGAACGTAAGAATGCTCGCGATTCCTGAAAGGAACTGAACCCGTTGACTAACTTACGGTACAGCGTTGACCACATCTGAAATCATGAATTAACTACAAGAAGGCTAAAACAAAGGTGAATTCTTTCATTAGATAAAAAAAAAGAAACATCCAAGCCATTGAGGCACGATGTTGTCGTTAGTATTGACCTAAGGATTATATTATTGTCAGGAAACTCCGGCAGGATGCCTGCATATTCGACTGATATATGCCTCTGTAAAGCGAACAGCTGGAGCATACTGTCACAGAAGTTATGTGACGCTGCCCTGAATGTTATTGTTGCAGCGTTACTTCGCGAAGTTCTTGGGCGTCTTCATTGTAATGTCGTGTACATTCACTACAGTAAAGCAGTATTTTACACTCCAGAAAAATAAGAGAGTGAGGAAAAAGTGAGATAGAAAAGGTGATATTTGAAAGACGTCGGTCATGCCCTTTTATTCACGATAGCGGGCTGACATTTATCAAAAATGAGGTACATGACCGCGGCTATATCAAGACGACGGAGGGTCAGTTGACGTGACAGCTGCGGTTTTCTTCGGTGATGATAAGATTCCGCCCGCTAAATCCGCTTCTGCGGAGCGAAAGTTCGGGTGCGTTAAACTTCTTCCAGGGAAAAAGTAGATTAAAAGAAAAAAAGGCGCCGAACGCGTGTCGTTAAATAGCTTAAAAAAAGAAGGAAAGTGGACTTTCATGATATAGTTCAATCTGGAAATATATCCAACATGTTGTACAGCTTTGTACCTCTGTGAAGAAAAGCTGTCGGACAAGAACTTTCTGAAGTGCGGCGACGTTGTGGCATATGCTTCCATTCTTCGTTGACAAAATTAAATCTGTCGAGCTTCCTTGACTGACACTGAACTTTCGTGCACTGACGATAGAATACTTGCGTTACAATTTTCCTAATAAAGGGGAGGGAGATGGTAATGTGTTGCTCGCAGTTCACGGAAAGTAGCAAACAATGACGAAAATGTCTAACAGAAATTTCGTCCGGTCGCTTTGTCGGAAATGCCACAAGAAATTCGCGGGAGAATTTTCTCGAAGTCCCACTCATCACACCAGTGAGCTTTGCACTCCAAGAAAATAAAAAAGAGCTTTTCTTTACTCTTTTTTTTTTTGCAAGTACTGACTTGCCACGTATATGACTCTATTTAGAGAGACACCTGAACTCTCTCATGAGATACTTATACTCTCATCGGAGAGTTGTGACACCCGAATGAGAGTTAACGTATCGCTTAAAGAGCGTCATATGTGTTGCACGTCAGGACTTACCGAAAACAGCAACGCGTACTCTTCTTTTTTTTTTTTTTTTTTGTCAGAGAGTAGCGGCTGTTGTGTTGCCCACATGTGCGGATTCATCCCCGTATTGACCAGACGTGCTGATTACTATGTTGCCCGAACGTGCCAATTCGATTCAATGCTGACCAGTGGCGGAGACATTATTAATTGCCTTTCGGACATTTACTTTTACGTTACGATGGTGTTGTTTGACATGTGTGTGTGCGAGTCTGCTTTTCCACATGGGTGCTCGCGTGCTTATTTTACATGTACTGTTGTTTATGTGCTATTTCTATGTTGTATTCTCGATCTCCGCTCAAGGGCTGCGGAGTAGCCGGCGCCTTATTTGTGCGCCAACCTCTGCTTTCACATTATTTCAATAAAAAAGCAAAAAAAAAGCGCGCCTTTTAAGCCCCTCCCTCAAGTTATTTTTTCTCTTACTTTAATTTGCGCCAGTGTTCCACGCTATTTCCTATCGTTCTGCGCTGGCTTTCGAAATCAAGCGTGTTATCAACGAAGTCGAGCACTCAACGCGTGATAACGTTGAATTATGACGTACATCTTTTGAGAAAGTTTGCTGTAGTCAGCCATGCAATATAGTGCAATATAGGCTTTCACTAATTCACCGTTGAGCAAGCTTCTGTCGGGTGGCATTCATCCATTGATCTTATCTTGCTCGGTGAATAGAGAAGCGACGCATCTTCAATGACGCATTTGTTGGTTTCCTCGAACGAGCGACGGAAGACTAAAAAGAAGGAATTCGCCGTGCTAACGAGATCGTTAGCGGCAGAAACGCGAAGCACTCGGTGATATTACAGGTAAAAAGAAATAAGAAGACTGCCTGAATTGATTCTCGAGATAATGAGCTCAGGTATACGGCCGGAATAGAAAAAAAAACGTAATATAGCGGGCGCAACTGACAGCCAGGAACCAGAGCTTTTTAAAAGCAAAAGACAAGCGCCTTTTTCTCAGTCTAAAATACCACCAAAGTGAAGTTGAAGCTCAGAAACGTATAAAAGAATAAAAAGCAAGGAAACACAATGGTACTAATCAAAGTATTTGAAGGTGCAGTGCATTAGGTATGCTTTGTCTATTGCGGAGAGGTCATAAGCTCATTAAGCATTATTCAATTTAACTTTGACGCAACTGCGTCCTTCAGTGCTTCTACGCTTTCCTCTCTTTTCAACGAGATTGACGTAAGTCGGAACAAAGGTAATGCACAATCGCGGTGCATATTACATAGCGCGGTGCACTCAAAGGACACGCTCGCTCGCGACGAAGAAACAGCGAAACTATATAGCTTAACGACACACCGCGTATACGTGTACCGTTGAAATTACGAGGCGCGCAGGAACAGGAGTCGCCCGTCCATTCATACTAATTCTGCCAGTTTCGTAACTCCCGGTTTCGTCAGAATTGCACGTCAGTATAGCGTGCAAATTAGAAGAAAAAGAAAAAAAAACATAAACGGAAACACGGTTCCAACGTGCAGCTACACGACTCGCCAACGTTATTAGACCTCTCCGCATGCAGAGACCATGCGACGCTGCCTCTAATTTCCTATTCGCATCCCATAGCGGCCGGCAAGCCAACTGTACGGGTCTGGATCAATAGAGGAGGAACACAACAGTTGGAGCGGCAGTACGCGGGAGTTCCGAGAGTTAAATGCTGGGGAAACGTTGCAACAGCCGGTGTGCGTGTATATCCTTTTCAGGACACGGATTCAACTTACGCAATCTTTTTGTTTCCTCAGTACATAATAGGGCCTACAGTATACTAGAGAAGGCGTCACGTCGTAAGTGCGCGCAAATGTCATGGTGTTCGCTTCTTTCCCGTACGCATGCGCAAAAGCGTACGTTCCGAAAGAAGCTACGCAGAACGAAACGCACGCACGCACGAAAACGTACGTGCGCCTGCGCCGCACAAGCACAAAGCAAAGAAAGCCCGAAGCTCACGGCTGAGCTGTTGCAGTGCGCGCAATAAGAGGACTCGCTCGCTCGCACCGAAGAATAAATTAACCATCGAGGCCTGTCGGCGCACTCTGGTGAGATTCGTTAGGCGAGGCAGGACCCCCCTTGCGTCACTACATATACATGCTGACCCGCCGCCTCCAACGAAGCGAATGCGAGACTCAAAGCAGAGCAAGCCGGCCGGCCGGCCGGGGGACCCGATGTACGACCTAATCTTGTTGGAAGCGCCGGACAGCGCGCGGTTCCCTGGCTTTTTCTTCATTTAGTTCGCGAGCGCGAATTTGTCGAAAAGTCGGCGGACTTCTGAGAAGAACGTTCGTCCAACTGTCACAATCAACTATTGACAGAGCGGCGTGTTTGTGCAGCATTACATTTAGAGCGCTGTTTCTGAGAGGAAGGCCACTGTTGCTATACGTACATCGACGTTCACCTGCTGAAAATTAAAGCGTCGCCGTCGCCGTAGTGCTGTAGGAAATATTACTCTTAGCAACGTAGACCTACTCGCTGACATATTACGCTTTAGCATGACGTAGATGCGTTGACATTTTGATCGTGTTACAGACGCAATACCAGCGTGAAAGCGAAGAAGGGGGTAACAGCCGGTGGAAACATCTAATGACGACGCTTTGAACTAAAATGCGAATTAAATTTTTACTTTTTGGAACGGATATTTTAAATGTCAGTTACGGCGTTTTCTAAGCCTTTGCTCTAGCATCTTAATACTGAATATTGTGCTGCGTCGCACTCACATTTATAATCGTGGAATGAAAAAAAAAGAAACAGGAACACGACTTTAAGCGTGCTTTTCTCTACGAGCAACGTCGCAGGCTACCGTGA
The DNA here is from genome assembly GCF_013339695.2 of Rhipicephalus sanguineus. Lineage (NCBI taxonomy): Eukaryota > Metazoa > Arthropoda > Arachnida > Ixodida > Ixodidae > Rhipicephalus > Rhipicephalus sanguineus. Next base: position 61,724,746 of record NC_051179.1, read on the forward strand.
CACGAGCTGCACATTGAATAATAATAATTAATATTAATAATATCTGGGGTTTAACGTCCCAAAACCACGATATGATTATGAGACGCCGTAGTGGAGGGCTCCGGATATTTCGACCACCTGGGGTTCTTTAACGTGCACCTAAATCTAAGCACACGGGCCTCAGACATTTTCGCCTCCATCGAGCTGCACATTCAAGATACGATCAATGTCACGACGGCAATGCATATGTGCCTAGCTAAAACTCGCTAAAGTTAAAAAAAGTTCAGCGTCGAGGTATACAGCCGAGCGCATGCAGTTAGTTGCCTGTGGCTTATTTCTCTTAGCTGTGTGAACGCCCTTTGGATAATGTCTCTTCCAATTAAAACTCAACTCCAAATTTAACTTTGACGAAATTTTCTCTTCCATTTGTGCAATCCTGTTTCAACCGAACGTTCGAGCACAAAAGAGTGATTGCTTCGAACCACGCCATGCAAGCTCTTTATCTCCGCTGTGTGTGTATATATATATTATAAAGGCGTTTATTGACAGCACTAGTCGACGAAGCACAACGGCGACAGTCAAGACAGAGCGCGGGCTCTGAGCGCGAGGAGCGGAGCCGAAGGGGACGACCCACTAGAAAGCGTTCGAGAGGGCGACCCATTACAGACTAACAACGCTTCGCTACAATTACCCCGGGTACGAAAAAGGGAGCCGCCTGGCGACCTAACTGCTTGTCACTATGAGCGGGTCATGATAGGGCTTAAGGCGCTCGACGTTGACAATGTCGCGCCCTCGACGGCGCATGTCCGAAGATGGTTCAATGGGCTCGATCAGGTAGTTGACCGGGGATGTGCGTTCGACGACACGGTAGGGGCCGTCGTACTTGGGCAGCAGTTTGGAAGAGAGGCCAGGTGCAGTGGTAGGGACTGAGAGCCATACGAGTGCTCCAGGGCTGAACGTGGGCGAAGAAGTGGTGGTGTCACCGCGAATGCTCTTTTGCCGCTCTTGGTCATGCGTAGTAAACGTCTTGGCAAGCTCCCGACACTCCTCAGCAAGTCTGGCTGTGGCAGAAATAGGCGCACACTCAGACGGATCCGGCTTGTATGGAAGGATTGTGTCGATTGTGTGCGACGGGTGTCTGCCGTACAATAAGAAAAAGGGGGAGAAACCAGTAGTGCTCTGAGGGGCGGTATTATAGGCGTAGGTGACGAATGGCAGAATGGCATCCCAATTGGTGTGATCGGCGGCGACGTACATCGAGAGCATGTCGCCGAGCGTGCGGTTAAAGCGTTCGGTGAGGCCATTCGTCTGCGGGTGGTAAGCAGTAGTTTTCCGGTGAACAACGTGGCACTCTTTCAGGATGGCCTCGACGACTTCCGACAAGAAGACACGACCTCGATCGCTGAGCAGCTCCTGGGGTGGACCGTGACGAAGCATGAATCGGTGAAGCAGGAAGGAAGCAACATCGCGCGCTGTAGCCGCTGGGAGGGCGGCAGTTTCGGCGTATCGCGTAAGGTGGTCAACAGCGACGATGGCCCAGCGATTACCAGCCGACGTTAGAGGAAGTGGTCCATACAAGTCTATGCCAACGCGCCCGAACGGCCGGTCAGGGCAAGGCAGAGGTTGCAGAATTGCCGGCGACAGGTGCGTTGATGTTTTGCGGCGCTGACAATCAATGCAGGAGCGAACGAACTTCTGCACGTAGCGGTACATCCCTCGCCAAAAGTACCGTTGGCGAATGCGGTGGTAAGTTTTCGATACCCCAGAGTGTGCGCACTGCGGATCAGAGTGGAACGATTCGCATATGTCGGAACTGCAGACTGCGGGGTATTACGAGTAGCCACTGGCGGCCGTCGCCGTAATTGCGTCGGTGGAGGAGGTCGTCGCGAACGGCGAAATGGTGGGCTTGACGACGCAACGCGCGAGTGGATGGTGTTGCCGATGGATCAGTCAGCAAGTCTATCAATGAGGCGGTCCAGTGATCCTTGCGCTGTTCAGTAGCGATGGTGTGAATGTCGATAGAAGAAACGGCATTGTGAGACACTGAGCTATGGGTATTGTCGTCAGGCAAGGGGGAGCGCGAGAGTGCGTCGGCGTCAGCATGCTGGCGTCCATTGCGGTACAGCACGCGGATATCGTAGTCCTGCAGGCGAAGTGCCCAGCGGGCGAGGCGACCTGAGGGATCCTTCAGTGACGACAACCAGCATAGTGCATGATGGTCGGTGATCACATCAAATGGGCGACCATACAAATAAGGTCGGAATTTCGTAAGGGCCCAGATGATCGCCAGGCATTCCTTTTCGGTGACGGTGTAATTGGTCTCGGCTTTAGTAAGCGTACGACTTGCATATGCCACGACATATTCAGGGAACCCTGGTTTGCGCTGCGCAAGGACAGCGCCAAGGCCAACACCGCTAGCGTCTGTGTGTACCTCTGTAGGAGCCGCAGGGTCGTAGTGGCGTAGTATGGGAGGCGACGTCAACAAACGGCGGAGCTTTTCGAAAGCGTCGTCGCACTCGGACGACCATGAATGGAGGGGCCCGTTACTTCCGAGGAGCTTCGTCAGAGGCGATATGATAGTCGCGAAATTTCGAATGAAGCGCCGAAAGTAGGAACACAGTCCTACGAAACTGCGCAGTTCTTTGACGGACGTAGGTTTCGGGAACTCGGTCACGGCGCGAAGTTTGCCTGGGTCGGGGAGAATTCCGTCCTTGGACACGACGTAGCCGAGGATTGTCAGCTGCCGTGCTGCAAATCGGCACTTCTTTATATTCAGTTGCAGACCGGCGTCGCTCCAAACGCGTCAAAACATGCCGTAGGCGTTGAAGATGGGTGGAAAAGTCCGGAGCAAAAACGACGACGTCGTCGAGGTAGCACAAGCACGTGTGCCATTTCAGGTTGCGCAGAACGGTATCCATCATGCGCTCAAAGGTGGCGGGCGCATTACACAGCCCAAACGGCATGACGTTGAATTCGTACAGGCCGTCGGGCGTGACAAAGGCGGTCTTCGGTCGAGCGTCGTCAGCCATAGATACTTGCCAGTAGCCTGAGCGCAAATCGAGGGATGAAAAGAATTCGGCGCCTTGCAGGCTGTCAATCGCATCGTCTATTCGCGGCAGTGGATACACGTCCTTACGAGTGATCTTGTTGAGTCGTCTGTAGTTGACACAGAAACGCACAGAACCGTCTTTCTTCGCAACAAGAACGACAGGAGACGCCCAGGGGCTGCTGGAGGGTCGAATAACATCGCGTCGAAGCATGTCGTCGACTTGCTCGGTGATTACACGGCGTTCTGTGGGAGATACGCGATATGGACGTTGCCGCAGTGGCAGGTGGGCGCCAGTATCGATGCCGTGCGTAATGGCCGACGTGCGACCGAGAGACGTTTGAGCGACATCGAAAGAAGAGCGAAATTCTTCCAACAGGTCCAGAAGTTGGGAACGCTGGACCTGCATAAGGTTGTCAGCTATGGTGGAACCAAACACGTCAGCGGGTGATGAAACAGACATCGAAACAGCACTGAGCGTACTGGAACTGCGGCCGTGCGTGTCATCGGGTTGGTCCATAACTTGTGCGTCTTCGAGGGGTTCCACGCCGCCGAGACATTCCCCTCGCACCAACGTAACACTGTACGGGGACGGGTTGATTACAAAAATAGAGGTGCTTCCCTGAGTGATTTGAACGGTCGCGAAAGGCACCAGCAAGCCTTTCCTCGTGCAAATACGGTCATATGGCGAGAGGAGTGCAACGGTGTCGGATAGACTGGCGCAGTAGACGGACACCGCCGTGGACGAGTTTGCAGGCAATTTGATGTCGTCTTTAACGAGTACCTTGCTCGCAGCCGATGGACTGTCTTCCGGCGTCAAATTACAGAATGGTGACAGCTCTATTTCGGCTGGTGCGCAATGAATGACGGCGTCAGTGGCGGGAGAGAAAATCCCATCCGAGGATGACGTCGTGAGAGCAGGCAGGAATTATGATCAGTTCGATGGCGTACATAGCGTCCTTAATCATGACGCGGGCTGTGCACACCGCTGTAGGGTGAATACGTTGGGCACTGGCTGTACGGAGGGAGAGCCCGGAAAGTGGCGTCGTCACTTTGCGCAGTATTCGGCTAAGCTTTGCGTCCATAACGGATACAGCGGCTCCAGTGTCGATAAGGGCAGATGCACGAACACCGTCTACAAACACGTTTATCACGTTCGATGGGCTTCGCTGAGGGCTTTCGCAGTTCGATCGCGTCGCAGCCCTTGCCTCGTGGGACCAGACATGGCCGCATCGGGGACAGTGAGCGGCGTCGTGGCGACGGTGAACGGCGGGTAGAGGGCGCTGGGCGAGACGGCGGTGACATAGGCTGCGGTGAATCGTAATACGGGCGGCTCGACTGGCTTGGCATGGTTGAGGCGACTGGGGGCGACTGCACGCGATTGCAATAGCGGGCGACGTGACCGGCGCAACCGCACGCAAAGCAGATGGGGCGGTTGTCGGAAGTGCGCCATCGGTTCGCCGGGGTGGGTCCCATCCATGGCCCAAGACGCGGTGGACGGGGCGGCGGCTGATAGGACTGCATGGTGGGCTGCAGTCGTGGCCTAGGAATGACGTCGGCGTACGCAGCCGGCACACTCGCCTGGAAGGCCTGTGGTCTGGTGACGACTTCGGCGTAAGGATGTGGGGCAGACACAGGGATCGCTGGGGGTGGCCTGGCCACAACTTGCGCGTAACTGAGTGGCGCAAGCGCCGGAGGTGGCTGGTGGTATTCCGGCATGACCTCCGCGATTTCCTGTTGAATAGCGCGGCGTAAGGGAGGCAGCAGTGTGGTGGACGGCTGTTCAACATGCTGCGACTGAGGCAAGGTCAGTAGAGAAAACTGGCGGGCAATTTCCTCGCGCACAAATGACTTGACCTCGGCGAGCAAGCCCGAGTGATCAGAAATGGCCGACAAGCCAGCGAGGTCGGCGTCGCGTGATGGAGGTCGACGGGTCAGCAACCGCTGCCGGCGCAGCTCCTCGTAGCTTTGGCAGAGCGTGATCACCTCTGTCACGGTACGAGGGTTCTTGGCGAGCAGCATGGTGAAGGCATCGTCGTCGATGCCTTTCATAACGTGTCGGATCTTGTCAGACTCAGACATGGTTACGTCGGCCTTCTTGCACAAGTCGAGGACGTCTTCGATGTAGCTGGTAAACGACTCACCGGTCTGCTGTGCTCGTTCACGTAAACGCTGTTCGGCTTGCAGTTTACGTACGGCAGGTAGGCCAAACACGTTGATGATGGCGGTCTTGAAATCGGACCACGTGAGGAAATCGGTTGCGTGGTTGTTGTACCACAAGCTTGCCACACCCGCGAGGTAGAAAACCAGGTTGCTCAGCTTTCCTGCCTCGTCCCATTTGTTGGGTACGCTCACGCGCTCGTATATCGCGAGCCAGTCCTCCACGTCAGTGCCATCCGCGCCGGTGAATATAGGAGGGTCGCGGATGCGGGGGGAACCGGAGCATGGTGTCGGTACAGGGGGAAGCGTTTGCTGGGCGGCGTCTTGAGGCATGGTAGAGGGCACGGTACGGGATCGAAGCGCCAGGGGCATCGAACGGACCGAAGCTGGTTGGACGGCGCAGCACTCTCCACCAAATTATAAAGGCGTTTATTGACAGCACTAGTCGACGAAGCACAACGGCGACAGTCAAGACAGAGCGCGGGCTCTGAGCGCGAGGAGCGGAGCCGAAGGGGACGACCCACTAGAAAGCGCTCGAGAGGGCGACCCATTACAGACAAACAACGCTTCGCTACACAACTATCTTCCCGTGGATTACCGTGCCAACCGAAAGCGTGGATGACGGGTGAAACTTTTGCGGTACTGCAGACATCATGCGAGCTGCTGAGCACCTTGAAAGGCTCAGAAAAATTGTGTCCGCGCGAATTTCTGCTCGAAAACAGACAAGCATCCGCGATTACTTTGTTAAGTAAAGGTATGTTGAAAAAACTCGTGCATTTATTGTGTTTATTTTGACCATTCGATAATTCGGACATTCGGTTAATTCGGACATTTTTGCCGGTCCCTAGAAATCCGAATTAACGAGCTTTTATTGTATTGGTGTGCACGCTTTTTCAAACCTATGCCTCATAATCACGACTCCAAGTCAAAGAATAAGTACCACCACAAAGCTGCTAGAATTTCCTTGCCTCACGATAGACTGGGTGCTTAGTGCATGATGCCTGGCCACTCACCCCATAATCTTCTCTTCAAGGGTGCCCCTGGTGATCAGCCTGTAGACATTCACCACTTTCTTTTGACCAATGCGATGGGCACGATCCATGGCCTGAAAGAGAAGCACACCTAAATGTCAGCACCTCAGCTACTCATGCCTGTGAAGATGAATTTCTAGCCATACACTTGTTCACATGCCTTTCAAGGGACTGACAACCGGCCAGAGCTACAAGGCCACACACGGAATCACACGTGCTTGGTATGTCATTCTATTGTTACAATGCAATGCTTTTAATTTGCTGTAGTTTTCAAATGCATTTAGAATTCTCTGCCAACTTGAGGCATTTTGAGCCTGTTTGTCACTGTGTCTATCTTACCTCTGTCTGTCTTATCCTCTTATGTTTTTGTTTCAGATGCTTTATGCAAGTCTCTGGTGTATGCTGAAGCTTCACGGAGCTCCTTGGTACACAAAACCTAAATGAGAACCAATGCACAGTATAGGGGTCATTATTTGTAGTAATTACGATATAAATGTCAAGAAATAAAAGTGCACGAAAACATAACTTGCCGCCAGCAGAGACCAAACCTGCGACCTTCAAATAATGTGTCCTATGCTCTACCAATTGAGCTACTGTGACGGTCGTCCTGCTGTCCATTTTATCGGGTATATCTTTGCATTTAATCCTGGAAGCGGTTCGGTTCCTGCAGGCGGCAAGTTGTCCTTTCGTCCACTTTAATTTCTTCACATTTAAACCACAATTACTGAAATAACATCCCCTATACTTTCATTTGCTTGATTGTCTGTTGGTTCTCATTAAGGTGGGGGTTCCACTGCAGTGTAGTTTCATTCTGAGCCGCCAGAAGACGCCACCAAGTCACGTTTGGAAAAAAGAGAGGAAAATGCGCTCTCCGGCCGTCGCGACAGCGAAGAGCCTCTCCCTGCTGCAACTAATCCACTCTTTTCAGGGGCGCCGCTGCTCCTTTGAAAAGTTTCAGATGTGCTTCACGCCCCCCCCCCCCTTCCCGCCCGCTCCCCCCCCCCTCAAAGAAAAAAAAAAGCACGGGCCCAGAGAGCCTTCGTACTCCCATGCCACTGTCTAGAAAAGAGGTGCCTCTTTCTCCTGGTAGTATAACTATTTACGCGCCGCTGCCGCAAGGGCTGCTTTTTTTTTCTCCCCTTCAACGACGCCTCTTTCTATCTCTCCTTCTGTGATGACCCTCGCTCACTTGTCCCTGTCCCCAGCGGTGCGGTTCACGTAGGCTGCCTGGCCAGCTGCTCTCCGTGACATACAGTGCCGAAATGCGGGTTTGGGTGACAAACTCTATCGCGGAGGTCACATCACAAGCGAACCATGAGACATCACATCCTTCCGTGTACAGTGTACTTATGTAAATAATCCCCTCTGTCGCTGTCGTTTACTCCTACCTCATTTACTGATTGTCACTACTCTCATCTGCTTGAGCTAGACAGCGTCATCATAATAACTCTCCTTTTCTTTGTTCCATTTCTATGTACTTCCTCAAGTAAACAGCCACTTACGTCTACCACTCTATATGCCGTTACACACCCTGACACAATCGATCTATGTACTAAAGATTTTATTTCTCTCGAGAAAGAATTGACAGCAATATTTTGTAGAGAGAACGCTATAATTATGCAGTAATTATTCTCCAAATAATTGGGTGACATGAGGGCTTCTATTCACAGTTTATGAATTATTTGCAAATGCTCAGGGAAGTTCTGTTCGGCGTACACACACACATATATATATAGAAAAGTGAAAAAAAAAAACACGTGTGCGAAGCAATTTTATTTACGTTTCACTGGAGGTCTAAGCTTCATCAGATAAAGCTCGGACCCCGAGCGGAACGTAAATAAAATTGCTTCGCACGCGGTCTGACTTTTCTGAGAATCTTTTACCGAACCTAGAAACCCTGCGTCGTTTCTGAGTGTGTTATATATATATATATATATATATATATATATATATATATATATTTGCGCAGTAGATTGACAGCAATCTTTCTGCGCCAAAAGTATGCAGAAGACATCGTTGTCACTGCAATTGTGCTGGAACGTGAGACATGGTGGTCTGACAGGAAGAAAAAGAAAGAATAAAGACGAGACTGCCTCCAGGATAGCATTCAACTCTGTCCCGTTGTCAAAACTCTGCCGTTTGTGATACCCTGTAGAGGGTCGTGACGCTATTTCTTCTGCGGCCTTGTTGGGAACACGGCACAGTTTTACCCTGACCTGCAACACGGGGTGTAGCAAAACTCGTATGTACCCTTCCTTCCCCCATGGAAGAAACGCGCCCAGTGGTTGTGTGTAACACCTCCACCCCCCCCTCCTCCCCTCATTATACCCGACACAACTTCTCGTTCGTCTGTAGGAGAAACAAATCCTATTTGACTAGCTGTGCTCTTCCTTCACCGTGTAACATAAGCTTCCGAATGTAGCTTCCGAATGTTCGAAAAGACGGGTAGTTTGGCAATTGCGTGCTACAACGCTGCCGCTCTGACCCACGGTGTCAACCCGTGCTAACTGCCTAAGCAGCACAGTTTTCCCTGCTATACGTACCGTCATTTATTTCATTTGAATTGAAACTTCAGCAGAGTAGTATCAATTCATCTTTTGGTTGATGCAGCATTTATTTATCATGTTACCGTGTGCAAAGCATCAGACGAACCGCAAAACCATTTCTATGACAGAGCTGAAGCAATTACGTCTTGAGCGACATATATGCGTGGCATGAATGGTCCTGGTGCGTTATTCTCTTGTCGGGGGAACGACTTCTCTATTCGCGTACGCTATTTCAATAGGATTTTGATTTTCAATACAGTTCGTTACAATAACATGATGAGTGGTCGTTTCACCCAAATTGTCAGTAATTGACAGCAAGCTGGCGCTGATCGAAGCGTAAGACTGCCTAACAGCCGAGACGCACAGTGCGGTAGTCCGAGGTCCGTCTTCGGCGGAAACTCGGCGTCACGGCCTTTCCTGGGGCACAAAGGCGCCATGTGTCCGACATTACCGCTTCGGCACCAGCGACAATGGTGTTTGTTTCGAGCAATTGCAACCATGCACCTCCTGTGCATGAGAACAGCCGGCGTCTTCCTTATCGCCGCAAAAGTGAGGCGGCTGCCTTTATTCCGTCCCGGCGCCCGAGCAAAGGGGTGGCTCGCCGATTGCGACAACTCTTGGAAAAAAAAGGTCGCATATTCACTGCCTAAATGCTAACCGTTTACTTGTCACAAAATACACTAGCCTCTAGTAAGTGAATGTAGTAAAATGCAGGCTAGTGAACTGGCTACCTAGTTAGTGAGTGAATATACTAGCTCGAATGGCTAGTCCATTACTAAGTTGTTTAGTAACCGCGCTAACACTCAATTAGAGGCTTACGCCTATTTTGTTTATATGTGCGTGTGCATTGCCATATAAAGATGATTCTATTACAAAAGTACCTAAAGGACTAAAAAACGAAGTGGCATTGTCCGCTGTACATTAACGAATGGCCGCTAATTACTTCATGTAATTACCGTGGTAGGTACACAAAGCAACCACATACATAGAGGCATGAATTGATCACGAATGAGAAAACACACGCAAGTGCACACACAGAATAGCAAGACTTTTACGTAGCTGATATCTACTCTAGCAGCGGCTTGAAGACTATGCTCCTATGCACCGTGTACTGGTTGGCAATCATAGAATTTAGAAGAATAATTGATGTTTTCTACACATTGTCGTGTGCCCTATATTTGCTTATATGCGTGCCATCACGTAGCACGAAACTTTAATTCCAAGGTAATCAACAAAACAAAAATTGTTTAAATTTTGCTAAAGACTGTCACGATTACGGCAAAGTATACTGCGCATCTACGAAATGATCTGGCAATGTGGGTGGCTAGTAGTTACTTAGTTAAAAACACCAAGTAAACTTTCTGTTAGTGAAGGCAGCACTTTACGACCTTTACTAACTGCTGGCTAGTAAACAGATTTCGCGATGGTAGTAAAATACGCTCGAAAGTAGTAAATGCAAGCATTTACTAACCATTTACTAACTTTTTTTCTAAGAGTGCCAGCGCACGCCCTTCGAGAAGCTCAATCTACGCGAGCAGTGGACACCAGGTGGATGCCGATGAATGCGTTCCGTTCTCTAGCGTCTCCCGTTACAAGCACTGACTGTCGGCTTTCGTGCTGCAGCACACATTTTATTACCTCCTCATCCTCGCTCAATCGCCCCCCCCCCCCCCCCCCCCCATGCTGCCTCTCAGCTTCAGGCTAGCACAGTGGATGTTATGCCCCATCTCCTGTACTCGTGGGGTCTAGACTACACCAGTCTTGGTGGTGTTGCCTCGTGCATAGTGCACCCCTTCTTCCCAGGGAGGATTGGTTAGCCTT